>NW_020955260.1:649890-900499 GCF_003031625.1 Empidonax traillii | reverse complement strand
AAAGACCTTCCCCGGTTCTTCGTTCGCGAAGAGACTGGCCATATTTCACCTTCCACTTTGTTATGGTTCTAAACTAATTAATCAGGCTTCTTACCCCCCAGAATTGTATTTTCCATGATATTTCAAATTAAAATGGCCTGTTGTTTGCAAGTAAGCCCAAAAAACAGCCTGACTTTACTTTTTTTGACAGCAGCTATTAAATGCAACAAGCAGTATCCTAGAAACTTGCCTCTAAGTGACTTTGTCTGTACAGCTGAATAGAAAGTATAATTTGTTCTAACTGCCGCTTGCAGATGCTTTCTTTGTGGTTTCACAGCTTGGTCTTAAGGCAAACCTTTTTAATTTTTATTTTTACAGCTGTTTAACTGGGACAGTCCTGCTCTGGTATTTATTTGTGATGTTTGTTTGCACAGAAGGCTTTTAGGTTTGCAAAGGCTGAGTTTTGCTGGTTCGAAGGGCCAGGTAGAGTGTTTGTGCAGCTGTACACCAGGTAACCCTCCCAAACACTGCTGGAGACCACTGGAATAAAGCACGAGGATCAGAAATGATGCTCTCCCCAGGACTGTTTGCATTGCAGCACAAGCTTCAACGTTTGCTCAAATTTGTTTGATGTCAGGCAGAACCATAATTCTACTTTGAAAAGATAAAAAACTGTGAAGCAGCACTTAACTCTCTTTAATAAGAACATTTTAAGCAGAAGAAAATAAACAGTTTTATTGCTGAGTGTGGCTGGGGAAATCCATTATGGTTTATTAATAAAATTTCGATATATGGTTGGTGCCAAACAGTCAAAAAACCCAAATCAGACACCAAATATTAAGAGGCTTAAAAAAGTAAAATAAAAAATTCACATTGTATCTCAAATAATGAATTTGAAACTTTTTCTTTGCTGTGATTTTAGGGACTGTAAGTTTAAATTACAGCATGTTTTCGAGTTTTTCTCCCTCTGGTCGAGGCAGTTAAGAACACAAGCTTGATTCTCAGCACTAAATTAGACACAGTGTGTGTGTAATTAGCAGCCAGCCCTGTCTGAAAAGTGAGGTCCTACCATAAAGTAAGATCTGGGGATGCTGGCAGAGCCAAGAGCTGGAGAAGCCCAAGTGGAGGGCACAGTTCTAGTCCAAGTATCACTGCCTGTTGATAAAGATCTCTAAAGCTGGCAGTTCTGCAAACTTACCTAAAGCACTAACAAGAAAATGTTTGAAGTTTACACCAAAGTGTTACAAAGTATTCAGAAAAAAAACCCAAACCAATTCAGGACGCTTGAACACATTGAGCACAGTTTAATCTGGTTATGATTCTTTACAGCTCTGGACATTCATGGCTCTGGACTGTAGTAAAATACAGTAAAGTTCTGTAAAATTCAGCTCTCCCTTTCCCACTACATTCATTATGCACTTTTTGTGAATATTTGCTTTAAGTCCAGTCAGTATTTAAACTACTTCAAATGCTCAAGGAACAGCTTTTTTGGAAAGGACAAGTTCCAGCAGTCCTGCTTTTAAAATTTACCAAGTGTAAGTTAACACGTAATTTCAGAAGCAAAGTTGCAAATCAACTGAGCCTGCTTCTGAAAGTTAATCAATCAAAAAGTTTGCAATTCTTCTGAGAATTTGAGATGAAACAATGTTTAATGAAAGACAAAGATCAACTAGATGCATGTACTTGGAGACAGAGAGATACATAATGCAAGCAGATTGGTGTTTCACACTGCTAATAAAGGAAAATAACTACTGTTTAAAATGTACCCATGAGCATCAGAGAGTACCAAAGCTCCACGAAGTGTATCTATAACAGGGTTCTGCAGTTTAATTTAAACTGCATGCTAAGATAAATCTTATGTCTTTAAAGTGGGGTTATTACAAGAGCTGTGTTGTCAGTGATTCCTCAACATCTGATTTCTCCTAATGCTTGTCCTAAGTAATTCTCATCATATATTTTAAATCACTGATTGAGGAAGAAAATCAGCAAGTTAGTGCAGGAGCGGGGACAGTGTTAGGATGATGCTGTGAGAGAACAGTCATAGCATTTTCCTATACCAGTTGCTCAATTTTGTGAAGATTTTGGGATGTTTGCTTGTTTTAAAGGCAAAAAATTCCACAATAAGGGGCACTTAATAAGAGATTTAAAAAGAACAAACATATACATTCATGAGGGCCTTAAAAATAAACTACAATATAAATATAAAAATCTATTTCTTTGTTCTCTCCTTTGAATCTCTTAGAAGACATTCACTCCCAGAATTAGTTGGGTAGGGTGTGTGCTCTTTGGGAAAGATTGCTGAGATTTTTTGGAACCACAAGGTTCCAAAGAAAAATAAATGTAAATGATATTTTCTTTTGTAATTTATAACAATGAAGTAATACCAAGACAGTACAATGCACATTATCAGGCCTCTTATTTTTAATTTTAGTATGATTTTACATTTCATTGTGCTTGACATGTTTACATTTTCTACTGCATCTGCAGTATTTCTAGTGATCCCTCTCTGAAAACTGAACTGTCAGACTGCAGTTCTGCACTGAGTGCAAGATAGCCATTCTGGATATGGACTTAGAAGAGAGCTTATTTATTGAACATGTTTGTGGGCATATGTGAGACAACAACACAGCAGAAAGACCCTGTCCTTAAGGAATACACAAGTCATACTCTTCACCCTGAATAATCCAGTTGGTGAATGGTATAAATTTCTATTTTCTTTTACCTGGATCAATCACTGTGAATCTTTTTAACTTTTATCTTACAGTCACCTTCCGTGTTTTCATCATATAGGTTCAAATAATGGTTCCCACCAGGGATTTCTTCCTTTCTCCTTTTCAACATAGAGAAAGAAGTTAAACAAGAAAAAAAGGCTCTGAGCAAATCAGTGAAGCTGAGGTTAGTGGCTTTTAAAAACAAAGCCCCCTATAGTACTGATACTAGTGGGTAATGGTAACTTACCAATTTGTTTCCGTTCCCACAGTAACTAGTCTAAGTACCATGGTAACAAACCTAAACAAACATAAATATTATCTTTCCTTCTGGTCTCAAAATTTTCGCTTTTAATGCTCTCCTAATAAATAGATATAATAGCAGTTCCTCAACTATTGCTCACAAAGACAACACTACAATAAATATATCCTCAGTGTGCCTAGGAGAATATGCAAGCAGCTGCTGCAGTGCTTAATAAATAATATGTGATTATACACATAGAATTGGTTTTATTTAGCAGTATAGGTACACCTAACAGTAAGTAGGCATCTGTCAATGAAACAGCATTTTAAGTAAGACAGGTTTCATGAACTTACTGGCATGGCTTATCAGTTTATTTGACAGTCTGAAAAACTAAAGCTATTTTCCACATTTTTAATGCCTGTCACAAATATATTATGCGATAAACTTATGATCATAAGGAAAATGGATGTGTTTAAAAATTATTTTCCTAGTGGAAACTCATCTCAGAGCACATGTAGACACTTGGCTCTCTTCTTGATCTGTTTCACAATGTTATATACTTTATTATTTACTCACAGTTTAATTTTTGTTTGGAGCTTGATCATGTAAAATCTTAACTTTCTAATACAAATGGACCCTCCTGCTCTCTGCCCAAGTGAACTTCCAGTATACACACCACCTCACCTGGATGTGCTGCACTGCCCTTCTTTAAGGACTTGGACCAGCACTGCCAGTTTCACATAGTTGTCAGCTCCCTCTAGGCACAGCTCATCTCACATGTACGTTTTTCACAGGATTCTGATCAGAAAACTTGTGTTTCAAGTAAGGAGGAAGACACTCCAAAATAGCAACTCTTTAGAAAAGCAGTTGAAATGCAATAGTTGTCTCACTCAGATTTCCCTTGGAAATCCAGAGACTCTGACTGTGCTCAAGAAGAAAGGGGTACACCCTGTTTTATGAGGGTCCTGAAATATCTCCATCATAAAATAGTAAAACTGCATCCAGAGCCAGCAGGCTCTTGTCCTTCACCCGCCATCACATAGGCTTGCTCAGCACCTCAAAGCAAACACAGACCAGACCTTAATGCACAACCTTGTTGATAAGTGATGTCTTCCCATACAGATCTGTTTTCCAATGTAAGAACTTGTCTATTCTTTAAATTGATTCGGTTTTAGGTATAGCCATCAGCTCCTTCGTATGAGTTTTCTGTCTTTGGCCATTAGTACTTCATCTCAGAGGTAAAAACAGAGAATAAAGAGCTGATCTGATTAAAACAGGGATCTGATTAAAACAGAGACCTCATAGGCTCAGACAGATTTACATTTCCTGAGGAAGACAGTTCCTAATCTACACAAAGGGAAAGGGCAGAAAACATTAGGTAAGGTATATAAGTGCAGCCTCATGTCTGCAACATTTCCAACAGGATAGCTGAAACTGCACAAAACACATCAGCTCTTGACCCTAGGCTTGTTTGGGTTGGAGGTCTAATGCAAAATCTGTTCTCAGCTCTAGTCAGCTGCTCCTTGGCTTTGGGTATGACCACAGCTTTGCATGACTTCATTTTATCTGGAAAGCACTTTGAGTTCTACACAAATACAGTTAGTCTTGAAATGACAGATTTTCTGCTTTAGATTTATATATTTTTTGCAATGTCTGGTTCACCAAATGTCAGCAGGGAAATCTGATCACAATGAAAACTGATCTTGTTGCCTGTTTTTTTTGAGCCAGTTCATAGCTGTTGGAGTTGCAAAAGGAAATAAATTTCCAGTGAGGCAAACTATTATTTTTGCATAATGTTAGCTGGTAGTCAACAACTGATAGTCAATAGCTGGTGGTGCTCACAGACATGAGAAGAGTGGAATACATGAGCTTCCATCTCAAATAAAACCCCACAAAACCACATGTATAGAGTGAGTATAGAGCAGGTTGTCGAGAGAGGTTACAGTCTTCATTCTTGGAGATACTCAAAACCTGACTAGTCATAGTCACAGAGCAGCCTGCTGTAACCAGGTGACCCTGCTTGAACGGGCAGGATGGACCAAGAATCTCAGAAGGTCCCTGTCAGCCTCAACCATTCTGTGATCTCTGTTTCTGTGTCAGACAGTGTGCAGAGAAAGGAGCCAGCAACCTTCAGAGAGACCTTATCTCTTCAGCTTTCTGTAGTCAAAAGTGATGTGAGTCACAGTGTAGCACTTCTCAATCCTAGTCTTAATTTGTTGATAGAGAAGCCAAAATCCACCAGGATTTCCAAGACAGATGTTTGCACTGAAAAGCATATTAGCATCCCAAGACAAATATTTTCTTTCAAAATTTCCTCAATTCTCTGCCTGGCAAGACAGGTACAGTCACCTAAAGATATCTGTTCTTTGCAGACATTTTCAGACTTAGGACCAGAAGTATGTATGGAGCCTAAAAATTTCTCAGCAGTGGATTCCATCCTAGAGGGATACAACTAGAAGCTCTATTTGCTTTTCTTTGAGGCCTGAATCTCAGTTACTTCATCAATACAACTTAGATTAAATTTGTGAAACTTTCCCTTAGTTTCTCAGCTTTTGTTTTTATTAACACCTCAGGCAAGTTTCAATATCCCAACACAAAATTTAGCCTTTTCTTACATGCCAGTTAATAGGTAGAAAGATAAAATCCAGACAGAGAGATAACAAAAAGATAGTGGATAATTAATCCATATAAGGCATTTGAACAATTTTAACCCTTTCCCCTCTTTAATTTGCAAATGTAAAAACACATTTGTAAGTTTCTTAGCTAGTGTCTCCAGATATTTGGTAGAAAAATGCATATGTTTAATTTGTCTCTAATGCAAGCAGTCCTGTTTTTCTGGATTCTAGACTGTACATGCACAGGAGTGTGCTCTGAGGAACACAAAGACAGGAAGTGTTTACCTAATAAAACTCTTTAAAATAAACCAGGAAATCTGGTATACATGTGCATAAGTCTGTTCTCCAAGTGTATCATTCAGGCTCCTAAAGAATTAAATTATCACTACAAAGGCATGTGTCCTTATCTGTAGTTTGAAAAAAAGAAGAATGTTTTTATGGAGTGGGACACTGCAAAACATTAAGAGCATTTAATTTATTTTTTATAAAGAAATAGTCCATATTTTACTCAACTTAGCCATAAAGAATTAATTTGTATTTGATTCTAATGTATTGTCACATTAGTTAAGAGCAGTTTATTCAGATAATTTCACTGTGACTAAGTTGCTACTAAAATTATGACACCAAAAACGTCATCTGGAAAACTTCCTGTCTGCTGATGAGAGCAGACAGTACTAATTACAACAGCTACTGTTTAATTTTACAAAGCCCTGACCAAATTCACATTCTTTTGAGCTAGCAAGTTATAGAAGGTACAGTTCCACTCAGGTTGTAAGTGCATGATAAATAGAAAGCAGCCACACAGTTCTAAAGCCTTGCAGTGTGATAACAGTGCTAACACTAACCCTGGGACTCCCAGACAATGCCTCAAATTCTCTTTTTTTTCTTAATAGCCTGGTGAACATATTAGAGCAATGCACACCTCTCTGAGCAATGTACACCACCATTTGCTACCTCTGTACTACCTTTTGCTCTTTGTAGGTCTATTAGCCATTAATATTTTTTCCTGAACCTCATAATGTCTGAAAAATCAATAACTATCCTCAAAAATAATAATAAATGTGAAACTGAGAAAACAGTAGCAAACAGTACTTTATACAAAGTCTAGGTATTAAAGAACTAAGGTATTTTGAACAAAGAGAACCTGGAGTAAGTAAACTGAGAAATGTTAGAAATTTGAGACCTATGCTGTACTTGTCTTACAGACTTGCAGGGAAATTAGGGCACTTCTCACAACCAGAATTCCTAGGACAGGACTTTACTCCAGGAAATTTTTATGACTGTATTTCAAGGTGTACTCTTTCAGTCTTGAAATTCCTAGCTCTGATATTTTTATTTTCAGTCTCCTAGTTAATAAAGATCAGCTGAAGAGGGCAGCTTTTCCTGTGCACCATTACTGTGCATAGTGTGGATTTCTATCCATTACCAGCAAATCTGAAACCTAGGCCCTAGAGAAAGAGGGGAAACCTGTGCTCCGGCAGTGGAATCCTGCCCCATGGCACTGGGGATTCTGTTCTTTCATTCTTCGGTTCTGGAATCTCTTATTGCATAGTTTCTTTCTGTTGCTAGAGCAGAAATTAATAACACTGGTAATAAATACTTGTTTATTATTAATTTATTTGTCTGTCCCTTTTGGCATCTATATAATATGATTTTTATTTAAAAGGTGTTGGTGAGAGTTCACTGACAAAGACGCAATGCATTGTTCTGAATGGTGGTTTTTATTTTATGTACAAATATTACCAGAAGCAGCTTTCTCTTTGTGCCCACCATACCACTGAGAACAAAAAAGAGCTGTATTCTCTTAAGAACCGGATGTGTAAAGAGAACCCTGTTAGTGGGAGAAGGTTGCACTGAAGCATGTTTCTGCTGACAAGGTACAAGGTATTACAGCCTGACCCCTCAGAGGAACAAATTTACACAGCAAATACACAAACTGTTTACAATGGCAGTGATGAAGCATTTCACACTCATCCCCTGCCTTCCTGCTTAGACCAGAAGCCAAGAGAAAAGCTGAGGCTCCTGGATATTGTGATAACCTGGAAAAAAATGACCAGAGGCCCACTTTAATAAACTGAGCCAAAGGCTGTGTTGGACACTTCTGTCCTTGTCAACCTTGTACTTCTTTATAGTTCAGGGATTTGGGTTATTCCAGTAAGTATTTATTCCTGGTGATTACTGCAGTCACTCTAATTGGTGCTGCTGGAGGGGGTCAGAAAGTGTCACCCGCTTGAGCACTGGTTTCATTCCAGGAGGCAAGGTGACAGGCACAGAGCAAGAGCAAGCTCTGCCTTGGAGATCCAGCCAGACAGGGCTGGGGATGAGAAAGCTGAAGCACAGAGAAAGACAGTAATTTGCCCAAGGTGAGCCAAACACAGTGCCTTGCAAATAATAAATAAGAAAATGGATAACGTAAGCCCTGGTAGCAGCTCTCTCTACCGGTCAGCCAGCAGCCATAGGTGTACATTTACATTTTTGGTACTTGAATGAAGGCAATGGAAAAAGCAGTTTTCAGAATTATGAGGTAAACTCTCCCAAGTCAGCTATCTGCCTCCTCTTATCCTAGCACGGTACCCCAACTTATTACATTTATAAATACAAAAAAATGGAACAGTAGATGTAGCTGAACGTATTCATATATATTGGTATATTGGAAACTTTCAGCTTTGTTTTTTTTCATTTATTATTTTACGTTGCTGCAACAACTCACATCTCTGCTGGGCTTTGATTGCAGCTTTAGTTAATTATATTAGTTGAGATGTTTTGTCATCCAGTGAATCAGATCCTCAGCTGATCTAAATGAACAAAGCTGCACTGGTGTTAGTGCACATTTGCCTGTTCTTAGCAATTATTCATTTTCTGCCCAAAAATGAAAATGCAAACTGCCACACTCTAAAATACAGTTTTTAAAGCAAAGGGATATGCCTTCAGTATCGCTTTTGAATTTATTTCCTAGAACACGTTGAGAACTCTATTTGTACTCCAGAAAGCGCCAAAAGAGCACGTTGGCTAACAAAGAAGAAAATAACTATGCATCTTTCCATAGAAACAAAACCTTAAGATTATTGTCACATCTAAGATATCTGTTACGTATATCCAAGCAACCAACAAGCATGGAAGTCCACTAGATGACTATTTCTATTTAGAGGATAAGAGAAACCAGAATAGGGAAAATTGCCTCACAGTTACCCCCTGACATGGATTGTCACACAGGAACAACCACAAAATTATTACTTATCTATACCAGTTCTATTTGGTACGAAAATGGTTGTACATTCTGGCATGCCAAAAGCCTTACAAAGCTAATGAATAAATCCACCTAGAAGCACACTAGGTTTGAAAGGCTCCAGTGTTCTGCAGCTATTGGTTTTTAGGGCACTGGATTTGCTTTTTCAAATGGTGTGGCATGAGATGAAAGCAGATGACTTTCCTCAACCAGCTACATATTTTTTCAGTCTTTTTGCACAGATGACTGTACACATTCTTTAGCTATCAGGACCCAAACACTCAAATTCTTTCTGGCAACATGAACTCAGGTTAAATTTCAGCTGTCATTCTTCCTTGTCCCTGATACCTAGAGATACATCTTTATAGACTCACTCATTTTCCATAGCCTTAACCCTTCTGGAAAAAAAAACAACAACCAAACAACCAAAAACCAACCAAACAAAAAAGGCAGTCAAACAGAGGTTTATTTCTGCTTTGGCATCTAGCTTAAACTTCATATATCAGATATTTAATGACTTGTTTTCCACAGCATTGCTGGCAGCAGCTGTGCTGCTGCTGCCTGTATGTTTTTGCAGAGGTTCATGGCTGCTTTTTAGCTGGCAAAGTTGCAGGAGGTGGCATATGAATTTTGCAGAGGGAACGCAGCTCCCGCCCCGCATGCAGCCCAGGCTGGGCCCGCCCTTGGCATGAGCACAGGCTCAGCGTGTGTGTTCTCCCGCTGGGAACACAGAAGGAGCTTGGAGAGATGCTGCGGCTATTCCAGCTGTGGCACTGACACTACAGTCTGCTCCTCTGTGCTGCTGCAACTTCTAAAGGAAGTTCTCTGCCCTTGCTTTCCTTGGAGGCACAGCCCCCTCAGCAGCCCAGGCTTCTCACCCAGCATGGGCTGCAGGAGCCCTGGGAGTAGGGACCTTCTCTCTATCACAGGGGCCTTAGAAGTTAGAGGGAGAGGAAGCTGCACCTGCAGATCACCTACTGCTTCATTAGCACAAAAGATTATCAAATGTTTGGGAATGAATCTTTCTGCCTGTTCTGTCGCTGGCACTTGCTAGATACAAATAAAAAAAATTGCTCATTATTCAGGTGAATAGTGCAATTTTTTCCCCCCCTTTCCTTTCCATTTTGTCAATCCTAGTGTTCAAAGCTCTTCTCAGGCATAACAAATAAATTATTGACAATCCATAATAACCATCTATACCTTTTCTATTTCTCAGGGGAAACCATTAAAACCAATCCTTCCTGCTATATGTAAACTGAGAAAATGTTTTCCTCTATTCTTTCCTCTGACATTCTTATACTCTTAACCCCTGCTGAGAAAGACTATATTTATGAGACCTCTATTCTTTTAATGGCAATTTTCCTGACTTCTCCATCATGATTTTAAACAGGGCAGTGTTCAATTGCCTGATTGTGAAACTCTAATGTTAATAGGATTATTCATGCAAGCACTCTCCATATTACGCAACAATTGCATAATCACTGCCTGAACATTGCCTTAGGTTTCAGCTCCAGATTCTCCAAAATCTCATCCTCCCACCCTGTTACAAGTTTTTATGCTTCATGCAGCTATGAGAAAGATTCCCTCGAATAATTACTGAAGATAAAGCATTTAAATTTGGATTCCTTCCTGCACTTAGCTCTACAGCTCTAGAGAGGGCTTGATGGGATTTGGGGTGTTTTCTCATTTGATTGTGGTGTTTGGGGTTTTGTTTGTTTGTTTTTTGTCATCTTTCATTGTTGTTTTTTGCTGAAAGGAACAGAAATGGCAAAGACAAAACAGTTTTCCCCAGTTTCTTCCTGCAAGTGAAACAGTTTTGTTTTATAGCAAACACAAATGGAAGTGCAGCTGTTCAAAATGCATTTCTAGACTGTGCCATTCGGAAATGGAAAGAGAAAAGCGAGGTGATCGTTGCTGCCTTTTCTCAGCTTCTCCTACTTCCCTTTTAGCCACTGCTCTAATCATTGTACTGCTCTTCTAATAATTACATTGTTTCTACATGGTCAAAAGGTGGATAAAAACGTTCAGTGTTTAGAAGGTGCATTGCTCTGTAGGGACGAAGGCTCATCATCTGTACTAGAAACAGTAGTAAAATTAGAGACCATCTGGCCTATTTACCTGCTGATGGCGAAGCCATAGTCCCCAGGCCAGCTGGAGCTCGGTTTGCCAACATTTTGGAACTCCCCAAAGCTGAAATTAATGACCAGATGTTAGTGGAAGCTCAGCAACACCACCTTCACTTTACACATCCTACACCTTTCAGTCACAGAGCCAGTTGCCTTTGGGTTCAGAGAGCATGGAAAAGCTGGTCTTAGATACTCTTTGAGCATTGTTTTGAGGCTTTGAATAAGCTGATTCTGCGCAATGTTTGAGAAGAGATGGAGTGTGTCCGCTTGTCCTGGTTTTGGTTGTGATAGAATTTTCTTCCCAGGAGCTGGTACAATGCTGTGTTTTGGATTCAGTATGAGAATAATGTTGATAACACTGATTTTGTTTTTTTTTTTTTAGTTGTCACTGAGTGGTGCTGACCTCAAGTCAAGGACTTCTCAGTTTCCCCTGCTTTGCCACTGAGGAGATGCTCAAGAAACTGGGAAGGAACATAACCAGGACAGCTGACCTGAACAGGCTGAAGGGATATTCCATACTGCAAAACATCATGCCCAGTACATAAGCTGGGGCAGTTGGCCAAGAGATGCCAATTGCTGCTTGGGATGTGTTGAGCACTGGTCAGCAGGTCATGAGCAATTGCACTGCGCATCCCTTGTCTTTCTTGGGTTATTTCACTCTCTCCTTTTGCAGCCCCCTCTTATTTCAATACAATTATTTTATTAAAATTATTAATTTTTTTTAATTTCAGCTCATAGGTTTTAGCTTATTTCTTATTCTCTTCTCCCTCCCTCTGCTCTGTGTGTGTGTGTTGTGAGCAAGCGGCTGTGTAGTCCTTAGTTGCCAGCTGGGGTTAAATCACAACACCATGAAACAATGCCTGTGACAGTAAATCCAGTTTGAACCTCATAAATATTCTTGCTACTTTGAGAGCTGCATGTATGAAAAGCTGATCAACATTCAAATGCTGTGTACTCTCAGGCTCTATCTGTACTAATATATTTTCAGTTTTTCTGTACAGTATCATTAGCAAGTGCCCAGAGTCTGGGCTCTCTGGTCTCTTTATACTTCTATGCGTGGCTTATTTTTTTTCCCGTTCTGTCATTATATCACGGAGCTAGGAAAACATAAAGCATTGCAGTGTGTGCACTCACTATATGCTGGCTTGGTGGCAGATTCATTCAAAAGACAATATTATCAAATTTATTACAGCACTCTGTGAATGCATTTGGCATTCACACAAGCTGTTGAGATATGGAACTTGAAAGATGCTGGAGCCAAACCCCTCAAATATGCTGGTCTTTGGGGAATAGGATGGCAATTGTTGCCTGATGTATCAGAAGGCTGCAACTACCACACGTACAATTATGAGTAATGCCCATGGCACAGGAAGAACTGGAAGCTGCAGGCACTGCCTTCGCCCAGTCAGACTTTTCTGCCACCTGACATTCAGGTAAAAGTTGAGGAAAATGTGACTATTAATAGGTAATGCAGACAATAACAGAAACTACAATTTGACATTACTGAAGTTTTCTGTATTATTTTCTGAACTAATGGTAGATTTCAATTATCCAGTAATGTTAATTTGACATCTTTGCAGTTTTGTTCCCCCTCATCCTTAATAGAGTCAGGATAAAAGACATCCACTTCTCTCCTAGTCCACAGACGCATTTATTTCATCCTCTTATGTAGGCTATCAGATTGTTCAGTCACAGTTTGCTCTGGTCAATCTATTCTAGCTGTTCCTAACCATCATCTTGTCCTAGATAGAACTGAAGATGGAAAGTACAAAATGGTATACTGGTGACTAGTTACAGCCCACACAGATTCCTGAAGACTCTACATAATTATTACAATGACAAGGGTAAAGACGACAAACGCAAGACATGAAATCACAAGTATGACAATTAATGTCCATTAACTTCCCCAGCACACTCAAATCCCAGGAAACTGTCAGTATGAATGTCTTTTTGGTATATGTAGAATAATACAGATGATCATATATTTCCTATAGCAACCACTGTTTGTTAGAGTAGTACGTACCCAATCGCAGAAATTCCATCCTAATATAAACCAGACCATATCAGCCAATGCCAGTAGAAGCCCCGCCTTCTCTCCAGTTCAATTACTATCAAATGTGCATGGTTTATCCATGGTTTATCTGAAGGGACATGGGACATCTCTGCATCTCTACCATTTGTGTAGTGTTCATGCAAGAAAAACGTGAAATGCTGGCAGCTGCATTATTTTAATAGGGAAAACACATTAGTAACTCCAAAGCAGCTTGTCTGTGTTTGGGCCTTGACTTCACTTCTTTCTTGATGTTTACAGCTTCCTTTGCTCAGGCACACTCCCTGTTACTTCAAGCATGAGAGATTTCAGAAGCTGCCAGTAACTCAATAAATTGGAAAGTATTCTATGCATGAAGTCACATTGCTCCTTTTTTCTTCATAACCAACATGGGACACTCTTAAAAATATTAAAGCTGCTTACCTAAGGACTGCTCTAAAGTTCTTGGGAATCAATGGCAAGGATTCCATCAACAGGCATTGGACTAAACCCCTTCCATGGAAGTGGTGACTTCTGTGCCTCCCAGGATTTAGAAATACCCCAACTGTGTATGTTAAAGAAACACATGCAAAATCTTCAGCTGGCTGAAACAGAGATGTCTCACGTGGAAAGCAAGTGTATAACAGGGTAGGTAAGTGACTTTTTTGCCATCTTCTGATCCCCTACTCCAGAAAAAAGAAAGTTCTCAAAAAGGAAACATGGGGTTTATTCTCTGCCTGTTAAGAAGCTCTTAAAGCTATTTTCCTCTCTTACTGGTTGTATGTCTCCTGGAACTATTCCTCTCTATACTTGGTCAAAGATGACTCTGCTCTAAAAAGGCTTGAGTTCTGGGGAAAAAAATAACATGCTGAGCTGGAAAAGTGAAGAAGGATGGCAAAAATTATACAGGAAAAAAAAGTCATGATTATAGCTATAAGGGAAACTAGTCAAAAAGAAGTTTCCTATTCCCAGAAAATACGCCTGTTCTAGAGTATGGGTTTGGACAAATTTGAGTTGACAGCAACACATTGTCAAACCTACATTTTTTCCACAGAAAATAAGTTCCCAGGACCCTGCAGCTGCACTGACTGACTCACTTTCTCTACGCCTAACGATTCTCAAAACTGAATGGATTCTAAACAGACCTGCTGAGAGTTCAGCCCTGAAGTCACAGGCACTGGACAATTATTCCCATTTTCCCCCCTAGGTGTTCACCCTTGGTTTGCAGCAGGAAGCTGCAGAGTGGCAGAGCTGGGTTCTAGCTCTGTGTGCCAGGCACTAGGCACTGCGCTACAGGGCAGGACCTGCTGGGGTTGCCGTGCAGGCTCCCTACTTAGGACAGAGCTTGGAGTTTCTGCCATGACAACTTCAGGGACAAATGTTACAGGCCTATGCCCAGCTGTGGGGCAACTTGCCTAGACTCCAAAGACTTCACTTTTGGGGCAAAATCTTAGGATGGCCAGTATTCCCCAGGTAAGTATCAAGTCCTTTCAAGGTAACGTGGATAGGATGCCTCAGCTTCTGTGGTTCCTAGTTTGGAAAGATTTCATTAGACTTAAAATCAAAAGGGTAACCTTTGTGAACATGAGTACTTTAGTTTCCACAATCAGTCTTTCAGCATTTATACATATAAGAAAACTCCTTTGCCTGAAAGACCTCTAGCTTTATTTCTTCCCTTCTTCCATGAATCAAGTATTAACAAGCTAAAGCTTTACCTATCATCCTTGTTAGCTGCTGGATGACAAACAAAAACTACATGCAACTAATTTCAGATCTATTCCATCAGTTCTAGTACAATTGTTTAGTCTTTTACATATGCATTGTACTGAATTTATATTAAATAAATTTAATTTCATGAAACTGATTAATGAGACATCTACTGCTTCTAAGATTTAATTAAGACCTGATCAGATAGCAAGTTGTACCTTCCACACAAACATAACTACTGACCAACAACCTAATTATGAATATCAATGCCCTTTGCTGCCAAAATTTGTTCTAAAAATTCTCTAAAAGCCAGTTAATAAATATGCCAATAGATCCTATCTCCACTTTACGCATATGAGCATGTGACAGTACTCTTGTGTATTAGTAGCAAAGACATAAAAGCAGAACATCAGAAAATTTATACATGTATGAAATATCAGGAACAGATGAGAAAACGGAGTCAGAAGGAAAGTTTACAGTTATAAAAAAATACTTGAGGGAAAAAATTATCATGTGGAATGTTTAATTATTTCTTCTGAAAACTTGGCAAAATGTGATATGCATTGCAAATAATAACTTACAAGTGTAGAAACTTGTTCAATTTCTAAACATTTCATCTCTGCTTGTTCCCTGTTTTTAGTTCACACCAAAAACCATTATGAATTTTACAATGGGAGAAACCTTAAGTTCTATCTCATTTTGATATTCCATTCTGAGAATAAATCCAAGCACAAAACCTCTACAGGCTATAAGAACTTTAATGAAACTATTGGAGCATTAGTATGATTGTTTCACTGACATACATAGAGATTATTCTCTAAATAAACAAAGCTGAAAACATGGATAAAAAATACTACAAGCCTGGAAAGCAGCACTGGTTTATAGAAGTGACCAGAGCATCACACTACTGCAAAACTATTTTCTGAAGTACACCGCAAACAACTTTCAATCTACAATAGATACTGTGTGGCTACAAGCTCCCCCTGTCACTCAAAAAACCCAAGTCTCAAGATTCTTGGTTTAATTTAAAATAAATGGGTTTAGTTCTGTTAAAAGTTAAAATACCACAAAAGCAACCTATTCCTCCCAATTTATTTGCAACCAAATAATCTCTCTTCATTACTGTTTTTGTGGTTTGCTTTTCAGAGTTTCTTAAACCAAAACCCATGTAGTCACAGCTACTTCCCTTAGTTTCTGCGAGTGGAGAGCACAGAGAAGAAATATGAAATACCTCAGCACTGAGGCTGAATGCACATCCCGGCTACAAGTAGTTTACAAACTGCTTTAACAGCACTGATTGAAGATATTGCCTGCCTCCTAACAGTATACAGCTGAGAAATAGTTTACAGCAATGGATATCTCAGATAGGATTTAATCTATTTTATTTTATTTTTTTTTAGTATAAAGGAGCTAGGGAATCTGATCCTTTGTCTTTCCATTGCAAAAATAAATTTAATTGATATCTACTCTACCGAAACACTCATAGTTTTACATTTCAATTTGCAATTTTGACTAGATATTTTTAGTATTCCCTTGTTATCACTGATTTGGAATCTATAGGAGGTATATATAGAGTTCCAGCTCTGCCTTTCTTCAACTATCAAACTAGCTGAACCATCAACTAGTGGTGCAAGTTAACAGTCTGACAGATTTCCTGAGTAATATGGAATACAGTTATACAGAAAAATGGATTAAAATTCAGTCATAAAGTACTATCTTGCACTCATCAGT
Organism: Empidonax traillii; assembly: GCF_003031625.1. NCBI lineage: Eukaryota > Metazoa > Chordata > Aves > Passeriformes > Tyrannidae > Empidonax > Empidonax traillii. Next base: position 884,134 of record NW_020955260.1, on the reverse strand, counting down.
TTCTATATAATTGCAGGAAAAAAAAAGTCAGAGAAGAGCTTAAATACAGAAAGTTCTAGTGTACTTTGGCTTGATGATGTACACTTGTATCTAACGTGCTACATTGGTCCTGGCATCTGAAAGTGTTGGTTTATTCTGACATATATGTACCGTCTTAGAAGTTTGCCAGTCTGGACAAAAAAAGTCTGTTGATTTCTTTAAGTAAATAAATAGAAAAAGAGTGGATTAACTTTAGAGAAACAGAGCCATAATATACAATCATCTACAGAAAGTTAGTGAACCTGGTAAATGTTTGGTCACTAAGAGGATGGATGGACATTAAAAATTGAACCATATGGACAAAATGAAATAAAAAAGCTTTTACTTTTAATGGAATACCCTTTTGCCAATTATATAAGCAAGGTCAGCATCTAATGGGATAAAATCCTAGATACACAGGAAAGAATAAAATTTTTTACCATCAGGATAACAGTTACGTACTTCAATTTAACAAAACTGAATGCATGTTAAAAGTCTTATTCTGACCTTCTTAGGGTGTAGCCACTATTGACTTCAGCCACAGTATTTGGCTTGTAAAAGGCTTTTTTCCTTTATACACACCTGGTTTTGCTCTGGGAGATTGCAGTGACATACTGCAGGTGCTACTGCAGCACTAGGCATGGATTATGGAACTGCACTGGGATCCCCATTTACTCTGTTGCTGATTACTTGGAAGAAAATTTTTTCTCATGCATAGGCCAGGCATTTTTTTTCTGGTCATGCAGTGATTGATATTCAGCTCAATTACCTGCATCAATGGTAAAACTTGGTAAGTCTTATTCAAAAAAAAAAAAAAAAATCTGGATAGCCTCCAGAAAATACATTATCCTCTTTTTTGTTCATCAGGATCTTATTCCCCTACCAGCACTATTACAATTCATTACACTGTTTAGAATCTCTGAAAGCAGTGTCTGAACCTTTCTGTTTATATAATAACAAAAAAATCCACACTTTTTTTTCCAGTTTGTGAAGTTAGAACGAATGGTTTGAGGTTGAAATGTTTTATATCCATTGTCACTTATATTTTCTTGACCCTACAAAAACCCACAAAACAACCTGTTTCATCCAGATCACTTCAAAGAGGGAAAGATGAACCTCATCAAGTTTACAAAGCCTAACCTCCTTGCTTAAAAAAATCGTGGAACAGTTTCTTGGGATTTGTTACAAGTGCTTTGCACAAAGGCGAGTTCATTATCTGATCTAAGTTTGCATCTGTTTTATCTTCCTTTTGTGTAGAGTGTAGCATATGCATTTCATTCTTAAAAACGGTTATTAGAGCAGCAGTTGATGTTCAAACCAATTCAAGTCAACTTTACACTGGATGTGTGCCTCAATAGCTCAGCACTGTCCACTACATTTATACAAAAAAAAAAAGGATCCTGGTGACAAAGAAAGAGAAAGAAAACAACTCATCCAATGCTGGAGATTCCTTAGTGCAATTGCTAATGCATATCTGCAGTAATTGTCCAAGGAGAGAATTTTCTACTGAGTACAAATCTTGTTGATCTGCAGTAAGACCTATGTGTATAGCTCCCTAGGGTGTTTTGGAAATTATTCATTTCAGTGCCAGTAAAGATCTTTGTACATTTTCTGTTAGCCTAAATAGCAAACTATGAGTTTATGTAAAGGGGTATTGGGCTTAGTGGAAATTTGCAGAAATCATACTTGTACTCCCAGTGTCCAGACATTACAGTATCACAGAAGGCAAGTGGCCTTGTCAGCAGGTTTTCAAGTATTAGTCTACCTCTGAGAAAAATTATTGCATTGCAGGACACTAGAGACAGCTGTGAATGTTTTCCTTCATATGAGGTAAGGACAACTGAGGAAAATGGATGAGATTTTTCTTCATTTCTGTCAAATTCCATACACAAAGAAAACATTTCATTTCTGAACAGGGTATGAAGCAACCTGTCTAAAATAAACAAGTCTGGTTTAAGAAAAAAATCAGGTATGAGATGGCAAGGACTGCTGCCAGCATCTATAAGAAATGATTCCATAGTGTGGGGTAAGGTACATTTGAAATGACAGGACAAGATAAATATAGCTGTGTGTTACCAACTTCCACTGACTCACAGAATATCAAATCTAAGTGTAATGTTTTCTTCTGCTGCAGTTGGTCTAAAACAAGCCCTTCTATGACCAAATATTTAGAGGAAAGGGCTGGAAAAAGGTATAATTCTACTTGTGAATAACTCACTTGTTTTTCAGTCTTGGTGATCTCAATTAAAATTCCTGCCTCATGAATGAATTAATTGTTTTAACTTACACGACCAAAAAAACCAAACCTGGGCCTTAAGACTTTCTATGGCAAGGAACCCCTATTTCATTATTAATGGAAAATTTACGTAAAAATAAGTTCCCCTTGCACATCAGGAGGACAGCAGATTCCTTCTAGGAATACTTGGTGTGCTGTTGCATGGATGTGCTCCTCATGAAACCATTATTTTTCCTGTAGCTGGCCTTCCTGTTCTGACAATGCCAAACTTTTTGCACAGTTTGAACAACAGCGCACACCCAAATGCCAGCAGCTATGACCTGGAACATTGCATCTCAGAAGTAGTCCTCAAGCACAAAATCTACCTCTGTGATAGTGAACCACCCAGACTGAAAGCTCACTGACAGTGCAGTGAAATTCATGTCCTATCTGCCTATACTTCATGCACATGTAAAGAGCTTATGAAGAGGAACAAGCCTAATAATTAGTTACAGAAGCATGTAATTATTTAAAGAAGCATTATTAATTGTCTTTCAACAATTGCATTGTCTGTTTTATGGACCATACTAGAAAACGCTGTGAAAATGACCTGAAGTTTCAGCTCTGAAAGGAGTTTCTAAGCAGATGTTCCACAGCTTTTGGAATTCTAGGTTTAGGTAGAGAGCTTAGAAAACTGAAAATGTGGCTTAAACTGATGTAAGTACCTACAGAAATGAAAGTCTCTCTGAGGCAACAAACCAAACCACTATAAAATGCACTGCAAAATATCCTGGAGAGTCTCACTTCTGGTGAAATAGCACATATTTCCCATAAAGGTGGCAAAAATGTAGGATACTGAAAGAGATCACAGAAAAGGTAAGGTTGGAAGGGACCAAACACTCTGCTCAAGCAGAGTCATCCTACAGCACACTGGAGAGGCTTTCATCCAGATAGTTCTGAAACATCTCCAGTGATGAGACTCCACAACCTCTCTGGGCAACCTGTTCCAGTGCTTGGTCACCTGCACAGTGAAGAAATTCTTCCTCATATTCAGGTGAATCTTCCCGTGCATCAGTTTCTGCCTTTCATGACATGGCTCTTCTAGCAAACAGTACCACATCAGCTTCAGATGAACAACTAAATGGAAAGGGATGCTACAATTAAAGGCCCTTTTCTAACTTGCAATTTAAGAAATAGTTAAATCCCTATTTATTCCAAACTTAAGGATGACTGGCTTTGTACAAGAGTTGCTTTGAAGTCTGTGGAGCGTGTGAACAAGTTGTTCGAAGCAGCACAATGATCAGAAGAGACAGCTCACATTTCGGGAAGAAATTACAAGGAATCTGCAGAGAAGTTGTTCTGTGAGCTGTGGAGCTAACTACGTGGGGTTTCTACTGGACTAGTATCTTCTAGTTGATTGACTTTTAACTGAATATGTGTGAGGTCACCCTAATTAAATATCCAGCAGGTATTAGGTGGAAAAAACAACTTTTTCTATTGCTCCTTATTTGAAATCCAGCAATTCACACAGGAAAGAAGCTTTAGTTGAGGAGGGGATTCTCTAACATCTGAAACAGCAACAATTTCAAAAGCTGTCTGTTGGTTTTTTGTTTGTTTTTTGTTTGGTTGCTTTTTTGTTTTGTTTTGTTTTTTTCCCCCATGCAGCTAAGCATTCATGATGTACTACTCTGGGTAGGTTTTTATGCTTTAGTAAGAATTTAAGTGGTGCTTATTTTTCACTCCCTCCAGTGGACATTCTGATAAGATATTTGCTTTCCGGGAGGGTTTCTTTATTACTTATTAAGATTTTACCTTGATTAAGAACTCAATTCACAAACCTGTCTGGTTCAAAAAGGGAAGACAGGTAAAGATGCTTTCATAAACCTTATTTCCTTAGGATATGAGGTTTCAAATAAGTCAGATACACAGAGAGGTAGAAACAACCTGAGGGAATGGGTAAACCTGGAATTCACAGTGGTTTCCCAGTTGGTTAGTGAATCATATTTCAACATTCCTCCTGGTAGAAGAACAAATTTCCTGGGAAAACACAAGTACTTCTATGATTACCAGACCACCATCTACTCCTTAAGGAGTCTGTGATCCACAGGAATGAAGAAAGGAGGAAATATTATTTCTCTTTTACAAACAGACAAATCTGACACTGTTGCCATTTATGGTATTGATTTCTCTGCACGTTTGGGGACATGTGGCCTAAACTGTGAGTTCAGATTTCCAGGTTACCATGCTAATGCCTTAAGCACAGAACTGCTTATGCTCCTGTACATACTCAGGGATACGTGAGCTCTTCCATGTGAGTAATCTCAGCAGAGAAAGGCGATACATCTGTGCAGTGGAACACAGTATCTGGCAGACTGCCAGCAAACTCAGCACTGGGAATTCTGGATGTCATTTATAAAAGAGAATTTAGGCTGCCTCATTAGGTTCCAGATTTTTCTCATTGTGGACTGTAACAAGATAGAGAGACTAAGCAAAGACACTGTTATGGTGAAATCAGGAACTTCAGGTGATAAGTACAATCCAATAGCATGAAAACACTGCAGTACCCTCATCTTCACCAGGGGGGGAATAAGCTACTTCCCAAGGTACTGAGCAAGAGCAAAAGCAGTCTTTTGTTTCCCAGTTGTGCTGTTGTGATTAGAAACAGGAAAGATAAAGGCAAAGACACTCTTTGCATGCTTGAAACAGTGCTCCACTACATTGATAATGACAGTGAAAAAATGCTGGGAGAAAAATTTGCTAGATTTACTTTTTAAATTAAGGAACTGTCAACAGAATAAACTTAAGGGTGTTTTTTTGTTGTTTGGTTGGGTTTTTTTGTTTGTTTTTTTATATGTGTGACAACTACTGGGATTTATTTTAGAGAATTACTTGGCTTTGAGATAAAGTGAAAGTGTGACTTCTAACTGCTGCCACTTTCTTCAAGTAAAAGCCCTTCTTAGTATAGATTCCTGGCAATATGTAATTTTCATGATACTTGGGTTTGGTTCTTTTTACCCAGCTCACAAGTGGTTTTGTTCTTTTAAAGTGAGTACAAGTGATTAATCTACTATGAAACTACAAAGCATATTGAAAGACTTGCATTGATTTCACAGGGATCCAAATCAGACCCAGTCTGGCTACAAGGCAAAACATAGTTTGCTATTTACACCAGAGAATGTAAATAAAAAATGACTAAGTAGTAGAAAAAAATTAAAGGTTTCCTGTCCTGCCTTTAATACAGTCAGAGAATTTGCAAACAGAAAAGAAAAAGGAAGGTGTTACCTCATTCGGAAATGAATTAAACCAGGATGTCTCTGCTAATTATCTGCTTCAAAAGGAGTAGGAACTGTGTAGCCCTAGGAACTTACCAAGGTATGAGCTCTAGAAAAAACAGTAGTTCATTAGCCAGCCCCATAAGCTAAACCCAACAATTAGTTAATGGAGACTCTAAACTGAAGGTTAATAATTGATTTCATTGCCTCTGTCTTTTTATCACTTAACTGTATTAACATTAACCTGTTTGTAAGTAAACATCTCCTAAAAAAATCTCCTCTTGTGGCTTAAATGGCTTCTAAATGCTCCACTGAAACACAAAATACCCCAACATCATGAGGCAGCTAGAGAAGGAGTAGCTCCACCCTTTCAGTACTGTGCATCCTGCTTCAAGACACAGGGAAGACGGAAAAGTAACTCAGAAGTTTTCTTCAATGCCTCATAGGCACCTTGGGAGATCAGAGACAGTATTGGACCTTAGCTTGGGACTACTCATTGGGTGGATGGTGAGAATACTCCCCAGTAATCACAAGTACAATCCAATAGCATGAAAACACTGCAGTTCCCTCATCTACACCGGGGGGGAATAAGCTACTTCCCAAGGTACTGAGCAAGAGCAAAAGCAGTCTTTTGTTTCCCAGTTGTGCTGTTGTGATTAGAAACAGGAAACTTCTTATTACAAAGTAATATCAATTATATAAGGCACATGCAGAAATTCAAGAATGACAGCTCTAAATGGCATAAGGAGCAAGGAACATACAAGGAAGTTACACTTACTGCTAGCCCTGATTATAGTGTAATTTCTATTCACGTTTTCCTCATGTGAGAAATAGTTTCCTTAGTTCCAGTTCTAAGCAGAATGAGCCAATTTTTGTAAAAAAAAAAACATTAAGAATTATATGAAGACAATACACATTCAAATGCTACCTCCTGGTCCTAAAATCCATTACTTTGCAATGGGGAAAAGTGAAATCAGACAACTGGCCATATTAGGACCACCAGTGAAGACTACAGAGCAAAAATAGAGGAAATCCTTTATCTGCTTTTTCCATTTCTGAAGCTGCATTGGCCATCTTCCATCACATTAAATAACAGCAAAAAATTTTGCACTGCCTCCACCTTTCTCTATACTAGTCATCAGGGAGGATGCCCTGCCTTCTACTTGGAATTCAGATGAGTTTTAGAAACTTGCCATCCCCAAGAACTAAACCCAAAAATTTTCTGGTTTTATCTCTTTTTTGTCTGGAAGAAGATTCAGATGCCCTCAGTATTACAAGATGCCTTTTCCATGCAGTCTTTCAAAACTCCTCTCGGGATCCTCTTTTCCCTGACACAAATATCTTCCATAGGTCCAGAAGGAAGTTGATGCACATTTTCTGCCTGTTCTACACAATCATTGCAACAGCTGATGCTTTTCAATGAAAACAAAAAAGTATTAGGTATCTCTAAGCAAAATAGTTGGGGAAATCCCAGAGCCCATTTTTAACAAGATACACTAGACACAGCTAATCACACTTTCTGAAACCTATAGAAACAAGTAAATATATGCAAAACAACAGGCTGAGCATTTAATCCTCATTCCATACATCTGCTTTTACACATTTTAGGGAAAAGTCCAGAAAAACACCTATTTGAGTCACAGTCTTGAATCCTTTCTATATTTGTATGACAGTATATTTGTTTGGAATCTGTTTTTGCTCAGTTTTAGAGGATCCTAAAAGAAATCGTAGTTGTGTGGTGCCACTGTGCAATATGGAGACAATACAGTGGCCCTTTGTCCAGGCATGAGCATATCAAGTGACTTGGCAAACTCATTTACATCCTCTAATGCAAGTTCTTTCTTTGCAGTCACACCTAGGACATGTTATTTCTATCAGTGGTATGTTCTGGGACAGAGCTTTACATGAAGACATCCATTTTTAGGTCCATCTGAAACAGCTGGCTGTCCTTTTAAAATAAGATCATCTCATTCCTGCCTCAGAATGTCTTCTGATAGCAAGAACTACTTCTATTTACTTAATTAAATTCATCAAGAATTCCAGCTTAAGTTCCTGTTATCTCGGGCATCTTTTCTTCAAATCCAAATGGTGAACACAGGTCTCAAAGATAAAGAAGAATTTAAAAAATCTGGAATGGCACATGCCAGGTTTCTTTTCAAACCCATCTGTCTGTCATGCTGATGACTGATGAACTCCCTAACAGTACTATCAACAGTCACTCTACCAACTTTTTTGAGAAAAAACAAGCGAGCTCAACAAAAATATTCACATTTTATGGATAATCAAGTACTTAATTCAAAAGGTGAATTAGAAAGAAAATAAATCAGAAGAGCAAAAAATCTGCTATATCTAAACCTGAACAAAGACAATAAACTAGAGGTTTATTCTCTATATAATCTGTATATAAAGGAGATTGAGTGCTACAGGAATAAAAAAAATACCACTGCATTGTAAAAAGGCAGCTGCATGGCTTCATCCAAAAATCTTCTGTAAAAGATTTACTATCAATTACACCTCTTATCTGCATACAAGCTTCATAAATGAAGTATAGGATTTTAAGAGACATTTTCTCTTTCTTTTGTCATGTCTGGAGTCATTAAACAGAGATTAGCTGGATAAATAGAGGAAGTGATTTTTAAACTGTTTGCAAACTTAATGTGAAGAGCCCAGCCTTGCAAATTATCACATCTAATCAGAGATGCACGCTTCACTGCTCCAGTAATTGTACTAGTATTAGTCAAATTCTTGTTGTCTCCTCATTAGCCATGAAAAGGAGACTCAAGATGTACTTCATTAGAGTATCCTGAATATAAATTGTTAGTGTAAGGAGGAAGAGATGTATTACATACTGTACTGCATATAGAAAGAAAAAATATTAAGAACATAAAACATATTGAATCATTCTGGTATTACTCTGAATATATGACTTTAACAACCAAACCCCTCTTTTTCTCTTTTCATTTTTACTGTCTTGATCTCTTATTTGCAGTGAGGTCATACTACTTGAAAATGTAATTTACAACCAATGTCATAAAAAAAAAAAAACTAAGAAAGGAATGTGCTGTAATGTGCAGCCCCTTTCCTATTTCCACAGCCAGAAGAACATAGTTTAACCAAGAACTGGGTCTTTAATAGAGACATTTGGTAAATTCTTGACTACTGGATAGGTGATCTAACTTCCTTTAAATGTAGATCAAATCAAAAGGTTTGTTCCTTTGATCAGCAAAGCATTTAAGTACATGCTCATGCCCTCCTTTATTCAGCAATGCCCTTAAGTACTTTACTCTAAATCAGGAGAATTTAAACACATGCCTAACATATGAAGCATGTGCTTAAGGGAATTGGGGTTAGAAAAATCCAGCTTGAATAGGATTTCCAAACAGGTCTATTAGAAGGTTAAAAGTAAAAACATTTCCAAGAATTTCAGTAGAAGGAGAGGCAAAGCAAATTTTCACATTTGTTTTTTCACAGTTATTTTTGTTGGTGCGAATCCGAGTCTGAAATATTTGTATTACTCAACAACAGTTAAGGGAAGCTGGAAATGAACTAGGTAGGTCACCAAAATGCTACCAACAGATGTATTTTACCTCTCTACTTTAAGACAGATTAAAAAGAACCAAAAAAGCAAATAACACACAAAAAAGTACCCGTTCACACCTTCAACTACAACACTAGATCATCAGGAAATCAGATGTGTGGAAACTAAAGCCTAAGCCAAAACTGGTCCAGCATTCATTTGTGTGGAAGACTAGGAATGAGGACAGTAAGCAGTTCAAAAGGGGAGTTGAGTCCATAATGTATTGTCCAACAACTCCGGGTACTGCAAGCAAGTAAACTGGATTTCTAGGCCTGAGATTTGCTCCCTGTTCAGCTGTGTCTTCTCAGAACACAGCAACACCCTCACCCAACTTCAGCTCAATCCCTAAATAAAATACTAGAATCTTCAGTTTATTATTATTTACTAGAATTTATATAGCATGCAGGAGCTTCTCATGGTCAAGGTATCTTGGACAAAAAAATAATAATTTCAAAATATTTCCTGGTGCCTCTTCAAAAAAATATTAAAACACTTCAGCAACCTTTCATACAGAATTAATTAACGTAAAAAACAGCCTCCACAATGCAGCAGAGCCCTAAAGTGGTTTGAGGAATTTAATTAGGCTAACCTTCTTTTCTCTACATTGGTACCACTTATAAGAAGTGCAAATCATTATTAATTCCTTTGGTGTTCACTGTAATAACATTAATCATGATGAACTCTTTTGGTAGTAAAGTATATGCAATATGTATTTCCATAACAATTTAACATTAACTTGAAATTAATTTATAAAATATACTATTTGTCACCACACACTGAACACTAATAAAATTCCTTCTCACCATTAGTATTTAGATGAGATAATTTTGAAGGTCCCCTCCAACCCAAAATGATTCTATAAACAGTTTGGTAGTATATAATTTTGGGAAGAGTTGGGAAGAACGTGTCAGTGAAACAAACAGAAAATGAAAGCAAGGTCAAGTCCAGTCATGGTAATTGTAGGTATTGGACCCCCAAAAGTACTGTGATACAGAAGTTTCTTTAGTCTAGCAGTAGTGGCAAAACCTGAAGTAAAAAAAAAAAAAATTACCAATTTATTTGGTTTCTCTGGAATTTGAAATAAATCCAGAAGTTCTGTATTGTTGGTAAAGAAACAATTTGCTGCCAGAAAACATCACCTGCTCATCAGTTGCATCATTTTGTGTGAAAAATAAAGCACAGAACTTGAGGGTGGGGAGAAAGGAAGATACAAAATGCAAGTGCTTGTCAAGTGACATATCTTGTTGCTACAAATGGCAAAGCTATTAACTTAAAGATGCTATCAGGCACCGAACACACACAAACATCCTCAGTGAATGATACGAATGGAAAAACAGCTTTGTCTTTCTACAGCTGATTTGTTTTCATCACTGGACAACGCAAAATCTTTGTATTAAAAATTCACAAAGGATGCATTTGGAATCCTTTTATCTGTCTGTCTCAAGTATTTTTAAGGTGTCAATCACTACATTATCTAAACTCACTAACAGAGTATTTGGGTTTTACTAAATATGAAAAGAGATTCCAAAAGAATTCAAGACGAAAACATCTCATCCAGCTACAGAAGGCCCCTCTTGGTGCTGGGAAAAGCTTCTCAAAACAGCTCAGAGGAGCTCTCCAGGGCAGAGTCCAGACATGGGTGACACTCACACTCCGTTTGCAGGGGCCAGGAGCCAGTGAGGACACATTTACTCACACGCCTACAGCTCTGCATACATACTGAAATTATGCACATTATAGCTTTTGGACTACGTTACAGCTGACAAACTGTGTGCCATAGTGAAGCAATAGCACATGTAAGCATATGCTGCGAGTGGGAATGAATTTAAGCATGTGTTTATATACTTGGCTGAATCAGGCTCCTCATCACTTGGGCAGATCTTCAGTGTGTTTTATATCAGCATTACCTCAGCAGAGTTGCCTCTCCCTTAAATTGGTACAAGTGACACACAAGAATTATGTTCCATAAATTTAAGGGTTTGACAGGTATTTCCTACCTTAAGTGAAAAACACTGAGCATGTATTTTATTCTATATAATTACTTTCCCATAACGTTAATTTGTGAAAAATGTTTTTTTAAAAAATTTCTTCTAGCTTTATATTTAAAATTCTATTTTTCTTTTTAAAAATTATTAACTTATTTTACACAAAAGATGACAATGGTCTGGAAAAAGTCAAGGATCCTTTGCCTCATCTATTTCCTGCAATGATTTAATGATGGATAAAATTGACAAGAAGGATGAGACCCCCTAGTATACATAGTTATCTGCAGACCTTGCATCACAAATACCATCTTTTTTATGTTATTGATAATGCTAATTATAGGAGACTCTGTAAAGGAGAATCAGCCATGATGCTGTGGTTCAGCCTTCACTAAGCTCTGTATTTAAAACATACATTCAGCTATTTAGTTACTTACAAGGAATTCAGTGTATTTCTCCCCAAATAATATCATTTATTTTTTAAATGCAGAAAAAAAATTTAATAATACGTATTCATACCCAGTAAAATGACTCACATTTAAGAAGTCTCCTCAGACGTGCTGTTTAAAGTTGGAACTTGATTGAATTCCATTCATGTTCAGTGTCGATGATAATTCAGTGATAATTCACTGTGTGCTGGAAACAAAGAAAAAAAACAGTTTGGAAAAATTACATTCTTCTCCTTGAATATTTGATATTTAAATGTGTTCCTACTCATGCTGGAGAGCACTTTCTCATTCTACATTTCTCTGTGTTTCCCTCATCATTACGAGAGTTTAACCATCAGAATTGGAGAGGGACAAATTTCAATTAGTCTGACCCTCATTACAAGAGCTATCAGGGTTCTTTTGTGAACTGCCACAGCCCAGCCCTGGCATAATTCCAGCACTCTTCCTAATGCTATTTCTCTTGATTCTGTGCTTTTTCTTAATCTCACTCTCCATTTTCTGATGCACTGTTTTCTGCAACACTTTCTCTTTTGCAATTTGCATCATTTTTGTATCCTTCATCTCTGCTCTTTCCGTCTTGATGCAGTATCTAGCCTTCAAAATTCAAACAACCCCCCTTTTATTTTTCTTTTCTCTTCAAGTTTTCCCCTTTGATGAAGACCCTTCTGCATTTGAAAAAAAGAAACCCTTACAAATTTCCTCTCTGTACAAGCTGAGACATTCTTTAAAGAAACCCTTTTTATTGCATCTCAAAATATGGCCCTGCTAATACTATAACTTTACTCAATTCAAGGTCATAAAATGTAGCTTATATATTTTACCAGCCTAGTGATTTTAAGTGTTTATTCTCAACAGATGTGAGCCCAAATTAAAATTTCCATCACATGCCAGAAATCACAGGTATTGCTCCCAACAAATTACTACTCAAATGACTTCATGACACTGTCATTCCAGGAAAAGGATATTTCTAGATATTCTATCAAAGTCTCAGTCAAGCAACGTTTAAAACCTAGACATAATGTTTATGTACTCTATAAAGTACCTTTCATCCCCAAGTGTTCCTTCTTTTTTTTAATGAACTATCCCTATGTAGATGTCTTTAGGCTGGATTTGTAGCACAAAAGTATCCCAAGAAGAAATTTTAGTCAAATATACAGGATTAGATTCTTCTAGAACAAATTACGTAGGGTCACTGACATTTCTGCAATAAGGAGAAAGCTTGAGACTTGAAGGCTCAGTAGAAAAATGCCATATTACTTCTTTAAAATTTTATGATTGTATAATGTGGGAATAAAAGAAAACAGAAGTATTTAGGATTTTTTCTTTTTATAAAATGTGGAAGTGTTCTCAACAACTGTGATTTAAAGCATCCTTTTGTGTGTGGAATTGCATGCAGAGAAAAAAGCTAAGTGAATTAATTACACACAAAAATTGGGCCAGGTAACGTTCATGCCACAGTCTCTTTACATAATACAGAACTCTTGTGAACATAAAAGAAACAGGAAGCTTCCCAAAATTATTATATCAAATTCTTGGCTGGAGTAAATGAGCACAGCTCCTTTGTGTATTGAAAGTGGAAGGAATTTATATGGCTAAACTGTTACTTAATCCCTGATTAATAACTAGAATCATGTCTCAGTGTAAGATATTATACTCCTGTCTTATTTGCCCCTGCAATTTATAGCTCTGCCTTCAAAGCAGATGCTAGTTAGCCATTTTCCACCTCTCATCCATGCTCAGAAACCGCACCTAAGTTATTGTAGCTGGGACCATTTATTTCACTGGAAAAAAGTACTTAAATGTCCCCTACATCAACAAAACATTCACACAAGCTCCTTTCCTCCATCTCCCTATTGCACAGCACAGGGGCTACTGGGCTCTGTATTTCCTGTACTCGGGCATCAGTTCCTCTTCTCTGAGATCAAGGGGGCACTTGCAAGACTAAGCACATACGTAACACACTGGCTTAGATCTACTGAGCATAGTCCTTCAGGAAACTATGACTTACTGCTATCTGTGCCCAGAAGATACTTCCCACAGCAGGACTGGGCCCCACACCTGAACTGCCAGATGAGATTGCCTGGGATACTGCAGTTTTACTCCTGGTAAGGTAAATACTCCTGCCAGTAAGCCTGCATGGTGTGATTTCATGAGCACACATTGCACCGTGGTCTGAACCAACCCGTGGATTTTCTTTTACAGAACTGTTTGATTGTCTACCTAAGCTTTTTTGAGCATTACATATACTAATTCATTAGCAGTGTTTTCAGGTAATCCCTATCTATTTATACGTTCCCAGCTACACCAAAAAGAAACTTGGTAGATTGTTAGCTGAAAATCCCCTAAAAAAGGTAAATGGTTTGCTCTCAGTGGCAGGAAGATGAGGGAGGAGAGATTAGTAGGGGTTTGACCCAGTCTTGGCTCATCATTTAATAATAAGCTAATTCAGATAGTGAACATACCAAGATTAGCAAAGAAGCTGGAGAGTACCACGTGCATAACAAAGATTAATGTAAGTCAGTTTGATGCTGTCAATTCACATCTTTTATAGAACCATGATGGAACTAAGGGCTTACAACCACTTGCAGTTCACTCATCCAAAACAAATACAAAATCTTGTGGTCTGCTCGTGGTGGCTTTTGTAGGTGGGAATCACAAATTGAAAGACAACCTTCACCTCTGTTCTAGTGAAGCATCACCCACATTTCCTGCAAAGTTCATGTCAAGTCTACTCTACCTCTGTAACACAGGAATTTCCATCAGGAAAAGCTTGTTATAAACCCTAGGGTTGAGTCACTGAATCTAGTATTGCCTTGCTTGAGAGAAGGCTGGTTATGCCCTTCCATTAGTTTTGTCTGTTGCATCAAAGGACATTAAATCATGGTCTTATTTAACTTTCTCAGCCTGCTTTTGAGGGGGAAGCTAACAGTTTACTGCATTTTTCAAGATCAATTGGTGAAGTGAATATTGCCACTCCCTGAGTAGATTCAAGGAAATTGTCTTGATAAGAGGACATTTTACTCAGTAACTTGGGCTCAAAGGAGTTTACAGGGTCTCAATATACTTCTGCAAACTAAGCCAAAGTTCAGATTCAATTGTACTTTTCACAACTGAAAAAAAACCACTTAACTTCCCAGATCCTCACCTGCACAGAAAATCCCAGCCCCCCTTCTTCTTTCTGCTACAGAGAAGATACACACTTACAACTGCAGGGATCCGAACAGTGTTTTTGATGATAAAAAGTCTTTTTGTGCATTCAAATCACTTCTTTACAAAGTTTATATAAAAAACATATTTATAAAAACCTGTTAAGGATAACATGCAATCAGTTTGCCATCAGTACTGAATCTGATAGGGAAAAATGCTGGGTGCAAACTGGCATTTCTTGGATATATAGGAATAGCTCAGGCAGAAATTGCCAATACACCAACTGACACAGCCTTTAATGAAAATCACCATTTTTTCCTTCCATCAAAGCTTTTCTTCACCAAAACATTAGAGTTTAGCTTCCATCTAAAATTTCTTTATTATTGATATTTGTTGACCCTCTGTCTACATTCACAGCTCATGACTCTTGGAACATGTTGAACTATGGCAGCATCATGTGTGATTACTCCGATTTCCAGTAATGAAAGGTGGGAGCCATGCAAACCAAAAAAGTACAATGGCCTACTAAGGAAATCAAGTAACAATCCGAGTCAGTGCAAGCCAATTCCCTTGGAAAAAGTATGAAAATTTTTTAGAATTTTATCCTATATTATTAAAAAAAAAAAAAAAAAAAAAAAGAAACAAGCCAAAGATTTAGAGAGAACTTTTCAAGAGCGTCACCGTACCTGAATTCTGAAGAAAACTGTGAAGAGCTTGTTTGCCCTTTTCATTGCTTTTATAACCTCTTGTAGCTGCTCAGCACAGGTGTTATGTGTTCCCTTTTCAGCACAGGTGTGAATACTTACACGAGGCTCAAAGAAGGAGCTTATGTGAGGGAAGATTTCTTAGCTCCAAGAGAGCCCTGGATTTCTTTTTGGAGACAGTCTTTCTTTGCATCTAAGCAGTCCAAATGTACCTCAGAAGACCTGACTCAGCAGGGAAGTTGTTCAGACTAGAACTCAGCTCTGAACACCTGACACAAATGATTTGGAAGAAATGAAAAGAAACTTCCTAGTGTCACAGAAGTCCCAAAATTACTGACAGATTCCTTCTCATTTTTTCAACCAGGGAATACAAAACTATTTCCTCCTACAGGAACAGTTCTTGCTTTGCAGCCACTATGATGCATTTGCAGGATAGCATTACTAATCTAAAGGCTGAGCTGGATGCCAGAGAAAGGACTAAAGCAAACATCTCAGGGAAACTCATTTCAGTTCCTCTTTGTTTCTTTAAAGTCTTACCTTCCTAATCCCTTCTCACTGCTGCTGAGGATTTCCCAGCCCCTTGGTCTGCAGATTCTTTTTCCCCTCTGCTATTCCCTGTACTACCTGTCTTGGTGGCAGCTGTCACACAGCCCCACCTGCCACGCTGCTCTTTCTTTCTAAAGCTGCATGTTTTCCTCTCCACTCTGCAATGAGCCTGAGTAGCACTGTAGGAACAAACTCCAGTGTATAACTAGTAATTTAATCTAGAGGGTGAAAAATTTAATCCTAAAATCATTAAACCCTCAGCTTAATTATTTTATATTTGATATTTTTTGTACAGGGAGGAGGGGACTAAGGAAAATATTTCCTTAATTTTGTTGCTGGTTTTATTCTTCCACTACAGTGGTTTAGACGAATTATTTCCCACAGTGAGACAAAACCCTCCCCCCAAAACAGCATAGCCACCCCACAGTAAAATTATAGGGAGCCCTTTTCTTTTTAATCAGATAAATTATCACCAGCTGACTGATGAATCCACTCTGGGCAACATGACACAGTTTACAACCTTAAGGATTACAGTAGTCCAGATGCTATCATCTTAATTGGAAAAACACAGTATTGCCAACTGTCCATGTTAGAAAATGGGAGGTTGTATTATTATTATTTTTTCTTTTGCCTTCCCCTCCCCCTTTCTTTTCCTCAGAATAGCTAAGAACTGTTAGGTCCTTTGAATGGTTTTCCTTATTGAAATCTTTTTATCAGCTCATAAAGACAGCCTTTTTAAGACAACGAAAGTCCCGCTGTGTGAGAGATCAGCATTTCTATTCCCAACACTCTCATTTTCCTATCAAAGAGGAGAAGATAGAGTAAAGCCTTTTTAAACATCAAGTTCACCCTCAGAAAGTACCTGAGCTTAAGCCCCTATGTCAATAAAACAGTAATTCCATCATATGTGATCATATGGTAATCATCCACGAGTCAGGAACTTCCTAGTCTGACTTCTCTTGTTCTTTTCTTAGCTGTGTGCCCAGAGCAACAGTCTAGAGCACTTCAAAACTTTTTATGCAATTACTTCATACTAATTTGAAAAAAATATAATTATCTATTTAAAGCATACAGGGCATGTGACAAGGCACTGAGTTGTACTGACAAGGCTCAAGCTAATGCTCTAGCCATTGTTCCTTTTTTCTGTCCTTGGGTGAACTACTTAAATCACACTCTGTCTCAATTTCCCGCCTGCCAAAAACCCTCTTAGATTGTAGGCTATGTCTCGCCAGGTTTATCCTTTTGTAGGGAAGATGCAGTCACAATGCTAATTACATAATGTCAAATAATTCCAGTTGCTTTTATGCACATGAAGCAGCTGATGAAAACCTTCCTTAGCTCTGTCCTTCCTCAAAGTATCCAGCAATATTCTCTTGTGACTTGGCCAGTTTGGGGAGGAATGGGGAGGAGGAAGAGGGAGTCTTGAGCCAATCTTTAGCTGCAGACAGTGATTTAAGGGACACTGTTCACTGCAGTTCAAATGCAGTTCTCTCCTGCATGATTGTGAACAGAACAACACATTCTTACTTCTGGAACAACACATTCCTTATGCTCCTGCTTCAGAGGGCCAGCAGCTAGGACAAGGTTTGAGGATGAGAGTTTCAGAAGCATCCGAGGGAGTTAAGGACAAATTTCTTTGATGTCTTGCTGGGATTTCTGTTCCTAAATTCCCTAGATACTGTGACAAAAACTTTTTCCTTACATTTTTGACTGCTTTTAGAATACATGGAAGAAAGGTTGCTTCTAATACATCTTCTGTGAGATCAGAATTATCCCACAGTATTTCCTAAATGGAGATCTGTCAGTTGTAACTGCCTAATTCCAGCCAATTGAATTGTACAGATTTCTTTGTAGGGAAGCCAGAGACAGAAACCAGTAGACTAGAGACAAGACGAGATGCTTTGGGAGTCAGGGGGCCCTTATGGGATGGTGGGATATTTACTACTTCTGATAGAAGAAAAAGGAGACAAAACTCTCAGTGCTGGTGGAAATCTGGAGCTCTGCCTCTGGGGTAAAATGAGCTCAAAATATACATGAAAATAATAAAAAAAATGTAGTACAGCAATTAAAATGAGATATGAGCTATTAGAGGTTAGAAAAAGGCTTAGTTTAAACAGCATAAAATTACACAAATAACACAGCATGAAAAAACAAATTAACAAGTCCAAGATGTAACAGTCTGTGGGTTTATTCCAGAAGTTATAACACCAGATTACTCATGCCTACTGCAACCTTCATGCCTGATTTTGTATTATGGTTGTTATAGTTTGTATGTATTATGACTCTGGATGTAAAAAATAATCACAAAATCACTCTTCCTAACCTTTCAATTCTCAGGTCTTTATGTCAAAACCAGTCACAGGGTAGAACTGAAAAAGAGGGAGAGATCATTTAAGGGATGGGAGGGTTTTCATAAATGTAATGACTACAGCTCTTCACCTGGAAGAAAGACAGCTGACTGGATGTACGATAGAGGTATTTAGAACACAAGTGAAATGAAGAGAGTAGATAGAGAATCAATATTGATTGCTTTTCCCAAAACAGTGCATCAAATGAAACTACCAGGTAGAAGGTTTAGAAGAAGAAATACTACTTTGCCATGCAACACAGTTTTAGAAGCCATAACAGGGCACTACAGATGCTAAAATTTACATTTGTTCAGCAAACAATAAACTCACAAAGAATCCATAAAGACCTATTGAACAGGAAAGCCATACATTTAATCTCAGAAAGACTGAATTGCAATTTACTGAAGGCTGTGAGAGTATACTGTGGACAGTATACTTGTTCTGTTCTTATGAACTTCTGTGGGTGCCAGCGGTGTCATGGGTGACAACTGTAGATTCTATCTAGTCCTGGTTAGTATTCTTTCTCAGCATGGCTTTTCTGAGGTCTCAGTTTCTGAAGTTTCAGCATATGAAGTTATTTGACCACACTAGAGTCGGGGTTGATGGGTCATATTTGTTGCTGGCTTGAGGAAGCCTTGGCACCAGCACAGAGTCCTGTCCTCAGTGACAGTTCAGTGCTGTGGCCCATCCTTGCTGTGGTCTCTGTCCCACTTGTCTGGTGTCAGGTTGCTGAGCTGCATCTATCTCATGAACCCTTGAGGGGAGATTATGCCACAAATGGTATTGCAAATGTCCTGAGACAACCATGTAGCATCAGAGAAACACAAGACCAGGGAAATACGAAGCTGAAACAGAGGCTCTGAGATTTGACAGAAATGCTGTCCCTGTGCAGAAGTGGAGTTTGGGTCAGAAGGATGAGCTATGAAGCTGCAAACCCAAGTGTTTATACAGAAAATATTTTTTAAAATTAATAAAAATATTAACTTGATAGATGATTATACTCTATTCATCTTCATATTGAGAGACTTAGAAGTGAGTAAACTCTATTATTCCTTAACATTTCCCTACATGTAGAAATGCAGCTACTGGTTTTTAAGCTTTCATAGTTCTTTTTACTTTAATTCTCCACACCCCTCCAATATGTGGTCAAAAGAAATATTGCATGTTTCCCAATTAACGTTTTGTTTAATCACTAAAGGTGTGTTATAAAATTTCGCTAGTGTTGGCACCACAGTATTGGACAGAAAGATCAGTGGGTGACAATGCTGAAAAAAAGGAATCAGTGTGAAATGAAATAGGGAAGAAAGGGAGAAAAATGAACTAGTGATAATACAATCAGTTCAGTGTGAATGTTTGGCTAGGAGGTTACAGTCAAATCAGCTGTCTATCCTACAGCCAAACAATTTTCCCTTTTTTTGCTGCACTGTGTTGCCAAGTAAATCATACTGCAGCATGTTGATTCTCTTCACAAGATGTCTGACATCTGTGGATGCATTTAAGGTGCCAGCTTGGTTTTCTGAGAATATGAAAAGCCACAATATATCCAACACTTCATACCTTTGCTTGATAAATACTGTATAACTACATGGATTTCCTTTGCTTTGTTACAAAATACCATAGGTGAAACTAGAAAAGAAAAAGAGCAGAGCCTCCTTGTACAGATCTAAAATAAACCCCACAACTTTAATTTGAGATAGGTAGACCATTATGAAGACCAATCAGAGGTCACATATTCATTTTGTCATGAGCTGGAAAGGGAAATATTCTAATTAAAACTTGGAGAAGAAAGCTTTTTGCAAGTTTTCAAAGTTCAGCAGTCTTGGGATCTTATGAAGTGCTTAATAACGAAAAAATTCTATAGAGAATTTTGAGTCAAGGAAGAAGAAACATGCCATTTCTTAATTAGTCTGTAGCCTGTTTCCCCATTGGGCAACCCCGCCTCTCAAAGCACTGTAAGTAAAGCAATCTGCAAGCAGCTGCTTCTGCTGCAGAGACGTCTTTGCATATTCACTGGATGTGTCTTTGATTTGGCATTTCAAAACCAGTCAGATCCAAAAGACAGGGAGGAAGAAATCACCTGTCACCATTAAACTGTAAGAATATCCAGCAGATATTTTCATTTTATTACAGCCAGTAAACACAACCTGTAGGTTGTTATTCATCTTGTGTTTGATTAAGACCTTCTCCACTTACTGAGAGATGAATATAAGCTCTTACTATTGATTTCAAAGTGGAGCTGTACAAACCTCTTCACCTGGATAAACATACCTAAGAGAAAATACAGATCCTATTACTTACCTTCAAAGTAAAAATGAGAGATATTCAAACCATGAAAAAAAAAAAAGTGGGAAAATGGAAACTGAAAAAATCAAGACAAAAAAAAGGTACATTTAGGGAATAGGAAAAACATAATTTTAGAAAGATAAATGAAAAGGAAATGTCTTCAATGTGTTTTTTGAAGCATCTATGTTTCCCAACTTTCCAATCATCTAAATAACTTATCATATTATTATTTGTATTTTCTGTTTCCTTGTGTAGTCTATTCCACCCATCATCCTTGGATCAGAATTGCCTGCAAAAGGCAATCAAAACAGATCTGTTTTTGTTAAGGCTTACTAAGACCAATTCAAATGAAACCTCCACCACTTTTCATAATCAAAGTGAGGTCTCTGACTAAATCCTTATCATCTCAGTATCATTTATCTTTCAGCCTTTTATTTCACCTTTTTTTTTTCTCATTATCTAACTTTTTTTTCTCCTTATACATTCTTATTTTCCCTTGCTTTTCTTCCTTCATTTTCACCCTGCAAATACAAAGAAAAAATAGCAAAAACATAATCTAGAGAAATCATTATTAGAAGGGACTATAGAGCTATTAACTAATTCGCTGGCAATGGGACCAACAGCACACAACCATGGCAGACACTAAGAAACAACAGGAGACTTGAGCCACTGTGATATTTCTCTGTTATTGATGGCAGTCATGTCAGGACTTTTCCATCTGACGGCTGAGTCCAGAGGATCATGGAATCATAAAATCAGAGAATGATTTGAGTTGGAAGGGACCTTACAGACCACCTAGTTCCAACTCCCCACCAGGGGCAGGGACACCTTTCACTATACCAGATTGCTCAAAGTTCCATCCAAGCTGGCCTTTAACACTTCCAGGAATAGAGCAGCCAAAAGTTCTCTGGGCAACCTGTTCCAGTGCCTCACCACCCTCACAGTGAAGAATTTCTTCCTAATACCTAATATAAACATACACTCAGTTTGAAGTCATTAACCTTTGTTCTGCCACTTTGTCAAAAGTCCCTGTCTAGCTTTTCTGTAGGCTCCCTTTAGGTACTGGAAGGTGTTAGAAGGTCTCCCAGAGCCTTCTCTTCTCCAGGCTGAACAAACTCAACTCTCTCAGCATGTCTCCATAGGAAATGATAAATAAAAACTTTAATATATAAAGAGCTAAGAGCTTAGAGCCTTTAAACTTTTCTCACATCTAAGACCAGGGCATCCAGCTGCTGTAAACTGGTTGCCTTAGTGAAGGCCATACATAGTTCAGGAGGTGCTTGGGGTGAGCAACCTGTGGTACACGGAGACGTGAAACCTCATTCCTTCTACAAGAAACAGGAATGATGACATATATTCTTCAATGCCATCTGCTGGCACTTTATTTAATTGTGAATTTTTTACAAATATCTACATTTAACATTCCTATACAAACAGAAGTTTAAAGTTTCATATTGTTTAGCTTTCAATGGCTGGACATAGAGAAATTTGAATCTGGATTGCTTGTGACCACTGCTCCAATTCCCCCTGTTATCTTATAAGCTATCTGAGGAATGTCAAGGATGTTTTTCAGTGGCAGGAATGACTGAGCTACTTAAAGGGCCTATTGCATCTCAGGCAATCTAACATTTTTCATTTTATTCACAAACCTTTAATTCTGTTAACCATTTCATACACTAACCGTACAGTAATAAGATTTTTTTAACTGGTGAGGAAGGTGTCTGAGATACTCAAATTTACAGGGGATTTCCTACATCTGTAGATACATACATAATCAATATCTATGTGTAAAAATATTGAGAGTACTAATAATTACAATTAATGTGCTTTCAGTCACTGCTTCACACATAGCCATTAACTAATGCTTTTCCTTGCTCTTTCCTGAGTCTGTAAGCACAGTGCACCAGCAAACACTGTGACAGTACAAAGGAGAGATATATTTGTAACAAGACCAACAGCTGAAAAATCAGAAGACTTGTAAGAAGCTTAATGTGCAAAAGAGCTTGATGCTAGGGTGAAAGTGAGGGCACTGGGACAACTAGTGCTTCTAATCTCTGCCTAGTCTCCTTTTAACATAATGACAAATGATCCTCAATGATTTCTACATTATGGATTCCTGAATACACTTAAATTATTTTGAAAGCTTAGATTTATGTTAAATTTACACTGTCTCATGATTTCTAGAATAAGGCTGTCCAGTGCTGTCACGGAGCACTGTAAATGAGCTTTCATGGTATTCGGGGTTAGTCTTGAATGGTCCATATTCTTTATGAAATTTGTCAAGAAGTTATGCAGCTAAGATTGTTTTCATACTTCTTCAATTTGAGAGGAGCAGCAAGGAGATTCCTTAATTTTATTGGCCCTTATTGTATTCACCCTTCTGTGTATTATTTTAATTAATCCAGAACAGACATAATTCAGAAGACCTTCAAATTAATTGGACTATAAATCAATACAAATTATTAACCTATTAATATTTTAAATTTTACTGAAACACTTCAAACACAATATATCAAATTCTGCATTCACTTACCGTTCTAGCAGAGCTAATCCAGGAGGAAGATGTGGCCCCATGTCCCAAAGGACACAACCAGACTGAAATTGCTTAAATAGCACAAGAAGATTGGAATAGTTTGTGACGTGCAGCATGTCATTCCCCATTGTCTTGCACCTTTTGTAGTCATTTATATCAATACATTTATACCAATGTCTGCAAATGGCAGCCACATACATGATTGTATTCCCATGAAACCCTGTGATACCAGACCCTGTTTTTACAGATACTGCACAAAGAAATGGACTACAGTTTATACCCTGTTATTCATCTATGAAAGAACTAATCTAAAATTCAGATTTACGCAATATTCATATCCTTTAAAATCATGTGAAAGCTGTACCTTTTTAATAATAGTGCCTCTTACCCATATTAATACAGAAAAAAATTACCTGCATTTTGAAAATTCTGTTTTGTTTTTCTCTTCAATGACTTCCTTGATTTTGTGAGGATGCATTGACTCTTTAATTTCAGGGCAAAATTCGGTATGAAACTAATGCATAAATCTTTTCAGAAAATAGGCAGGTTAAGAAGCCATAAATGTTCTGTAAGCCAAACTGTAGAGGCAATAATTCAGCTCTGGAAGACAAAAAAAAAAAAAAAAAAAAAAAAAAAAAAGATTAGATGTGAAGAAAAAGTCAAATCCTTGTTTGCCAGCCTACCAATGATCCCATCCTTACTACATTTTACAAGCTCAATTCCTCCAATTAAAATAAAACCCCCAACAAGCCCCCTATATTTTATGAATACATTGAATTCATTTTCTGTGCTCTCACCAAGGAGACCTGCAGAAGCTCGGTTACTGAGTTTCCGAAGAAAGAGCACAGGCACTTGTTGTTTGTAAAGACTGAAATTTGTACACACAAATTTGTATCATGGAGAAAACTGTCAGGCTTTGGTACAGTGTTCAGTGGTACTTGTCAGATTTTTTTCAAGCTGGACCTGACTCAAGCTGTGGTATAGCTATTAATTAAAAAATGAGGACTGAACAACCCTTGATCTGGCTATCTAATAAGCTCAAAACCAAAATCAATCAAAGTTCAAGCTATTGGAAAATTAACTCCTATCTAGTAACCTCTAATTTAAAACCTTTTTGCAACTATTATCAGGCATGAAGCTTTCAAGAGGGAGCAGGAAAGGATGTATCCTGCCCTAAAGATAATAACAGAAAATGAACCAGAGCTGAGTCTCCGAACAGAGCCACCAAAGTACCAGATGTGGCCACTGATAGAAACAGTGTATGATCTGGCACAGAACTGTGTCATCAAATATTTGGCACAGCTTTGCTTTGTTCTGTCAAACACTCCTTGTGATGGCAAGTGAATTGTTTCACTAGAATTTAGAGTGTGTAAAATAAAGAGGGAAAAGAGGAAACACATAGAGCTCCTCATGACTAAAGCGATAAACTGATCTACTCTAAAAACATAGAGACTGAAATCTTCTCTTAATATAAATCCACAGGATTTATTTCAAAGATGAATTCAGGGTGAACATGGCTACCTAGCCTCAAATTAGAATAAAGATTCTTAAAAATAGAATGCACAACAACCTCATTTCCCTTCACGAAGCTACAGAGAATTATATGCACCTATCATTTACTCCCTTCTCTTGATTAAAACTACTTAACTTTTTTGTGTCATTCCAAACTCATTTAGGCTTTACAGTTCAGGAGATCAGCTAAAATGTGAGCATTGGTTCTTATGCAAAGATGAAAAAATAAAAAAGTAGGAGTGAAAAAACAGAGAAAGCATAAGGGAAAGTAAAACTAGTGCAATAAAGATGTAAAAGAAGGCTAAGGCATTAGGGTAGGAGAAATAGCATACCTTCCTTCTGGATCAGGCTTCACCTTTATAAATGTGTACTTCCTTTTTTCTTTTTCT
The DNA here is from genome assembly GCF_003031625.1 of Empidonax traillii. Taxonomy (NCBI): domain Eukaryota; kingdom Metazoa; phylum Chordata; class Aves; order Passeriformes; family Tyrannidae; genus Empidonax; species Empidonax traillii. Next base: position 859,159 of record NW_020955260.1, on the reverse strand, counting down.
TTTTTTTTTTTTTTTTTTCCTGCCAGTATAGTTGTACTGAAAATCTAATGTTCATGAAAGGAACAGCTGGCACTAATGGCAGCTAGAGTCACTAACTTAAAAATGCTGCTGTGAAATGGGTTGCATCTTTCATAAAAAGCTTGTTCATCCTTTGGTTTTGATGCAAATTATCAGAATTTTTATCAGGTTATTGAAGTATTTTGACCTTTCCCATTCTCTCAGTTGACAAACGAAAAGAAATATGAAATTACAAGTAGATGAGGAAAAAACAAAGGCTTTTCCTTGAGGAAAACCTCAGAGAATTCCTTGAACTAAATGACAAGGAATACCCTGCCCAGAGGGATTATTTTGTTGTAGGACAACAACACCACGTTCCATAGGGAAAAGCACTTCTGCTCTGTAATAAAGAAAGTGATAGAGATTATTTCCAAAAGTGCCTATGTGGATGAAGTCCTTTCTAACTAACATCAGTCAAAATGCACAGTAAGATTAAGTTTTTGGGCCTTCTAAAATGGAAACTCTAGTATTAGAGTTAAAGAAAAGAAAAAAATAAAAATAAAAATAAAAATAAAAATAAAAATAAAAATAAAAAGAAAAATAAAAAGAAAAAGAAAAATAAAAAGAAAAAAAAAAGAAAAAGAAAAAGAAAAAGAAAAAGAAAAAAAGAAAAAAGAGAAAAAGAAAAATATAGTTATTGATAATAAATATTGATATTGTTTGGTTTCATGAATACTGGGAAAAAACTCCTTCCCAACAGCAGGATTTAGTAACCTATAAGACAATCCCTTAATAGAAGTAAAGGAATCCACTATGATTTATTAATTTAGGAAGGACAGGGAAAAGTGCTGGAAGATGTCCTGTAGGGATCAATATTGCATTGCCAGTGAGTTGCACAAGATGACTTTATATGTCTTTTGCATAAGCCTGTGATTTAGCCAGATGATCATAATTAAAAATATTCATCTGCGGGTGACTGACTACTAAGCAAAGCTGCAAGTCTTGGGGAAAATCTGTCTCATGAACAGTCACATTTTTAAAAAGAGAAGTAGAGCCCAGTGAGTGGACCACATCAAAAAGTCAAATTAAAGTCACTGGGGAAGCTAGGAAGAAAAGGAAAAAAATCAGAACAATTAGTTGTTAGGAGATGCATTTTTATCTTTTCTTGAAAATGCTTCAAGTTTCTTGCCAGTGTCCCACTTAAGGGAAGGCTTTGGGATCCCTTCTTGCTCCTGGGTTGTCTGCTTGACGTTACACTGAAAACTAGTTGGAAATTATTGTCCAGAGCAAATAAAAGCTCTTCATAAACTTCAGAGGGGTTTTAGTACAATTATAAAGAACTACATATAAATTGAAACTTAGTGGCTACCTCAGTGCCCACATACATCACAAAGTGCTGTCACTGATGCATGAATCTCTCATTCATTATATATAGGATCCTTTAGTAAGAGTAGGCACTGCACTTTGTGTCACAGGTGCTTTTGTGTGGTCTACTACTGCACTGACACAAATTTTCTAGTAGAAATGTATACGGTTGCTCTAAATAATACAGCTTGGACGTGACATGCAACCTTTTCTGAATGTACTGTTTCACAGGCTGAAATATTTTTTGATGCTCTTGTTAAATCTGAAATGCAAAAGTTGGCTTGCTCAAAGCAGATGTTTTCAGTCAGGCACACGTACTTCTAGAACCTACCCAGCAAAGTCTGGATTCATTAATTTTCAACTCTCTTAACTCCATTGCCGCGAGCAGACAACAGAGTGTTTGGGTGAAGTCACATATTTGAAGCAAAGGCCAGAAGTGCCTTTAAGTTGATTTGTCTTTATAATTTTCTATAGTTTAATTACAGTGGGCTAGTTCCAGAGACTAACTGCAGGTACATTTTCCACAAAGCAAAAAGTATATATAGAGAGAAATTGCAACAGACATAGCGTTGTGGTTTAATCCCCACCGGAAACTCCTCCCCGGTGGGAGGGAGAGAATCAGAAGGGTGAAAGTGAGAAAATTTGTACATTGAAATAAAGATAGTTTAATATGGAAAGCAGAAGCTGTGCATGCAAGCCAAAAAGAACAAGGAATTCATTTTTCACTTCTCATGGGCAGGCAGGTGTTCAGTCAACCCCAGGAGAGCCAGGCTCCATCACTGGAGGAGCTCCATTATGGGGACTTGGGAAGATAAACGCCATCACTCTGAACCTTATGCCTTCCTTCTTCTCCCCACAGCTTTATATGTTGAGCATGATGCCATATGGTACAGAGTATCTCTGGGGTTGGGGTCACCTGTCCTGGCTGTGTTCCCCCCAACTCCTTTTGCACCTCAGCCTCTTCACTGGTTGGGGGGGGGGGGGGGTAAGAAGAAGAAAGGACCTTGACTGTTGAATGCTGCTCAGCAGTAAGGAAAACATCCCTGAATTACCAACAGAATTTCAAGCACAAATCCAAAATAAAGCCCATACTTGCTACGATGAAGAACATTACCTCTACTCCAGCCCCAAACCAGTACAAATAACCATATCACAACATGATGCAGGGACCTGGCTGGCACCTGGTGTGTGCAGGTGCAGTGTGCTATCCTGGCACCTTATGGACACAGACAAAGGTGATGGGTGCTTCTGAACCAGCCAAGCCTGCTAACTGGGCCAAAATGAGAGGGAAAGGCTGTGGTTTTCAGAGCATTATTTTCAGCAAGACAAATGTAGAATTCTTCGAGCAGCTGAGAGAGATATCACTAGAAATAACTTAATGGAATTGATAAAGAGGATTTCAGTCTAATATTGTGACTCTCTCATCAGTGTCACCAGGACTGGTGAGACTTGTTCAACTTTGTAATAATCACCCAGGAAAACAGATGAAGTTTTGTCACAAGAAAAATGGAAGAATAATTTGACACATCATTCAGATGTATACTTTCTGAAAGTGTTCTGTACCAGTAGGTGGATAGGACAAACCAGCTCTTTTCTAGGTCTGGGGCCAGCTTCTTATCAGCATCTCTTCTCTGAAATTAGGAAAGCAATCCTAACTTACATCTGACAACTTGACATTGAATTTCTGTGAAGCTTAATGTCTACCTGCAAAGCACCTCCATTGAAGTCTCATAGCGATTTTTACTCTGCAGTAGTGTGACATGAGAATTTCTAAACTGGTTATAGAAATCTCAAACACACTGTGGTAATAAGTGATTTCTTCTTACTAAAATATCTCTATGACAGTGCAAGAGACCTGATGCCTGTGACAACTCCATGTCAATAGTGGAAGGCAGAACACAATCTAGTCCTTTGTGGAGGAGGGATGTTTAAAATAATGTTGCAATGTTGCTTTTCTTAAATGCAAAACGTATTAAAAAAAACAAAAATTGTTTCTCATTTACTAGTATTTTACCTGTGAGCTATTTTCCCTTTAAGGAAACAGACAGCTTTGTGCAAAAGGAGTCGATATTAGGATACTCGTTACAGGGCAATTACAGTCTACAGCAAAGGCAGCTCTGGAACTTCCATAAAAATCTTCTACCACTTTTCCACTGGTCATAGATCACATTTTCCAGGCTCAGACATCAGAAACCTGATAAGTGAGTAATCCTTAAAGAGTTTGCCTTCATCTTTTGCAACCTGCAGGGAAAGGGCTTCTCTGAGATCCAAAAGCTCACTGATGGTAAATGGTTCAGGTGAGACCATTTTCTCCAGCAGTTTTATCCTCACTGAAGTTAAACCCACTGAACTAAGTACTCAGTTGCTGTTTGAAGACGAATGGAAGAAAGAATAAGGAATAAAACCCAGTCTTTCTCCAGCTCAACCAAATGCCTTTTCTGTAGACCACTGAAATGGATTGCAATTTCAGTCAAAAGGGCTTATCTAGTGGGGGCTACCTTTTGGTCACATAGCACCTGACCAAGGAATTGCATACAAAATGAACCCCAGGAAGATTAAATCCAAATGGGAGGGTCACATCTCTGTCACTTTGTTTGCTCCAGCATGGGGGGGAGTAGCATGTTATCAGCAAGGGCAGGATCCACCACCTTAAAATCTTGCTTCATCTGAACTATAAGAAGTGAGAAATGAGGCTGGAATGCTTACCATTTCCCTGCTTAGGCACATACTTGACAGCTCAGTCAAGTGTTTCACCCATGGAATTTCATCAAAACTTTCACTTTCCCCACAACTCCAAACACACACACACAAACACCCAGAGAGTTTAGGAAATAACAGCAGTGTGCTGACAAATGTTCATTGTGAAGGATGCTGTCATAGCAGCAAAGGCCTGCCCAAATCCACACAAATTTTTTTTCATTAGTGAGATCTAACTGATGATATTTATTTATAGGAAGCAAAATTGACACTTTAAAAAGCCAAAGTAAAAAGAGGAGGTCATGATTAGACAATGTGATATGGCAGAAGTAGAATAAGATCACCTTCTATTTGAGAATAACAATATATGAATTTGGGTGAATTGTTTTTGCATCACTATGTTCCCACTTGACTATGGAACAAAGAAGACAGGCATCTGTCAGTCTTTGCATTGTACTTTTCTAACAGCAGGACTTGTAGAATAAGATGTTTATTTTACTTCCCAGTCATTTATCACCTCAACTAGAAATATTCCTAAAAATAGCATTTATATTGTAGGAGTTGATTAAAGATTTTCCTCAGAAGAGCTGTATGAATTTTGACTTTCCCCCAGCACCAAGCTCTGTGGAGCAGCTATCAGTCAGGAGCTGTGCATGGCACACCTGCATGGAAGGGAGGAACACCTTAATCAGAGCCATGGGAGGCCCTTTCACCCTGCTGCATATCGGGGAGTCAGGGTGAGGGGCTGGAGCATGTGTCCTAAAGGACCAAATGTATGAATTTCAAATTCTTCTTTTCCTAGAGCCCTTCAGACAGATCTTAAGGAACAGATTGGGATAGAACTAAACAGCTCTTCCATAAATTCAGACAAAATAAGAAGAAAATAAGGCAAGTGCAGGATATAGGACACTCCTCTGGCTAGACAGGGGGTCTGAGACTGTGTGGTTATTCCTTTTCAATGTATGCCACGACAGGTATTAAAATGTATGCCCTCTCACAGGTAGGGAAGATAATCTCTTGATTTTTGTTTTATTGTAAACAAACTAAATAAAATTTTTTGTCACGCATTAACCCTCTAATATTTTCTTAATTTAATCTCTTCCACTTTCAATTATGAAAGCCTTTGAGATTTGAGTTGCTAGTCAGGCATGGGGGTGCTTCGTTTAAGGGCTTTTTGCAATGGTTTAATTAGCAATCAGAGGCTTAGCTGCTCTTCTCAGAGACGTTTTCAGAAGAAATAGTGATCCTTTGATATTAAGTTTGAAGAAACAGATTTCTACTGATGTTTGATGAATAGTTCTGATTTTTTATTTTTTATTCTCAGCACCCCTATCATAAATATCTCACTTTTCTAGTTGTCCTCCAGACAGGTATTCCTTCTCCTTAACTTTGGATAACCAGAACTTGAAATTTTCCTCACTTAAACAATAAAATTCATATATTCTTGAGGTCAGAGGTGACCATTTGATCATGTAATATAATGCTGTAGGAAACATTCACAGTCAGGTCTGTATATGAAAAGTAAGTTGCAAACTTACATTGCGATAACCAGAGATGCATTTTTGCATCTCTGCACATGCATTTTTCTGCCTAGATTTCCAAACAGATTTTGAAAGACTTATGTACCCAATACACTTTAAAGCACTTTTTCCTTGATTGTAGAAAACAGTTTTCATTATGTAAAAAATATTTATATTTCGAACTCTTAATTTTGAAACATAAAACCCTTCCCCTGTTGGAGGATAGGCATCAAAGCTCACAGTATATCTACAGACTGGATGAAGCGGATTTGTTTCAATGCATATAGTGCTATTATGGAAGAGCTGGCAGTATAGCTATCAGCTGAATACTGTAGATTTTAATAGAGGCCACATGTATATTTTGAATTTTAAACAAGGCTGTGTATACTATGAAAATGTAATTCATTAAGCTAGTTAATAAATGCTTAGAGATAGCTGAAAAATAAATGCTAACTTACTTCCTGCAGTAATGTTGGCATTCAGAATAATTTTCTTTAGGGGGCTTTTTAGTGCAAAGGAATAAGAATTAAGAAATATTTTTTTTTAAATACCAGAAAGCTTTTAATGAGAAGTTTTGAATTACCTCATTGCAATATTTAGTTTCTGTGTTTTCATCAGAAATATAATTGACTTTTTCTTATGGAAAAATTCCTTTTAGGGAATCCTTATTTGCTGCTGGGAAAACTGCCTAAAATACTTTAAACTGGGATACTTCTGATTATTTAAAGTTTAGATGTTCTACAAATGCTAAGAAATATCATATATGGAGCAGATAAAACCGTATAATCCACATTATATAGCTTTAAGGCCTTTTTTCCATGTGCTACTATAGCTGTTTAAAACTGCTTTATTTCACTGAAAGTGAAGCCTCTGGGATATCATAGTATTCTGTGCCTAAGTGGCCCAGAGGGAATTGTCACTAGGATTGCAGATGGAGGTAAGATAGCTTAAGGCCATTACAGGTCACTTTTCTAGATAGGCCGGGACGCTTTCAGTGTCACAAGCACCATGTGGTACCAGGTACTGAACTAACCCTTCCCTTGGCCAGGTGGCTGAAGAAGGGATGAGAGGCGAAAATGAGGTGCTGCACTGGCACTCTTCCTTACATCTTGTAGCCTGGGAGGAGACACTAGCTGCTATGTCAGTTATTTTCCTAAGGACAGCTTGCTGAAGTGGCAGGTACAAGATGGACAGAGATTCGGCCGCAGGACATCAGTATGATCTCACCAAAATCTGAATTACTCTGCATGGTAGTAGCTAAGCATCTGCGTTCCTTTGGTCTGGTCAGCTTCAGGAAGCTAGATTGATGGATTTAAAGCACATTATCAGAGCAAGAGTAGAAGACAGTGGCAGTGATTAAAACCACAATGACCACATTGTGCCTTTTATATTTTAAATAGGGTGAGCTAGGTCATAAAATTTAAGAACCCTAGGTCTATAAAACAGTAAAATGTTTTAAGGCAACACCACAGAATTCCACAGGAGACACCCTGTCATACCTAGGAGAAATACAAGTAACCTAAAAGGCATGATTATATACATTACTGCAATCGAGTCTTTGGGCTCCCCGCTAGGATTGCTTGAAAGAGTGGCAGTGATGGTCAGCTGCTGATTTATATACTAGAAGCATGCTGTCAGGGACAAAAAAAAAAAAAAAAGAAAAAGTGTATTCTGTCAATTGTATAAGGCTTCAGCATTACATAAAAATATTTTTAACACAAATTATGCTGATGGGATTGCATAAGAGGTTAATATGAAGAGTTCTCCTTATGGAGGTAAGGTAAATATCTGGGAATCTGGTCTAGATTATGGCTGGGTACTGTGTGTGTGTGTGTGTGTGTGTGAATGTGCATGTGTGTGACTAAAATGACCAGTTTCCCCTGCAGAATGCACCACTGGGGATAGAATCATACAGGGAATGGCTTATGGTCTGTATGTCTGATGGTAAAAATCAATGACTTGCCTTATTGAAAGGTGCCCTCAGGGGCAAAAAGCAGTGAATAGCTTATTAGTTTGTGTGTGCATGCTGGCAGATGATAAAGCAGCATTGAAATCAGTCATAGACCATAATAAAGTACCCATCCCCATCTTAAAGCCAGTGTGTACTTCTGTCTCAAGGGAGTATGCCTCCATTAACCCAAACTGTGCAGTAACTCATCTTTAACCACAGAACAAATATGCAGTAGAAGAGGAACCAATAATGATTTGTTACGGTTACTGATGCAAAAAATATAGTGGATAAATTACTGATGTGTAGGATAAAATTCTCTTTGGTGTAATATTCCATAATTATATTTTGTTGCTATTTGGAATGGTGTAGATAGAGCTACACTAAGTATCTGGCCTGATACCAGAAATATTTTACTCATTTACAAAATAAAAGAGGAAAACATAGAGTGATGCAACAAAGAAAAGATGCAAGAGACAGAATGTTCAGATATTTTTGCCCTGTCAGTGAACTCTGTTTCAGAGTATATTCAAGTTGTCCATTCAGATACATAAAACCCACATACAACTGTGTTGTCACTGAAGTATTTTTTGACCTTAAGCTTTGTCATGCCATGTATTACATGCATTTGTTGTCATACATCTGATTAATGCCAATAATGTCTTCAGCAAACATAATAGTCATTTAATGTGAAGATTTCCTTTAAGAACACTAGGGTAGATCTGGCCTAAGAAGTAGAGGTTATGAATTCTCTTGGTTGTAAAGTGAAAGTACCAACTTCAGTAAGTATTTTCATATTTTAATTATTTCCTAAGATATGCTGACAGTACCTGGGCTTGCATCCATGGATATCCAAAACTAGTACAAAGTGTGCCTATTTTAAAGGATTTGACACTTCAAATATGCAGTATTTTGCCTTGAAATATGTCACAGTGATGTCCATGTGGGGCAGAATAATTCCCTTAGCTGGAGTAACTTGTGTGTAGCATTTATTAAGTAGATGGATGGACGTGTACACTCACACCCAGATCTGCTAACACTGTGTTAGTTGTGGCACTCCCTGAAGAATACGCCTCTGGAAACCACAGGCAGAAATCCTGTCATCATGTCTTCATGTAAAAAGGTGCTAATGGTTTCCATAATGGAGCTTCCAATAAAATGCTATAGAAAAAGAGTTAAGCATAAAGTACAGCTTTGGCATCCAGAAAGTTGGTAGGACTCTCTCACCACTTTGTCTTAGAAATTTCTGACTCCCCACCGCAGTGGTTGCTGAAGCAAGAGCAGTGAGGCTATCTTTGCAACCCTGCTTGTCCCAAAGGAGCCTGGCAGCAGGGAATTTCCCAGGTGTAAAGTCAAGGGAAGCAAGAGATAAAGTCTGATCAAGCAGCTGGACTCGACTGAGATTTCGGCCCTGGAAAGAAGTGGTGGAAGTATTGATGGGTAGGATAGAGATAACGAAGTTGAGAAATCTGTAGCTAGAAGTTATTCACTCTTCTTAAGGAAGCAGTCTTTATCAGGTACAAAATGCATGCCTCTTACATTTAGAATAATTCTTCACACCTCATCACAGTGTAAGAGTATTCCTTTTCTACTCTCCCGGATATACAGAGCTTTACTGACTCTACAGAGAAAAGCAAAAGCAAGACAAGAAAGAGAAACCAAAATCCCTATAAAAATCATCACTGAAAAACTTGTGAAAAATAAATGGTGATCTCTCTCTATTAGCTACTCACAGATTTGAATTTCAGAGGAGACAACACATCATGAAGTAACCTGAAAAACTTTTGCATAATAAAGCAGCAGCTGTGAAAGAAAAGTAATACATCAGTTAGAAGAGAGCGGTTTAAAATTTTCATTCTGTTCTGTAGATTGTCCAACCTGATACAAATTTTATCTTTTGATTTGTTTCATGGGTACACATGTACCGTGCTGCAAAGTACTGCTAAAAAATAGAATACTTCTGCTCTTCTCTCACTTTGTCTTCTTCAGAAGAAGTTATACATGATATTAAGGTGTAATCGTTTCCAGTTATTCATTACTTCATTCTGCCATATAAAGCACTATTTTGAGGGTAATCTACATGTGTGAACTTGGACAAGCCAGTCCTTTGCATTTTCCTACCAGGTGTGTAGGGATAAAAGCATTTACAGCAGCAGCATGTTATGAGAACCGACTGTGAAGAAAGATTGTGGGATGGCAGTATCTTTGGTAATATGGAGCACATATGTACCTCAGGCAGATTAGTAATGGCAGGCCTTATGTCATATACTACATAAAACATGTTTGAAATTTGTCAACATTGGACTGCTCCATTATGGATCACTCTTTTTCTTATCACTGCATTTTGAGCTTTCAACACAATCATGAAAAGATTTCAAATAACACCAAGAGAATACACATGTCAACAGAAATGAAGGAATGGGAATTGCACTTGGAGAAGGAAGTGGTCTTTCTTCAAAGAAGACTGTCTTTTATCTCCTCACAGCCCATATGCTGAGGAGAGCAGGCAGCTCTCCCCAGCTAAAAGAGCAGCAGGGAGAAGCAGATAGAAAAGCAAAAATGAATCCATTATTACTGTTATTTCCTTTTAGAAAGGAAACCCAGCCTTCCTCATACAGGGTTCCTCTAGTTCTTCAGTAGATACAGAGGAGGTTTGCATTTGTTGCACCACACAGAGAGAGTGAGAGAGAGAACCAAAATAATGACTGTGTTGCCAGTGTGGACAATTTCCTAGAAGGTTTCTCCCAAACAAGAGTAACTTGCCATCAAGATCAGTTGCTCTACACTTGATTATAATTCTTCCTCCACAAAAAGTTCACACCAGTAACCACACTTGCTTGGTGCCTCAGTCTCTCCTAACTCTGACTCATTTGAGGACTGATCCAAAGCCTGCTGAATTCAATGTTTACATTTATGTTAGCATTTCAGATGAGTTAAGGCTAGTCCTTCTAGAACAAATCTTCCAGTTTTGCCTGTTTACTGTGCTTTGGTTTGCTCTGGTTCCTTTTAAATGAAACTAAATGGGAAATGCACTCCAGGAGCATACATCTATGTACACCAGTTCATGATAGGAGGTTAGGAAGTCAGTCTATGAAACTAGGCTAGAACTAACCCAAACCCCTCCTTTCCCAAACACACACTGTAGGTACCAGCTCCTTAGTGGCCACTGTTTCAAGCTGCAGATAAGCATCTATTATGCTGCCCCCCTTGTGAATAAAGACGTAGCCAAAGAGATTCCCCTCTGGACTGCTGACCTAGGCACAGCCTGACAAAATTGAAGAGAATCCTACACAAAAGGGGAAAATTGGGTAGCATTTTGAGTCATGACACAGATTACCAGATTAAGTGGGAAAAAATACTTTGTTTTTCTCTATTTGGGCCTTTCTTCAGGAGCTGCAATTTTATACACAGAAAAGAAAATAAATGCAAAAATTACTGACTTACTGTGGACAGAACCTTTTTTGGTTTTTTCCCTAAAAACCTTATAATAAGACTGTCTTCATTCCATAAGGAGGTAAATTTGATATTTCTCCAGTGTAAATCCAGACCCCTTCTGGATATTAATCCACTCCATAAAGTCATTACGAATAATTTAGCATAAAGCAGCCTTTTTTTCTCACAAGACAAAGCACTGAGACTGAAGCATTTGTAGAGCAGTGTGAAAAACATACTGTAACTGCCTTGGCTCTATTTGGATGGAGTATAAATAAGGAATTTTGGCTGCAAATCCTGTCAGTCTCATAGTCTTATTTAGGACAAATGTTCAGGAAAAACAATGTAATATCATTTGGCTTTTTTTTCCTTTTTTTTTTTTTTTCCCCACAGTACTAAGTCAATGCATAATTACTGGAAAGCATTTCTGACTGAATTTTAGATGAGCATTATGACAAAATATAATATTGGAAACAACCTTTATCAAACATTCATGTGTAGTGTGAGAGATAAAAACAGGAATCCATAATTCATACAGCAGAGTGTATTACCAAGTGTGAATAAGAGGCTGAATTTAAATGAGGGGGTCTGAACAATATTTTCTGTGAGGCATCTGCTTTAATCATTTACATTATTCACTAGGTTTTCCAGAACTGTAAATCTTAAATATATATTTGTGTTAGTAAGAATGTGTATGTAAATACACACATATATGCACCCATACACAAAGCATTATACACATCCACACATTACCACATATCCCTACAGATACAGAAATGTGTTTGTATACATAGACACAACAGCTTAGGGCCTGATTCTGAAATCATTCTACATGAATGGGAAGACTCCTACTGACAATGATGGATTTGGTGACAAGACCTTGTTTTTTCAACTCTTACCCTGTGTTTGCAGCAATATGAATCAGATTACGGTAAAAGGAAATACAAGTTAAATAAATACAGGAAATACAGCTAAAAAAATTGAAACATTTACTTAGTTGACACACACTGAAGCAAAGAGAAAGACTCCCCCTACACTGAGATGAAATCCTTGAGACCTTTCTGTCACATGTTGTATCCAACTGACATTCTCACCCAAGCTTTCAAGACTGGCTCCCTGTACTTCAGGGTGCAACGACAAGAAAGACTTTGAGCGAGCAGCTGTGCAGGGCCTGAATGGGGCCCCTTCCAGATCGGACGCTTCCCTTACCCCACCGACCTGCCTTAACTCAGATGGAAGGAATTTTAATCCTCCTCCCAGCGGTTGTCCCTGCCTAGTTTGACTCTGGCAATGCACTTAGATTTTAACTCTTGCCAATGTAGCAGAACAAGTCATCGATTGATTGCTGGGTGTTTCACTAGGTCTAGAGAGGTTTTTGGTCCCTCATGGTTAAGAAAGCTCTCTTCTTGTTATGCTTTCAAATCTCCAAATTTTTTTTTTTTTTAATTTGGGTTTTTTATTGCATAATAATGCCTAGATTTCACATAAACTTATCTATTTCCTAATAATACTTCACACCTTTATACAGGTATAATTTATGCATATAGCAGCTACTGGTTTATTTTTTAATTGTATGAAGGCAAGGGAGGCTGATAATGACTTTGAGGGCTTGCTGTTCCCCAGCCCTGTTTCGGAAGGACATCAAGATAGCCTTTCTTTTCTCAGTTGTGGTTACTGTGTACAGTTGAGCCCTCTTACTGAGAATCCCTTTTCAGAGACTTCCTTAGCACTGTAGTACCAAAGGAAGATTCATGATGGCAAATAACAAAAGACAAAGGCCAGCAGTAACCCAGGCTGAGTCTGATGCTCACATATTGATTCTGACATTATATTCCACATACAGAGCATCCGCTGTGCCAGCTTCTGTGTAACTATGTCATCTGCATAACTAATCCTTTTATTTCCATGTCCCAGTTTAGTGCCTGGTAAAGCAATGTCACAAAGCAGTAGCTGTCATTTGTTTCAGAAGGGCAGAGGACTAGAAATAGCTGAGTTCTACTGCAGGGACAAGACCCACCTCTTCTGATGGGGCTCAGGCATTGCCTGTTTAAAGAAATCCGTCTCTGCTCCTTCCACTCTTATTCATTTGTTAAATAGAACACAAACAACAGAATTTTTTTTTAGGGGGGAGGGGGGCCGGTGTATATATCAGTAGAACTCTGTGTATTGCTTTTTTATGCATTCTACTTCTCATTCCCTTTCTGTTTCATAATAATGTGTTTCTAAATTCTGGAAGATCTATTTGCCAGGTCAGGAACAGTTTGTATTGCTGCACAGCAGGTTGTCTTACTCTGGCATTTATGTGTTTATTTCAATAATTGTTACTTTCGTGGAGGGTAACAGTGATCAAATGATAGAAGAAAAATACTCAGTGCAAATCTTTCTCAGTACAGCATTCACTGAGCTATATAGGGCATATTAAAAAAAATCACAGTTTTTAATTATGTACAGCAGACAAGTCGATGAGGAATCATGCATGAAATCCATGCACTCTGAAGACCAATGAAAAGGAATTTCACCTCTTTTTATGAAGCTGAGACCAAGTGATTAAAATGATTTTGCCCTATCATTTTAATTCTCTTTCCTCTAAGCTTTCTTTAATGGTGCCCTCTTCCATGCTTAAGCAAAATGATGAATTAATCCAGTTTCTCCCCTGTGGGGCAGAAGAAAAGCAAGATTCAACACATTCCATTCTACCTATATTTCATTCACAAGGCACATTACATTTACCCATTTTTTCCCTCCTCGATTGTTTTATATTGTTATCCTGAGGAATAGACACAGATCATAGAATTTGTGACAGTGAGACATTCTGATAAGGCAAGAAATCAGGTGCAGTGCAAAATTGTGCAAAGTAATTTGGAACAAAGCACTGCTGAGAGGCTGGGGAAGAGGGACAGGCACATATGTCTAGAAGAGACAAAGGGGCTGGCCTATCCAGGTTGTATGCTCTTGAAGGAGTTATATAGCCCTGACAACTTTGTGACCTTTAGCTAGTCTCTTGGGAGTACTGACACAGCCCTTCTCCCAGGCTGGGAACCAACTGCCCCCTTAGAGCACTTGTGATGGTGACCTCAAAGCCAAATGTCCATACCATACTTGGTCTCTGGAATGCTCTTCAGGAGTCTTGTATGCTTTCTACCTGCAGATCCAGGAAATGTAAAAGCCTTTAAACAATGCTCCAGGGTTTGGATGAACCATATTTCACAGTATTCCTGGTGGGTGTTGCCTAAATCTACCAGTCTGTGTCTCACAGGGTACTATGACATAACTCTCACCACTAGGCTTTCCCAAAATGTTCTGCCACTCTAAAGCACAGAGTGTCTTCTCAATGGCTCTGTGGCACAGGCAGAACATGCATCCTTTTCACACACTTATCAACACATCTAGATCCACTGTCAGCTTCTTGTCCAAGGGATGGGGATGGGAGCCAGTTTTGAGGTGAGAGGTGATATAAAGTATTTCTCTTCAACAAGGTGTATTATCCCTGAGAACATATTTTGGAAATATGTTCTGAAACAGCACTTTCATTTACAGACTAACTAGGTTTAAAGTGTTAGGTGAAAATCAGCTTTGCATCACAGCTATAAACAGAGTAATATTGAACATAAGGCTGTGAATAGTCTCTCCTACTTAGATTTGGATACAGGAATGAACAATCACTCCAGATCCTTATCAGAGAAGTTGCTGAGATACATGATCACAAAGAAGAGGACAGTTATCTTGTATTTTGACCCTAATATTTCCAGGGAAGAGAGTACTGAAACATCTGATTTACTGATGTGGTTATGGGCCTTCTCCAGCCAAAGAATGGCCACTATCACAAGGAAGGTTTTGGATAGCCTGGCTCATGCCCAGCTTATGCAGTCTCTGGGGTACCTCTGTCGTCCCAGGGCTGACCATAGACCTCACTCTACTAAGAGTTGCTCTTTAATGTATTTGGCCAATATCAGTCAATCTCTGCTCCGTTTAATGACTGTGACTCCTTTGGGTAGAAATAGGTCAACTCCTATAGAAGGATGCCAGATCCTTGTGTTTGAGTGACAGCTGTAACCTGGAAGTCTTGATTAAGACTCTTTTGGCATATCTTCTCTGAGTAATGTTTTCCTTGTGGAAAACCCCTTCCATGTCCTTGGGAAAATGTTAGTAATGAATTAGAAGTCATGCAGGATGCCAGTGAAATTTCTGGGTTATTCTGCTCTCAAAAAGAGAAAGACTAGAAATGAGATTGGGCATTGAACCAAATCTTTGTTACAGGAATGTGGGTAGGGCAAGAGACCTCTGTGTTTGGGTCCAAACTGCAGGATCATCCATTATCCAGATTCTTGGCACAGGGCAAAATATTTCCACTTGATGCAGCCTTTGTCATGGTAATTGATTACTATATTGTCACATCTTTTCAGTTAATCACATCTTTTCAGGAACTGCCAAGGTCTGGGTTGACTGCAACAGGGTCATGGAAGTTACCATGCAGGGAGAGAATAGATTGTGACAGTGGCACAGGGCACCTATATGTTCCTGAGAAACATTTGTTTGAGTGCCCTTTTTGGGAGGCTAAAACAGTGTAGTAAAAAAAGGGTAGAAATGGGCAGGGACTTTCAGATGTCACAAAGTATGTACTAGGCAGATCAGTGAAGTAAAGGTGAATACCAGAAGGGCCTTGCTGAGGGAGCTTAAAGATCTTAGCCTCTGAAAGGTTTGTTGGTTTGTCTACCCATGCGATATGTAGATAGGATTCACTTTGAGTAAGGAGCCATCTTAAAAATTTGAAGGTTGAATCTGCAAGGGTGCTGCAGCTCAGGGAACAATCACTGGTAGAGAGCCCCAGTCAGTGTGAGCAAAACCACCAGGACTAAATGATGACACAAAAACTTGAGATAGCCAGTGGACCTCTTTCACTGACCTGCCACTTTCCCTTGGAGATGAGGGGTCATTTGAGGGCAGTAAGGAAATCCTCCTTTTATGCTGCAAGACTCAGCTAGGCAACACAGAAAGAAAGTGATCAATGCCTCCATATGTTGACCAACAAAACAAAGGAGATACCTTAAATGTATTTCCTAGCCTTAACAGTAGCACCTTAAAAGGAAGCAATTTTAATGTTTAGAGCAATTGAAAAATGACCCACCACAAATAAATCCATAAAAGCAAAGATTAAAGAAAGTGTATGCCACCTTTTTTGTATGGCCAACTTCTCCTTAAGAAAGATAATTTAAGCCTATATATACATTCATGAAAGAATGGATTTAGATGAAATATTCTGCTACAACTTGAACAGAAGCAATGTTAAAAGGTAGTCTTCTAATAAAGATTCCATCCACATAAATAATGGCTTACTGCAGCCTAATAAACCTACCCCTCCTACATAATTATGTAGGAAGTGTAATGCTGTGTTGCCTGCCCTGGTCCAGCATTCTCCTCCCCATCACACACACACAGATTCCATTTGTAATTAACAGGAAAATTCTCTGTATTAGTTTTCTTTGCACTTTATAGAATAACAGAGAGATTAATTAAGAGGTCTGTATTTCTATTTCAAGGTTCAAGTACTTTCATTGAGCACATTGTGCTTTCAAAATCTGTAGTGTCAGCAGAATTCCTTACTTCAAAACACAGACATTTCTCTTCCTTAAGTTTTACTTTTATATATGCAATTACTAAATGACTGTGAGTAGTTAGGAGGCTCAGACCACATTGTGACCCATTATAAATCTAAGGCCAGAGTCTGCTGTGCTATGGATGTGTACAAAGGAGACTACATAAACATTATAAGACTGGGTGATTCTGGCTGAAGAAGCCCTTAGATTTGAGCTATCATCCTCTAAGCTGTCCTGGAAAATCTGAGCTTGGCAAAATCAACTCTATCTTCATTGAAACCAGTGGAACATCCCCACACCAGCCCTGTGTTCCCATAGACAGTACAGCCTTCAGGGGCACTACTACAATTTAGTCACGTGCTGTATCAGAGACATAAATTCCTCTGTAACCCTTAATGTTAATCATCTTCACATCCTACACTTTTAGACACAGACCTGGAAAAGGTAATGAAACCTCCTGCTCTAACCTAAAACTTGACACCTCTCCATTTCCTTTTTTTAAATTTAAAATAATTGTTCTATATGATATTGAGGGTTACCTGCACTTCTAAAATCTTATCAGATTTTGCTCCCGTGATTCAAATCAATTATTTCATTAATTTTAGAAATTGCTTGAAAACACTAGTATACATGAAGTTAAAACTTGCTTGGTGCACACACACACGAGTGCACACACACACACAGAGAAAAATCTTTGAGTTTTGCTGACTAAGTTTACATCTTTCCTTAAAGACAAACAGAGATTTAAATGACCACCCTGAAGAGGAGCCTTGGTGTCTGCAAATGAATATACAAAAACCAGGAAGCAAAAAATTATACTCTCTTCCACTTGTGCCCAGAAAAATATTTCTCTGCTGCTGTGTCATAACTCTAGCTCTGTGAACTGGGAAATGATCCCTCTGGAATGAGAGAAATGTTATCTTGTGGCAGAACTGGATGGAGACCATGGGCCTGACTTCTGCTTGTTTAGTTCCTAAGCAGTTGAGTATTTTCAGTAACTTCCATGGAGATCTGTAGGCATCAAGTACACTCACTCACTAATATAAGCACTGGCTGTTGGGCACTAAGAGGCAATACTTATCTGTGGACTCCTGTAACCAAGAATTTAAGCTTAGGATCAGAGTTAAAATGAAGAAAGGAAGGGAACAGTTTTCCAGCCGGGCAGGGCCAAGGAGTTGCACTCTGAAGCTGCAGCAATTCTTTCAGGAAGACTTTATTGCTGGCACCATCAACACATGGAGTTCTCATGAGTGAGAAAAACACTATCATTAAAACAAGAGGAGCGCCAGAGGCAATGGATCATTCTAGGATTTGCTTGCAAGGGTACTGTTTTCGTCTATCAAGGTTATCTAATGCTTACTTTATATGATCTTGCATAATGTTTAATATACAGTTATTACAAAGAAAATACTAAGCGGTATATAACAATTGACAGACCTAGACCCAACCATTTACTTTCTAATGTGTCACTGAAAAGCTGTTGAGAAATAAGGTATGTTTGTAATTTTAAAATACATTGTAGTGAAGTGTAATAAAGTCAGTATACACTGTGTAGGGAGTTGTCGCTAATATACAACATATCGAAACATCCAGGACCCAACTCCGAGATGAGCACAATACCCACCCACCTTTGTTTCATGGTCATGTATGGCATTGCTTAAAAACTAAGAAAAGGAATGTGGTTGACATGTATTAGCAAATATGTTCTAAAAATTTTTTAAAGGCCTGAGGCAACTGAGTGTATGATAAAATATTCACTGACTGCTCCACATTAGGTAGTATGAATATACTGGAATACATTGATTAACATATCATAACACCACAGCTTTAGACAAAGCCTGGATGGTAAAGACAACCCAACAGTCTAGCCCTCATTCAGAAAATGCAGCAGATGTTATTTCCTAATAATTTGGGAAGCAGGTAAAATATTTTGGGCATTTTTTTTAAAGTTTTGTACACCAGAAAATTGAAAAACAAGCACTAAATAAAAGCAAATTTCTAAATCACAGAAATGAGGCATTACAGAAAAAAAAATCTTGCATCTGCGACAGAAGCAGTGACAATGCTTACAGGTTCCCTCCTTGCTCAGCCCCTATGCTTCACTACCATTGTTGGTCTCCAGCAGGCTTAAGCATTCATAGGTGATACATTTCAGTCAGAGAATCCAACCCACAGAAGAGAGTAGCAAAATAAGGTAACAAAGATAGAAATATCAAAATAGATCTTTTTTGGAAGGATGAATAGATTTTTGTGTGTAATAAGACTTTTTTTTTTTCCCCCTGGAACATTTACTTAAATATTTTGTAATTCAAAATAATGTTGGAAAAAAGAAATTATCATTTTTTACTGATATGTATTGGAAAAGCATGGTTATTGTGTCAAGAAGTATTCTGCTTGAAATTCACTTGTACTGCCTGAGAAAGAACACAATGAAATAATGTTCTTCGGGCCTTTTTCCAACTACCTGTTGTCTTCTCAAAAATCCAGGAGCCACTTGGCAGTGCTTGCCCTCATTATTGAGAGAGGGAGTGGAAAAGCATTGCTATAAAAACTTCCTTTTTAAATTAGCAATAAATATTCCCCTTGTTCATGTCAATATAGTTTAAATAAACATATATTCAGATAAGATAGTATGCCTACATCAAAGAACTGTTATAACATGTATAATTGACAGACAATTATTCATGATAATTTAATTACCTCTTTGTTTCCCCTTGATTCACCACTGAACTGTGAGACATTTTGTCACGAATCTGCAGAGAATGAAAAAAGTCAAAGATTTAGTGAAGCATGTATTTTGGAAAGCAATGAAAATTTTACACTTTCTAAGTAGTCTTTAACAGCCTGTCATCCAAGGGAAAATCCCCACTGGTCTTCTAATCCCAAACAATATTTTTGGAAAATCCTGTCATCTCTTCCCACTACAGCCTTCTGTAATTGAGACTGAGAACTGGATTCAGTTAATCTTCAGGTCCACCTAAGTGTTTATCACCCTTCAAGTCTGCCTCTCAAGGTGCCTATGTAAAGCTCACTCTTTTTTGAAGAGAAGACTGTTAAATCATGCTGTGCTGAAGATTTTTTTATGCAAACCAAGTCTGTCTTTTAAAGACAGAAACCAGAACTATTTATTCCAAGGAAGGGAAACTCCAACTGCCTTTAATCAGTACACAGACAACAAAGAGACAGTGTAGGTTTTCAGACATGCCTTTGCACAGATGTGTAAACCAGAGATTGCGAGTGTGTAAGGTAGAGGTACATACCTACCCCTGTGCAGAAGTTTATTCCCATGCACTTCATAAATGACACACATATCTAGAATTCTCCTTCCTCACCAGTTTGTGTCCACAGGTTTGCATGGCCATTAGAATTTTTTCTTTTCATGTTTAAGCCAGAGTTGTTCTGGGATATCTTATTAAAAAATCATTGTTTCCTGTTGTTTTCTAAGATGACTGAGAGAAAAAATTATCTTTTAAAAAGCCATTGACAGTGACAATGGTTACAAGGTTAACCTATTACTAACATGACCTCAAACTGAGAAAGCTCTTCATCACCAGCTCAGATGGTAGCAAACAAAAATCATTATACATTGGATGGTTGCTCAGAAATCTAAGAGGGCATGAGTGGAGTACCTCAATCCTTTTCTTAGTGGATAAATATGGATTCACAGCATGCAAATGCTTCTTGTGCTGTCAAAAATCACTAAATTAACTGTGATCGAGTGTTGATTAGGAATCATAACGGATATTCATCTTTTTTCCTCATCTAAAAAACCCCTCTACAGAGCAGGGCATCAGTTAAAGGATGATGTTAGCTTTTATATGTTCACAGAGTTCCACAAAACATGGGCCTGAACCTAAGGCTATTGTATCTTGCATCTTTCTCACAATTGCACTTGTACTTTACTAAAACTTCATAAATTAATATGTCTTAAACCATAGCTGGTTAGAACTTATGTTTAACCAGACCTTATTCCTGAATCACATTTAATATAAAAGAAAACTTTTTGTTTCCTGAAGCTGTATCATCACTCAGACTTACCAGGCCCATTCTATCTGTCCATAATTACCTGGCAGGGTAATAAAACATGTCCCAGTCAAGCATTCTCCTGCAGTGATTTCTCCACTCCTTCCTCTACTCTTTTTCTCTTGGCCCTCATGTGCTCTCAGTTCCTTCAGGAACACACCTGGTTTGCTCTTTATCTCTAGAAGTATTGAATTACAGGACTAACCAATAACAATATGAATCTTATCCTATTCCACACAATTTCCCATATATCTGCACTGATTTATTTTCAAACTGTGTGCACTAGTTATTATATTCAGATGTTATAACAGTAGATGTTATATTCAGCACATTTTTTTTGATGGGGAGTGAGGAACAAGAGCGCAGTGGTGTTAAAATGTTTTTCTTTACATTTATTTTAAAACTTTGGTGTTCCAGGGGGCAGAAAAATAGGGTTATTTGTTGGTTTGGTGTTTTTTGTTGGGGTAATGGGAAGAGGAACAGGTCACTCTTCAGCTGTCTTCTGTACCCTTCGGGACTGTGCCTAGTCTTGCTATACATTGCTCAATTAACATATTTCATGTCTCAGGAGGTATAAAGTTGCACCTCATGAGATGCATGACTGTAATAAGCCCAGTGGGATGTGGCTAAACTTGTCGCATTTGTGGGTTTTCAGAAAACAGTGCTAAATTCATTGCTTTTTTTTCTGTAAACCTGATTTAAACTCTAGTTTCAAGCTGAGAGGCTAGTGAATTAACCTAATGTGCCCACTTGACTCTCTCCTAAGTATCATGATAGATTTCTTTTAATCTGCTGCAGAAAATAAATTGCTGAAGAAAAAAAAAATAAAGATTTGTACTCTTTAAAGACTAATCATTTTCAGGCACTGTATGGCAAACAGCAAGATTCAGAATGAATCCTTTTACTGCATTACTCATGACAGCTTACAACCCAAACTATTAAACATTCATCAATAAAAATTTAACATCCCATCTTCCCTTTGATATCCTCAACTGCTCCCTACATAAGACAACAAGAAGGCTTTCCACAGCTCAGTGTGATGGCAGGACATCAAAGCAGCCTCCACAGCTAGCCTGCTTCGAACAGTGTCTTGTATTTAGAAACTAGAGTTGTCACAGGGGAGGGGAAAAAGTAATGCAGGAGATTCTCTCTGGTTTGAATACATATAATCCCTCCCAAGGGGTGCACTATGGCCATGTTGTGGCTGAACAGCAAGTTGCAATTCACTTTTCTGTGGATAAGTATATGACAGACCACACAGAAGCAAGAAAGAAGAGCTGGATAATTTCCTTTGTTAAACAATGAGCACCACATGCCAGGACTTTAACTGCTGAAAAAAAAGGAAAAGCTTTTGCTTTATAATAATAAGGTTTTATTATATCCTGGATCAACAAATTTGTTGTAGCTACTGTTTGCTGGGGAAGTGAAGTTTGTAAACAAATAAATCTATTTGCTTTCCTGCCCACTAAAGAAGATTCATGCTTGACAAACAGGAAATTCTCAGTGGGCGAGTTCAGTTCAGATCAGCAACTTCCATTTTCATCTATTTAGCAGAAAAGAGCTGGAAAATTAGACCCTTAAAGTATCCTCTCCCAATAATTGCTGAGCCTCTGTTTTACTGATTGTCCTGAACCTGACTCAAATCCCCTTGTAATTGGAAGAGTTCTGTGATGCGGGTGGATTTTGGATCAGACGCTAAACCGAAAGGGTCTTAATGTCAACATGTTCTCAGTCTTGTTCTATCTGCCTTTCTCCAGATTATACACCCTGACACTGGCCATTTGGACTACCTACTGCCCACCTGTGATGGCCTGGAGTTTGAGGAATGCTCCCGTCCAATGCCTGACTGTTCCAGAAGAAAGAAAACTGGAAAAAAAAATCCCACAGCGTGTGTCTTTGTGTGTCTTTCCAAACAGCTATCATGTTCTCAATCACAGAGGCACTTGGAGGAGGGAAGTAACAGGGTAAATAGGAAGAGAGTAAAAGAAAGGAAGCAAGTCTTTTTTTTTTTTTTTTTTGTTTAATTCTCATTTTCAGTTCTCTTTTTTTTTTTTTCAAACAGGTGATTCATCACTTCCCAAAGTTGCTACTCAGCACAGATATGTTTTGTTACAGTATCAGCTGGCTAAACATATTGTATTTATGTTAGCAAAGGCCATGGAAAGAAGAGGGAGCATTTTCCACAATTATGGTAATTTACCTGATTTTGCTTAGCCTTTAGTGCCTGGTTAGGGGGCAGAGCGCTGTTAGGAAGCTCAGGCAGGACACACTCCCTGCTGGCCTCTCTGTCCTCCCGTGTCACTATCGGAGAACCAAAGTTGTTCAGATTCCACACAAACTGCAATAACACTTGCTACAAGTGTTTTCTGTGGTCTTTTACTTTGTCTGTGGCTTTAATTTGTCTCACACCAAACTCTTTGTGCTCTGCTCAATTATAGCACTAAAATATTTTCACGACATCAACCAAGTTTAAAAAAATTCAATAGAGGTAATATATGCATTTTTTTCTGTGCTTAGGATTAAAACCAATTCCCAGTATTTTAAAATTTTCTATATTAATAGCAGCAGCAACCAATATCTTTTACTAAGATGAAGAAGTGTCTGTCATAAAGTAACAAGTATGTTATAAAACACCTGGTGGCCTAAAAAACAATGGAAGTTGATACATTTTCCTATTTTGTTTCCTCCCTTTAAGAAGCAGATTTTGTTGTTGTTTAGTTTGGGTTTTCTTTTCAGTTTGGAAATAATTCTATATTCAGCTACCCTGGATCGGTCTGTAATCCACTTAAGGGCTTTCTATTGACTTTCAGGCACTAGCAGTGAAATCAAATGGGGTGAGAAAATGAAATGATCCGGGTGGGACAAGAGATTTAATTTGATTTTGAGAGTCAAGAAGGACCAGCACAGAAAGATCACACCTCTTTAAGTTTCTTCGGAGATGTAAAAGTGGGAAAGTGTTAATACTATTATAATGGCCAGTCTCTTCGCGAACGAAGAACCGGGGAAGGTCTTTACACCTTCCAGCCTGCGCATTGGATTTTTTAGGTGAGACACAGTGTGTGCGGAACTGAGCCCACCCTTTAATCCTGAGGTTCATCCGCCGGGGCCAAGCACGCTTGGACGGTGGCAGCGAGGTCCTCAGGACGTAGATGGATTGCCTTACAGGGCTAACGAGCTCCATCTGCCCGGGGAGTGTCCTAACCGGGAATCGAACCCAGATCTCAGCGTTGACAACGCTGTGGTTTAGCCACTGCACCACCAGGGACACTCAATACTATTATAGCATATGTTAATACTATACTAATTAGTTAGTACTAATACAGAATATTTTAATACTATTACAGCAGGCACAGAGCTGAAGTCTTATAGCTGGTAGTGCAATCAGGAGTGCAAGCAGTGAAAGAGATGCAGCTTTGAAAATAGCACAATGCCTCGTATGTCTCATACTACACTGTAATTTTTGTTTCAATGCCAGTTCATCCTATGCTAGGCTTGACTATGCAATGAACAATGGTTTTGTGGGCTTCAAGTGAATATTGCCAGATCATGTCCAGTCTCTCATCCACCAGCACTCCCAAGGCCTTCTCGTCAGGGCTGCTCTCCATCTGTTCATCTCCCAGCCTGGATTATATCAAGGAGTTGATTCGACCAAGGTGCAGTACCTTGCAATTGGTCTTGTTTAAACCTCACAAGATTCCCATGGACCCATTTCTCAAGCCTGTCCAGGATCCTCTGCATGGCATCCCATCAGGGTGTCAACTGCACCACTCAGCTTGGTGTCATACACAAATTTGCTGAGGGTGCACTCAATCCCTTTTTCTATGTCATTAATGAAGATATTAAATAACTCTGGTCCCAATACAGACCTCTGAAGGACACCACTCACATCTGAACAAAGATTACTCAGAGAGAAAGTTACCGATTTTCTGGAAACTTTGGGCATTTCTTAGTGTCTGTCTTGTTTTCATAAAAGTGATATCACTAAGTGATATCATACACTTCCTCCTGAGACCTGTTTCAAGAGAAATTTAAACAATAAGACACAATCACCCAACTTGCAGTTATGCCAGTATAGTGAGAGTAGCACCTTTCTTTTCTCTGAAATTCCATGGGAATTTTAAACAACATCCTTTGGAGCAGTCTCTCTCTCTTGCTCTTTCACCCAGTTTCCATTACATTCCTGAGCAAACACAGTGTAAATACTCATCAGGATTTTTGGTTCTTCGAATATGCTAATACTTGCTGCTTAAGGGGGTGTGGTATGTAGGTTCAAGTCATGTGGATTTGATTAGCGAAACTTAATCGACTGAAAATTGTATGATAAACATTCCTATTAATAATGACTTTTATTTCTTCACTATGAAAACTGGTGCGGCAGGCATTTCTAATTTTAAACAGGATATATTCCCAACACAAAAATCACATGATATGCGGAATAAGGCTTTGCTGCAGGGCAGAACTGCATCTGTTATCTGAAATATGTAAGCCGTGACTATCATTTTAAAAGGAAAATTATCTCCATTTACAATTTTCCTTCTCTTGAAGCAGATTCCAGACAATTGTCTGTCCTAACTGCAAAGCAATTTGAGCAAATTCTCAGCACTTTGGTCAAAATTCACACCTGTACAGACCATCTTGTCATTCAAGTCCCACTCATGTCCAGTGAATCTCATCTCTACTCACTTTCTAAAAGATAGTGAAAAGGGAAGGTGCTCAGCATGTCAGAAAAGCAGGCACTTTTTTTTAGTGGTGAATATTCACTGTTTTCAAGTGGCTAAGGTAGGCATTTTGCACAGCAGTGAAAGAGTTCTCTCATTTAAAACCATGTCTAGTTAGTTATAATTCTACCCAGAAGCAATTTTAGCTCTAAATTTGCTGGATGTTCTCAAATTCTTGTTATCTTTTCAGATTTGCACCTAGATACAAATATCAGTGGAAGTATATTTCACTAGTACCATTAGGAATTTTAAGCTTAAGTGGTGTGGGTGAGGGTTTAGCAATATGATGACAGTGAAATTTCTAAGCTGCTAGTATAAATGTACAAGTTGGTAAAAACTGGCTTTGACATTGTGTAGTAGAAGCAGAATTTAAAAATAACTCATGACAGTGTGTAAAAACTTCAGTGACATTAACACAGGTGGTAGACATCCTCACATTGCAACAGCTCTGTAGACAATGGGGGGGAAAAAAAGTATTGGTACATAGGAGTTCATTTCCCTGCTGGTAAAAGAAATTTAGTATTATGCAGTCTCTCAAACATCAGCCATCTATCTACACATGGTCACAATGCCTTGGTGAAAAACTTCTGTTCATAGAACAAATATTCTTGTAAACTTCTGTACTCTTCAGATTAAAAATCTGAACTAAAAAGAAAATGCAAAGGGTTAAGTATAACATTTTCCCACTCAATCACTTTGTTCCAACAGCTGACAATCAAAAACATATTAGCTGCTGTCAGTCATCATCACAATTTTTATAATGTTAAATCTGTATAGCAGGAATTTAATCAACATATCGAACTCATTTCATATATGTAAACACACAGAAGCTGTTTCAGTCATGGTAATACTAACTATACTTGAGATTTTCAAATAACTCAGCTTTTACTCCTCCAGCTTCCACTGAAATACATTATGAATGAGAGAATTAAAAATAACTGAAATAGTATCCTCAGTCTACAGGTGGTGAAGGAAAAGAACAATTATGGGATTAAACAAATATCATACTGAGAAAACCACTGATATTTAATTTACAGTGCCTACCCCAGCGAGAAAGTAGACAACTGACATCCAAACCAGTGCGTCTCGGACAAGTCAGGTGATCAACAACACTGATGAAATGCAGTTGCTGCAAAGAATGCCTCCCTCAGATAAGTCTGGAGTTAAATCCACTAACATACTCTGCTCACAAGATAACACAGGTTTTGTTTAATTATTGCAGTGGTCCCACAAGGCCACGTTTGAAGGCATGTTTGGCTTGAAACTGGTCTGCCTGGGAGTGATCACTAGAGTGGTACAAGAACCCATAACTTACCCTGAATTACTATTAACCAGCACTGTATTATCAACAGCAACGGTGCAAAGTCCTGAGCCAACTCTGCATTCCTAAAGTCTGAATATTTCTCTGTGTTCATTTCAATCTAAGATAAACCAACTGAGATTCAAATGCCTCTGTTAAGGAGTTGCAGCACAGTTGCTTAATCTCGTATTTGAGCTCATCATTCATTCACAGGTTCCTCCTCCCAGGATGAATTTGGCACATAACCTGCTGGTCCAGGGATTTCTCACCTCTCCCGCTGCTCACATGCACACATTTCACATTAAAGCATTTGGCTGATGTTGAGCTCTAGACTGCCATGAGTACCACTGCACTTGCTGGGCAATAAGGGAGAAAGTCTAAATGCAGAAATGGAGAGGGAGCAGGCATTTAATACAAAATATCTGACCATCATATCCTTATCTGTAATGAGCTGGCAGGAACAAAAGTAAAAGTGGGCAATAGATGAACAGCTCATTTTAGTGAACTTCAGTTGTTTTGAAGAAACTGGTCATTAACCACTTTTTGACATTTTACAGGTATAACCAAGGGCTTGTAAAATAACCATGAAGCCTCCTGCTGTGAATGTTGTCCATTATTTGTTGAAGCATCACTCCCCATATAACTAGAACAGGCGAAGACAGAAAGCATACAAATAATGACGTTAAGGTACAAAATCACAAGGAAAGAGTCACAGCTCTATATGTAGAGTGACATATTGGTCTTAAAGACACGCTGTCAACATAAGACACTCCACAGGCCAGAGCTTAAATTGAGAACCTGGGGTTTAAGTTAGTCACACTTCCTGTTAAAAATCCATTTGAATGGTTTAGAAAAGGTAATATGTGGTTAATAAATTCTTTAACGCATATTGCAAGCTCTTGTAGTTTTTGTGGTGATTATAGATGCTTGCAGATGGTTCCATGTGCATCAGTAGAAAGTGATAAAGATGGTTAGGAGTCACATTTGACCCTCCTATAAACAACCCGTAATTATTTATTAGAACATCCACTAATCATTTATTAACTTTTCACACACTATAAATGGAACTCTTGATTCCAGTGCAGACGTTCTGTCATTTCTCAAAACATTCAACTTCTATAATTATGAAAAAAATGATATAAAATTGGAAGTTATGGACTTATGAAAATATCAGCTAAAGTTAAAGTTCTGTGGCATTGGGTTACAGAAGTCAGCTTGAGCTACATGGTTCCATCACTGTCATGACTCCTCATAGCCTTATAAAAGTTCTACATATTTATTTGTCACAGAAGAATTCCAATATACTTAGTTTTTGTGAAATAAATTCACAATCCTGATGAAAGGCTCACTGTCATATTTGGCATAAAGTATCCAGACAACACTCAGTACCAATCCAGAAATATGAGTGATTCTCTCTCCTTTATGTATATGGAACTGAGAAGTGCAAAGATAAAGGACCATGTTTTCCCAAGAGATCTTCTTTGCCTGCAAAGCGTCCTGTGCATACCATGTGGAAAAAACATGACTTGATTTTTAAAATATGGAAAGCAGCATAAAATCCAGTGCTCCAGTTTCCCAGTGCTATGGGACATAGCTGTGCTTTTAAAACAGAATCATCCTGTCACTCCTTGTGAATATCAGAGATATATTTAGATAAAATCATCAACCATTCAGGGCTGAGGACATCTGGGACATATGTAATCCCATCTTTGTAGATTTCTCTTCCTAGTTCTGCCAATCCCAGCTAATAATAAAATAATGAAAATGTGAGCCAGGCCTCAAAATGGTGAGGGTTTTTTCAGTTGTTATTTTTGAACTATCTTAAAAACCTATTAGATTTTATCAGTGGGTAATCTCATTTTCCAAGCTTTCCAATCACATCTTCCAAGTGTGGGAGTTAGAATCTTGCTTTGCAAGTTCTTAAATTAATGCTAAATTACTTCCGAAAAAAGAGAAAGTTCCTCTAGACTTACTAGAAAATCAAAGGAGGTGGAAACACCTTTCTGAACATATGATTTTCCTCCCAGTCAAACCAGACATGCTACCTAGCAGATAAGTCTGAGTCATACCCCACTCCAAGAGAATCCAGGGACCACACGTTCCAGACTTCCTTGAGTCAAAGAAAATTAATGCAATTTCTAGAGATTCCTGTATACCACCAGGAATCAAGATCCATCCTAGCACTTTCATCACTTTAATTTTTTGTTCTAAGATCCAAGAAGAATACAAAAAAAGGAAGAGAAAAGAAAATAAGCTGAAATACCTTTAACTCAAAAAAGGTTTGATTGAATTTGAGTGAAGAACTGGGTGAAGTCACAGTGCTAAAAGGAGTGTTTTATACCATCCAGACTGCTTTGCCCTTTCCTTCGCATAATACTAATAAGTAACAGAGCAACTTGAAAATCTGAGCACTGAGGTGTGCTTGCATTTGGGTTAGTCTATTCCAGTCTTAAAAAGGATTATGGATTGGGAACTACAGCTCTACCGAGGTGTGGAGCTGCATTAATGGTTTTATATGTGATACTAAATCACTAGACCTGTTCCTGGGATTCTTAAGTGTTAGACTACATTTGATTCCCTTCTCAAACAATTAGACCAAGCATCTACAATTCTGCAGAATAGAAAAGAGCAAAACGGAGTTATCAAGTGTTAAGCAAGAAAATCTTTGTTTGTTCTATCTACACTATGTAAACAACCTGGAATTTTCAAACTGAGTACATTCTTATGAGCCAAACTATAATTTCATCTCTTGTTTTCTGAGGAAAGTGGTTAACACAATTTTTCTGGAATAATTTTCCATTGAAATACTGTATTAAAAATTTATAATATTCTGGATTAACACGTCAAAGATGACAGTGATTTCAACTTTGGGACAGGAAGGCTCCTGTCTTCCAGAGGAGTTATTCTGAAGTAGCTAAGCTGGTATGTTTCCTCATGTAAACATGGACACTAATGGATTCTTCTCAGATGATTAAATCTTACATACATTTCCTTTATCCAAGGAAACAGTTTCATTCTCAATTAAATGGTCCAAGTCCATTCTTCTGTCGAATGGTCCCTTCTTGTCATTCAGTTGCATATGCCTGCTACTTTTCTCCTGTAAACACTTGTGGTTTTATGATTGCCCAGGGTTTGAAAGGAAAGAATGAAAATTAATCCAAGACTGAAAAGAGATAGTTTTCATCAGGATCAATACCTGATCCTTCTGTCCACATGGCTCTGTAAGATGTGTGTTGACAGAAGAGAAGATACTACACATGCAATAGAAGTGGAGCTACTCCATTTTATATTTATATTTGTTGAAAGTAATAATGAAAGTGTACCCTGGCATAATTTTCCTTTCCTTCTTTCCTTGAGATACATTTTTCTTTTAAAATTATAACATAAAGCCTGGGGCAGTCATGATTATAAACCAAAAAACTTACATAGAAACACAGAATTCAGGCGACCTTTTCTTATTTCTTTTCCCCATGGGTAGAAACCTTTTACTCCCGAGATGAATTCTTATAAGACACAAAAAGTTTGATTTATGCATTAATTTCAAAAAACTGGTTATTTACGTTGTTGGCAAGATGAAAGATGACAACTGGGTTACATAGGGCTAACTCTTTCATATACTGGTGGGCACCCAGTGAGTGACTCGCTGTTGTCAGGGCTTCTTAGTCTGTTAGCTAAATACAACCTGAGGTGCCATTTGTGTAAAATTGTGATAGACAGAGCATTCATAGCACTTTACTTTAGAGTCCTAACTCAGGTGATGAAGTGAGAAATAACTTTGCAGATTCTACACATACAGTAGAAGGAGAGAAGCTTCTTTAGAGTTCAAGGTAAAGTAGGTACTTGATGAGGGTACTGTAAATAACCAAAGCACTCTCTCATTTTTGTTTGTGACTCTACAGAGAAAGACTTGACTTGAAGGAAAAAAAAATCTTGGCTATATCATGTTAATAAAATAAATGACTGATGCATCTTAGACCTTATTGGAATGAGTTGTATAGTTTCAGGTTTCACACTTGATTTGTTTGAAGGGACTGTGTGGAAATGTAATAAGAGAGAGAGAGTGATACTCGTAAACTGTGGGAATTAAGGATAAGGAGGAGAAGCTTTGCTTTTCAATTCAACAAGCTCTGTGAAGGAAAATGGAATTTCCAGAAATCCAAGACTAAATCACCTTGAATAAAGTAATCATTTCAAAGAGAAAGATTCTTCCCTAGTCTTTGTCCCATGTCTCTCTGTTGAAATAAAACCACCAGCTAAGTGCTTTGAAACAGCATTTTCTGATTTCTTGAATATTGTTCTAAATCATCAGGTTCAATCTTGAAAGTTTTCCAACACTTGTTTATGCTTTGCATCTTTTTTTTTTTTTTTTTGGCCCCTTGTTTTTTATTAGCTAAGAGATGGACAAGACTTTTATCCTTTGATTATAGACCATGAAAGTATGTTGTATGTACATATGTCAATGATGCTACAACATCTATTCAAGGAAGACATCAGATAAAGGTTTAAATATTCTTGACACAATCTCATAAATCTATTTCAATATTGAATTCTAAACTACTGTTAAGGCCAGGTCATTGATTTCCTCACAGTCTGATTTGCATTGTTTTAGAAAATGTTAATTTTGCTGTTGTGAACAGTAGCCTAGCACTTGTGATGGCATTTTCTTAGGGTTAATTTTTAAAATACTTTTAATATAATGCATAAAAGGAAGTTTGGGGTTTTTCCATCAACAACGTGTTTCAGGGATCTTGGGATCTTTCGGACTCTATCTAGATATTAACAGGTTGAAGTGAAAGCCATGAGTAAGCAAGGACTCACCCAGAATAAACATCCGTTCTGATTTGCTGACTACATCTTCACAAAAGGCCTTGCAGCTAATGTTTAAGCATGACAAACGAATTTAAATTCAGACTCATTTTCCTGCTCTGTAGAAAATGTACACAAACTTTCTTTTCTCTTGCGTTACACTGGCGTCAGATTGAGCACTATCACAAATAGAGCCGATATAAGTATACATTTAACTTCCATGTAGCTAAGGAGGGAAAGTCATAGGTGGTAGCAGCATTTGTATTTTGCATACAACCAGTAGCCTCAGGCCACTAGAGGCTACTGCAGGCTAGTAATAATACTCATTTTCCAGACTATTCTGCCATTTATTGATTAAAAAGAGAGTCCATGGAAACAGGAGTTAACACGCTTGATATGCTGAAGTAAACAAAAAAAAAAAAAAAATTAAGGTCATGTCTATAAAGGGCGTCTTTGTCCACTCCAAAAGATTTCTGCCAAGAGTCTGAACAATGGCATTAATTAAAAACATAAATTGCTTTTTACTAAATAGATTAATGAGATTTTGAACCACCTTCAACTCAAGATCTTAGATCAAAATTTAGAATTCTTCTTTCCTAACTCTCAAAACCTCACAAAGCATCCTTTTTCATTCTCAGGTTCCTAAACAGACATGTTGCCATGGGCTTTGATGAATCCTTTAAGCCAAGGTAAATGATATTAGACTCAGATAGAAACCCCTCACATCTATTTTATATTGTGTCTCATTTTCATAAAGGTCATAGAGATTCAAACCTATATTTTTATATGTTTTGTAATTTTTTGCTTTGTTTTATCTCAGATGTTTCTGCCATAACATACCTTTTTGCTTACTAAGAAGAAAAGCACCTACATGAAGCAAATGTATCCAAACCTAAAGAAGTTATGCGTATTTCTATATATCTTTTGGAAGTTATGTATATTTCTATATATGTTTTGGCATGAACACTTATTTCTGAGAATTGAGCAGCTGTTTATAGCAAAAAAAACACGAGAAAATATAACCCGGACTTTGCGCAGTTGATATTCTTATCTGGGCTATGATTTCAAGGTTTTTTACAAGTGAATAATAAGAATGATAAAAAAGTATTCATTTGCAGCATTATGTAGAAGTTTTTATGAATGTATTTAACATTAGCTCCTAAAGAAGACTTTTGAGATGAGAGATGAGCTGCTGCAAAGGGAATTCAAAGGGCACATGGCAAAAAAAAGCATTAGGAACTGTAAAGATAAAAAATTAGCATGAAATTGTTGTTAAAAATTTACTAGTTACATGATTCTTAAATAATCTTTACAGATTCACTTACTAAAATAGTTCTATGAAGTTAACTATATTCTATATATTTTAATTGCTGATTTTGGTGGTCACTCCAAAACCAGGTCTTCTCTCTACATTGTGTTTATACAGCAGCAAGCAGACCAGAGACACACTCATGGGCTGGGCTTTTGAACACCAACACCAAGCAAGCGAATAATTCAGGAAAGATGATAGTGCAAATGCACTAGAACATGGAAAACTAAGTGACTTTTTGCAAACTTTTAGGTCATTGGTCCAGCTGACAGCAATTACTAGATTTTATTTACAATATTTTTAAAAGTTACCTGCTGTCAGTTAGATACCTGATGTTTCTGAGGTTTCGAGTTTCACTCTCTGAAGCAAGTGTTTTCTCTTTATCTTATCTTGTTTAAACCCTTGTTTTCCAAATGGGGTGTGTAGATACCACTGGCACAATAATCGTGATAGTATACTTTAACGTATGGAGGTTATCAACATCCTAACATCGATCAGAAGAGAAACTGGACCACAAATTGCACAGGGATTTGTCACCAGATGGATCTGTTAGTAATGATGACTTCAGGGGAGCCACGTCCCCCTCCTGGCAAATTCCTGCTAGTTCAGGGCACTGCAAACCTCAGCCTGGCCTGTGGCCATGCCCTGCTCTGCTCTAGCAGGCACTGCCTTGGTCCTGTGCCCACTTTGGGCTGTGGCAGCAGACAGGTGCAGAGAGGTGGGCATCGCATGCTACTGGCAGCGTAAGCCTGGAGAAGGTCCAGAGACAGCTGATGGCTGAGCTGTTCAGAAGCCAAATGGAAAAATCCTACTGAACAGAACAGATGTTAGTGTTGTGGGAGGTTCTAAACAAAGGCTATGTTTGAATCTAAGTCAAGTTTTGAGTTACACATGCTCTGATTAGGACAATAATGAGTTGTCAGTCCCCAGGGCAGAAAAGTAATCCTGGATTTTTGGAGAAAGAAAGTATTTTTGGGTTATCTGTGAACTGTATTTTAGCAAGCTACAGAACATCGTGGACCATGATCTCTGTTCCTACAAATAAAAAACCACCAAAGGCAAAGGAGCTGCATGACATTTAACTAATAGTAAATTTGGCCTTAAAACTTCAGTAATTAACATAAATTACTGACACAAGTTTCATAAGGGCTCTCTAAGTCTTGAGACTACCTCAGAGCAAACAAATGAACATAATGTTGACGTGTCTCATTCTCAGAGCGTAATACTAGTAGTTTGCTACTCTTTTGGGCTCCCACTCCTGAATCTTTTGGTGAGCTGGGCTGGGGTGACCAGACAGTGCCTTACTGCCAGTGAAATGTACTTTTAGAAATGTATTACAGAGTAGGCAGTCCTTATACTACAGTTGTGACTTCTGGAGTAGGTAGAAAAGGGGACTAGTACAATTAGTAGCTTGTTTTCTTATAAACTAAGCTCATGAAAAAAAAAAAAAAGACAATGAGACAGAATGACAAGGGCAGCAAATCTGTAAATAGAGCCAGGGACAGAACCTGAACTATTGATACATGTGTCCTGTGCCCCAAACAAGGCATGCTAATGGAAGAAACATTTTGAAATTTTCATTTTCCTCATTTTGAATTAGCAAAATTATCTGTGAAAGTTACTGTTATGTAGTAACATTTAGCCATAGACTAGAGAAAAATGGATTTTTCTATCTGCACTTGTGATCAAGTTTGAAGTTTGCATTTTTTTGCTGTCTCAAGTTACACTGAGTTCCTTTCTGCTCTGTGAAGATTTTGGTAGGCCAGTCATTACAATTAACCTGTGAAAAAAGCGCATATACAATGGTCTACATTTTCTTATGTGTTTCAAATTAAGAAACTTATCAGCAAAAATTATATTTTTTATGCAAATGTATTCTTGTACAACTCTAATGCAACAGAGATGAGACATTCCTCCACAAGGAAAAGAGGAACTTACTCAGTAGATAAAAAGAAAAAGACATTATCTTAAAGTAAGCAAAGTAAGTAAAGAATCTGGAAGTAATAAACCATTCAGAGAAACTCTCCAGTCAAAACAAAGTTGTCCTTTTTTAAGTTGTTTTGTTAAATTTAAAAACTGAGCTTATGTTGTCTCAATTATTCTTGTTGTTATTGTTGTAAACACCAACTTCAAAAAGCATTAAATATAAAGTACATCTTTTGATTTTAGTTACTGAACATAAACTGTACATGAAATTAGCGAGAAGATTGGGCTGAAGTGAAATGTAATACAAAGATATAGTGTAGTCTGTTTTGTTTGTATGGATTACAGAGAATAGGATTCTATTCTGTGGCTTTGTTTTCCTTTATGCAAAACTTGCACGGTTTTCAACCCAAGAGAATGGCAGAGGAATTTCATTCTACTTGTTTGCCTCAGACCACCTCTAGACAAGGTACACCAGCACAAACATCACTTTCAAATGTAGCCATTAGCACAGAGTTCATTGTCCTCACTGAGCCCTAAGCATGTGCTGAAACACTTTGCTGAAGATTCAAGCTGTGATAGATCCAAATATGATCTGTTATAGCTCCCTGAAGGCTAAATTGTGGTAAATTTGAGAGATAACACTCATATTACAAATAGAAAACAGATCTAATTTGAAATTTCAGTGACAGTTTAATCTTTGGGGTATTGTGTCAAAATAGGGAAATTATAACAGAAAGAACTGGAGAACTGCTGATGAAATTAATTTTTACTTCTCCTTGAACTTCAGTCTCAAAGTATGATACCCTAGTTCTTGTTAGAATATATGCCTGTGGTAAGAAAATTTCCAGTGCTGGCACTGGAGGCTTCATTAGAAGATCACATAAAGGATGGTAGTAATAATTCTGATTTCAAACATCTTAATAACTGAATCTCATAGTCTGTTATAATGATTCATTCTAGGGTCTCAATAAGGAGGGAAAAAAATTGAAATAAAACACCTTAATCATAAGTCATTCAAATGACAAATGTGTAACACATTCAAAACCTTATATCCATTTCTTTTTGGTGTTATGAGAACAGTGCTCTAATCTGGAGAAGTTCCTGATAGAACAGCTATAATTGTATAAGTCATGGACATATTAATAACTGTAACTGCATAGTCAACCATTAAAAGCAGCTCATATTTTAAGAAGTGTCAAATGGTTCTGCGTGTCTTAGCATTCACAAAGAAGATGTTTCTCAGAACCACTAATAAATTTTTAAAATACAGATGGATAATTTATATTTATACAAGATTATCAAAAAAGGTATGTGAACTGATTTTTAGTGAGAGTTAAGGGCTAGATATTTCCATTCTGAAATGATTTTGTTTTCATCCATATAGACCTATGTGTTTAACTTTAAACACCTATTTCAAGACCTCTTATCAATCCTTTACAATGGTTACCACACCCTTTGATGACTCTTTCATCAATGAAAGGGGTAGGGAGTAAAAAAACAAAACAACAACTAAAGGAAAATAAAAATTTGTAAAATTCTTCCACATTCAAAAGACAGGGGGGAAACATTCCTGCTGAGGGGGTGGCTGCCAATTCACTCTGGTTTTCCAATGTCATTCCCCTCTACCCTCTTTCAGCTGGCTTTCAGTTGTCTCTATTGCTAATATTGATATTACTGCTTTTCAGTTGTCATTATTGCTAACACTGATATTACTGCTGCCAGTGACTTTTACCTTGCTGCTACAGTGGTGGTGGAAACCATGGCAAAATCCAACTTTAGGGAAGGTGTTCATGTGCCATGAATGTCTATCAATTTTCTACGTCAGTACTTCTCACCGTGCAAATGCTAACTACGAATATCCCCACGGCTAATTTTTAGGAATAAAAAAATCATTGTGAAGAAGCAACCTGTTATAACTTTCACGGACCAAATCCCATGTTTTTATTAATCTCAAAGTAAAAATATGAATACAATATGATTTACTAGAAAAGCATTGAGAGCAGAAGTGCAATGGCACGTATTAGTCCTTTTGGCTTTCATTAAAATCAAAGGAATGAGGAAACGGAAACTGCTTCTTCAATATAATCCCCTAGCAAAGTCACAACTCACTGAGAGGCAAAGAATTTAAGTCAATGTACTGTTGCAGTGGAAAAAACCCCATACAGTAATGAACCTAACCTACCCATTGCTAACAGTGATCCTTATTTATGTACTGGGATCAACATAAAAGCATCACTAATAATTTGTATGAACATGTTACTCCATATCATTTGGTTTCAGACACAATTTCCAACCTATCAGAAAGAGTAAAGCTTTAACTGCAGTCAGCTGAGTTCAGTCCAGTGTAGGAGAAACATTTCACAATTCTGTTGGCCCAGGCACAGATGCCTGGAAAACAGATTAAATAGGCCCACTAAAACAGCATTTGCCATTATTAAAGATGAAGTCCCACACTGCATATTCTCTAATCACCAGTATTTTCCACGGATTACATTAGATGACTGTAGTTCCTACATACCTTTAAAAATCTCATCTTCTTAGTTCTTTATCCTTTTTTTTTTTTTTTTTCAACTCAGAGCAAACCTTTCCCTCTCATTGCTGAGAGATTTACTATATCCAAAATATGGTAATATTCAGACTCTAAAAACTTTATTTACTTAACCGGTTGTCAAGAGTGTATTATAGTACTTCCTGATTTCCTTCAAAGAACATCATGAATAGTGAATATCCATATTCCACTCTGAAATGTCACTATTGTTCACATAAAATTAAAAAATCTATTTTGGGGGAGTATTGCATTTTCCAGTCAACTGATACTGTCTCATTTTCCAACAT
The DNA here is from genome assembly GCF_003031625.1 of Empidonax traillii. Lineage (NCBI taxonomy): Eukaryota > Metazoa > Chordata > Aves > Passeriformes > Tyrannidae > Empidonax > Empidonax traillii. Next base: position 821,689 of record NW_020955260.1, on the reverse strand, counting down.
TTGTCCCCAGTAATCACATTGCTCGAATCTGATTCACTTGATTCATAGCTTTGTAGTATATTTTAATTGTTTTTAATTGATTTTCATGTCTTATTTATCATTAAAGTTATGTCCTATATATTGATCTCAAACCTCTGTTGTTCACCAGTTTTCTTCCCTAGTTTAAGGACTGGAATGCTTTACAAAACATGGCATGTCTTCTCTGGGACTGATGGCTCTCTTACTTGGAAATGCTTTAGCCTTTTTTTTTCTTTAGAATGCAAATTCTGTGATCATTTTCAAGTTGTTTTGTGTTTTAGTGATGAGTGGATTTGGTCTTTACACAGCCTTTCATAATGTGGGAAGTCTGTGGTTTGCATAGATGGCCCAGAAAAAGTAATGTGTCAGAAAAGGTACAAATACCCCTGGAGGCTAAAAAGAAGTCTCAGGGCAAGGCATGAGCTAGAGCAGTTCTGATGCTCATTTAAAGTACTTTGGAGCTCAAAGTGGCCCTGGAACATCCTGAATATCAGAAATTACATGTATGATTGACGGGCATATTTTCTACCCTCTCCCCAGCTGTGCCAAGTGCACCTGATGCTCTTTTCCAAGGAATCTGAAGAAGAGACTTCTCTAAATTGAAGAAGGTATCTCTGTTTCTATCTATTGTCTCTGGGTAAAGCATAATTTTCAGAGATTATTTAAGATCATCAATGAATACTTAATCTAAGGATTGTTTGCTTGCAAAATCTTCATAGGTTCTGTGTGAGACTCAGAACTGCCACATTGTCTCTTTTCCTTAGCTGAAAAGCCCTCTCTTTCTGCTTTCATTCAGAACTTTTTCTGTTTGTCACAAATAAAATTTATTTTTTGGCTAAAGTTGATTTTGGATGCTGGCCTCATACAGCTGCTTATGAAACCTGTCTTTTAGAAAGTCCATGGATGACATAGGCTCAAAGGATTCCGTACCTGAATTCATGAAGGATAAATATACAAATTTAAATTTCTCTACCACTTGATAATAAGCCCTCTTCCTGAATAATCACACCAAGTAGTTAATACTACTCCACTTTAATGCCTCTTATTCTTCAATTTCTTTTTCAAAATTTTTATTAAAAGGAAAAATATGTGACCAGCAGGCAGCAACTTTCAAACACACTGTGGCTTTAATGTCCACTTGATTTATACACCTTTCCTGGAGGACTTTACCTCTTGCACAGTAAAAAAGCGAGGTTTCTAATGCTTTCATTTCACTTGTAATGATAATCATGAGACAGAGGGCAAGCACTAACCAATCATAAGCACATGATTACTGTATAATTACTGAGTTTCTAATAAAAAGGCTTTAGATTTGCTCTTTTGAAACAAAATAGCATGATTTAAATAAACAAACACAATGAAATGTTAGTAATTGATATAAAAGGAGCACATTCTCTCAGCCTCACACTAGACTGATGAATTCCACAGTGAACTGAACATAGCAAGTCCTTTGTTTTCTTTGTGTCTGTCATTTTACAGTTTTTACGAGTAAACACTGTTTAAGGAAAGAAATGAAAATATTAAGAGGTCTGGTTTATCTGTTGATGCTGGAAAATCAGAATGACTAAAACAGGATACAATCACAGACACTGTCTTGCATGTTGCCTGCACTACAGGCCTTGGAAATGGCAATGACTGTTACGATTAAATGTGTCATTTGCTCACTTGATAAAAATCATACCTGCAAACACAAGGGCTGCCCAAAGAGAGGCATAAGAATGTGTCAGTGCAGCACTCATTTAACTCACAGACAGCTAACTGAGAGCCAGCAGGGCCCATACAAAGAGATGAACTGGGAGAATGAGAGAGCAGTTACACAACCTGGATTTGCACACTGGCCCCAAAAGGAAGTGGGAGAGACTGGAAAATAGCTCAAAAACACAGAAGCAAAGCCAGTGTAGCTAGAAGATAAAATAAACTTTTGTTGCACAGTATTGTAATGAAAAGACAGTAAAAAAATCTCAAAGTTGCATTGGGACAACCTTACGGTCATTTAATAGTACTAAAGAGAAAAAAGAGGGGGTAGCAATGCAGTAGGAGAACCCAGTAGTAGCTGTGTGAGTTCAAGTAAAACATCTCCTAAGCAACTAAAACAGCAAGTCTAGAACCACCTCACTGCAGTCTTCGAGAATATACTTGTAATGTGTCACTATTTGACACTAGAGGTTGTCAGATATAAGGGCATGGTGTACAGAGCTCCCTCTCTCTCCAGGCTTTTTTGGGACTCTGACATGGCTGTCCTGGATCAGCTCATTGGGAGATTAAGTCTGACTGATGTATGACTACAAGGAGGTTTCAGTCCTGTTTCTCACTATCCTCTTTGGACATACCTATGTAGAGGCAGAATGCACATATGTCAGGCTCAAGTGGATGAAAAAATACTTTCTCACCTATCTGTCTGTCTATCTATCTATCTATCTATCTATCTATCTATCTATCTATCTATCTATCTATCTATTAATCTATTTATCATCTATCTATTTTTAAAGTAATACCACAGAGTATTTCTATTTTGTGTAGAAAAGCTGTGCTCTTTGTTAAATGTTTTTAACCAAACTTACCCCCCCTCCCCCCATCACAAATCAGTCAGATCTACCAACACTGAAGAGACACCAGGGAGCCACCAAAGTATCCAGGGGCCTCATCAGCACTGCACCCAAATGTCTACCATCAACCATTTTTAGCTGCTTCTAACTGCATCTCTAAGATTTTTTTTGAACCCTACTGTCATAAAAAATATGGTGAGAGGATGTTAATTTTTAATTGCTGTGGACAAAACATAATAGGTCAGGCATTTTTACCTTCTGTATACTTATTATTTTTATGTCATTTCACAACTTAGTAATGTCAAAAAATGCTTTATTACCACTGGCATAATGAAAGACGGTTTGGAAAATTGCTTCTTCATACTGAGTTAAATAGTTATATTTTTCCCAGAATAAATGAGTTTGTTGGTTTTTGTTTTATTTTTTTTTAAATTAGTGTGACATTTCCTTAATCATTGGTTTGATTTGTATTATAAATTAAAAATTAACATTAAAATATTAAATGTCAAATTATATTTTTCTGATAATTTGTATTTTCCTGAAAATCTGTATTTCTTGATCCAAACTGCAACCTTAAAATGGTGATATTTCTTGTAGAATTAAAAATGGATCTTTTGGTTAGCTTTACACTAGTATTTATCAGAGTCACAGTAACTGAACAATATAACCACTGACTGTCCACATGAATGCGAGTTTTATGCAACTCCCTGCAGAGGATGCCGGTTGTTTCAGCTCAGCTCATGTATATGCTCATAGTTTTAACTTTGCAGGTCCCTGGTTTGAATTCATGTCAAATGCCGGGGTTAGATCTGGACTTGTCACAAGGGAGGGGGAAAGTGACACCTGCTTCAGGTTTTTAACTTGGATTTTGGAATGACAGTGAACAGCTGTTAAATCTACTAGCTTTTCTTAGTGTGGTAGCATCAAGGCTTTCTAGAAATGCGGTATGATGTGTGGGTTAGGCTTTTTCCTTTGTTAGCTCTAGCACTGAATTGCTTTTGTACAGATTTCTACATTCTAGACTATATTAATTATTCATTACATAGTTTCTGTGAACAATTCCTGGTATCTCAGTCACTGTTCACTTTGACTTGACATATGGATCACAAGCATCTTTGATTAAGTTGAAGTTTCTGATATTCAAACAAACAAGCAACCAAGAAAAAGAATTAAGTATTCCTACTGCACTGTGTTCAGGTTGCTTTTGTGTTTTCAAGTATTTGTCTAAACTTCAGAATTCTAACCATTAACTTTTTTTTTGCACAGATAATGTCAGGTTCTGAATGAATTTTCCTATATAAAATAAGAATTAGGAAAAATGAGTATCAGTTAGACTAATGAAAATATCTGAAATGTGACTAAATAGTGCATGTCAAACTTTTATGTGACAAATTCAGAAAAATTTTATTTGATCACTTGTTTTTGTTTTTTTTTTTTTAAAAAAAAGGGTTTCTGTTTTTAACTTGTAAAGAGTTCCTAATGGCTCACTCACTTTGGATATCTTATCACATACTTTATTTGATTTGAACTACAAATAATGAGGTCACAGAGCTACACGATAAAAGAATGGTGTTAAATAAATATATGTGTCCTACAAGACAAAAAAACCCCAAACATTACAGAGCAGTATTCAAGTAGAGAATGATGGCACACTGCATACATGAATGATACCAGGCTTGGCGATGCACAAAGGTAACAACAACTCTATTCTCGCTGCATGGAACGATGACTGGAACTGACCCCGATCCAAGATTAGCAGTCAGGCGTGTCATCGGAAACTTTTACACAACCATATGACAGATGTCAAAGAGCATACATGGGATGAATGCATCCTAAAAGTCAGGATAAGCTGCAGTTAAAACTGATGTGCAGTGCTTATGCTTCCCAGGATTAAATGAGTTGCAGAGTGTGCTCTTTCATTGCAGCGCACATTTGAACAGACTCGCTGATCTTTATTCTTCCTTCATGCAACAAAGCGCTAGTGCTCTTACTTCAGCTATGGGAAAACTGTTCTTCAGTTCAGATTTTAAGACCTTTTTTTTTGATTGATGTAATTTGATTGTTTTAACAACAGAACACCAATGTATCAGGGAATCAGTTAACCTGCAATAAAATATTGCCATCTCCAGGAAGCATTTATTCTGCACCTGCAAAGCTTCCTATCTGCATTCTAAAAAAACCCTCAAAAAATCTGATGAATTTGAGACCATAGAAAAGTAATTATATTATAAGATCCTAGGAATTATGTTCTATGTCATGAGAAATGCTTGAAAATCTTATGTAAATTAGGATTGTTTTATAACTTATGCAAAATTGTGATATTTTCTAAACCAACTCCAAATATGTGGACGAGATTAGAATTCATTTTTACTTAAATTCAAGATAGAATTTGAAGCTCTATCTTGCTTTTATCACCTGTCAATATCAAACTGATCTAGAACTTCAAAATGACACAGCCAGACTTTTGCATTGGCCTGTGATTTAACCTGCACTACCAACCAGATTTCTTTGTAAAGCAAATTTTTGTCATATAGGAACAAATAGGAAGACAGTTCAGCGGCAGAGGACTAGCTACTTGTAGAAGGATTACTTAAAAAACCACAGAGGGTAAATATGAAGTTTAAGATTTGACTTGGTCTAATACTTTTACTATTTCATGTTGTATCAGTCAGACTGCCTTTTTTACTTTAATGTTGCATTTCTCAAATTATTTGTTGACTTCTTAGCTTTGTGAAAAAAGCTAGACTTGATTTACTTATGCCATTTAATCAGCTCACAAAATAGAGCAGTAACTAAAAGTTCCATTTTTAAATTCCATGTTGACTCTTTCCCACATCTAGTAAAGACATACAATAGCAAGAACAAACAGACAATTATGAGGAAATCCAATCTTAGTACAGAACAGGAATCCACTATTCTAAATATATAGATTTATATTTATGCCAGTGCAAAATCAATTTCTCAAGGACTGCATCAAGCCAACCACCTATTTGACAAACGAGATCATAAAAATTGAAAAAGTCCATAAAAAAAAAAGTTCTGTGATATACTCTCAGAATAAGAGTTATCATTATTTCTCTGGAAACAAAATATTTAAACTGCTTCTCCTATTCCTTTTGGTAAAGGAGACGTGATATGGAATACTTAATACTACAAAGAGCTAAGCATATTTGTAGGACGAAAGACCTCTACAAGCACAGTCCCAGCTGAATCAGTCATGCTGACCAAAGCAAGGGACAGAAAACTTGGAACACCGATAACAACTGTACCTTTAAAGGCCTAGATAAGGAAAGATAGGAAATCTCTTATGAAATCTATCAGAAAAGGTTTGTATAAATAAAAAACCCCACTTTTGAAACAGCAGAAGAAACCTTTCCATCCATACACCTCACCATAAGTCAATAAGCAGATGTCTCTGCAGGAGGTTCCACTGAATGAATAAGTGAAGAGCCATAGTCTGTAGTATGTATCTGAATCACTGGTTTGTTTAATACTACTCACTGAACCCTCAGGCTAGTTAGAGTCCTTGGATGAGAACTTCAATTGCAAGAAGGACAAAATAGAACCAGAACTTGAGGTACCTAGTCAAACTATTCAAGCATTAAAGAGCATAAAAGCCTCAGATACCTGTTACTGGCAAATCAATTTTCAAATATCAAAAAAAAAAACAAAACACCAAACATTTAAAGCTGTCAACAATGTCTTTCATTTGAGATCATAGAAAACCTCAGTATTTCTAAGCCTTGGACACCGGACCTGGACACTTGGAATAAGCTCTGGAAGTTGTCCCTCTGACAATTATTTTGTAAGACTCCAAAAGGTTCAGACACATGCAAACCCTTGGAAAATAAAGAGAGAAATGTCTGGAAATCCTCATACAAGGGGTAGATGAATTTCACTGTGTGAACATCTACATCTTACAGAAAGACACAGGCTAAGTAAACCCATGCATGCTATATTCCCCTGAGATATCAATAGTTACAGTAAAAGCCATACAACACAAAGACAGGTAGGATCATAGGAAACAAACAGGCCTTTCTTAGGCTAAAAGTTAGTTACAAGTTCAGCATGGACTGAAATATTAGAGCTTTTTAAATTCTAGCCAAGTGTCCTGCTTGTAGTTTTCTAGTTTACCGCGGAGAGTGTTTCTCCACTTACTCTGCTGTTATGGTCAAAGGTTATGGTCCATAATAAAGCAATACCTATTGCAGAAAACAGATATAAAATTATCATCAAGAGCACCTGAATTTACATCACCCTTCCATCAGCTGTAACAAACTGAGCTGCCCTAAGTTTGTTCAGGGCTGAAACTTCCAGTGTTTGCACTCTTTTCTTCCCCATGTGCTACATCAGGAAGCCTCAAATTAGCTTTTTAGCCTTCCCATTCCATTCATACACAACCTGAGCAGCCTGTAGCTATCTCATTACCACTGCCCTGTGCTTACATGTTCTTTGTAACGCAGCAGGAGACAGCCTGAATTGTTGCATAGATTCCCAACAAAATTGTTATTTCAGGCGATTCTGTTTATGGCAAATGATGTTTCTTAGGTTTGTGGGTTGTAACAGTGTCTGAGGCCTTAAATGCTCTTGAGAAACATGGAAGAGAAAGTATCTTCTTGGGAACTTGATATTACATCAAAATAAACAAGAGTGGCCAATTTGAAATCCAAAGAAGTTGGATTTCAAATATCTGCTCCAGTGGGGCTGGAATTTCAACAATGGCCTATAGATGTAAATCTCATAAACTGTTGTATTCCCAGGCTGGTATGCTCTCCTTCTGTGCAGATACTCACGGTGGAGATGAAACAGCACTAAATCATTTACGGCTCTTCCTTCTTTAACAGACATATCCACATCCCTCCCTGTGAGCCTTCCCCAGCAAGGGAGGGAAAAAATCAATGTTGTGAATGTGGTCTTATAATTCCTTGGTGCTTTGTTAACCAAAGATATATCAAGGTCTGATCTTCCTGGCCTGCCTCACTCACCTTGACTTGATGTCATTATTGTTACAGTAGCTGCATAACATCCTTTGTGCCTCCACAGATATTTGTCTTTTACTTTATGAATCCATGCAAAGCTGCATGAACAGCAGAAAGAAGCTTCTTTTAGACTTTAGCTTAGTGAGAACGTGAGGCCATCAAGATCACTTCACTGTAATTTAGCTTTGTCTCCAAGAGGAGGTTGCAACAAGTGTCTTACAAGAAAGGTCTCTATGATCTTGAGGGAGAAAGAAGGATTGTAATGTACTGATTGTAATGTCAAAAAACAGAAGGGTAGATTTTCTTCCTTATCTGTGAAGATAAAGATGAGATGAGATGAACTTGCCTATGCATCTTTTACGTATTTTTAAAGCACTTACCCCTCCACACTTCAGCGGGATCAGTATTCCCAACAGAGTATAGTGAAACTATTCAGATAAAATATGTAGATCTGGTAATTTTATATTTTGAATTATGAAACCTTTATTTAGGTACTACCTTTTATTAACCTCCAGGGTTCTTCTATTGTCCCCAGTGACATAATATTGCATCAAAACAAAGTGAAACCTTTTTAGTAGGAGCTGTGGTATTTCTCATGACTTGGTAATACTAATGTTTAAATTCTGAGTCCTCTTACTGTTGATTAAACCTCCAAAGACTACAGTAGAATTTCTGAAGCACTACCATAAAGAAGAAAACCAGCACAGTTTATACCAAAGATATCACTTGAAGAATGTATGTAAGGTTACTGCATTTATGAATAAAGCAAAGCATTATCATTTTTAATAGGAATTAAACAGCTAGAGGGAGAAGTAGGGCAATGCTGTGATCAGTGCAAAGAAAAACAATCTAACCATTTTAATTAACTGTATTTTAATAGCTTTAGTTATAATTGAATAATTTAAATATCAAGGGAAATAGTTAAATCTCCTAAAAGCCTTCTTTTTATTTACATTTTAAATACAGTTCATGGAGAAGGGATGGCACTGTGAAGGCTTAGAATAAATGTGTGGGGAAAACCTTACTAATTTCTGCAGCTGCTGGACCAACAGGAAATATTTATAGGATCTTAGTCATTGCTCTCTGTAGGAGCTCCAATCCAAACCCTAATATGTTTTCTTCTTTTCTCTCCACAAAATACTACACAATCCCTGGTGCTGTTGCCCCTGACTGTTATAACCATAAAATGCACAGAAATATTAATGTGAAGCAAAGATCATCTAATCCATTTTTTTATATATAGGCATCAGTGAAGAGGATCACTGCAGAAAATAAAACTATTGGTTAAGGAGGAGTTTCACTTAGATTCAGGCAGAATATCTAGTTTAACTAAGAGAGGCAGGAGCCCACCCTTCTCTGCCACTCCACCAGTCACTGAGACATACCCTCCTGTCCACTGAGCCCACTGCCCTGCCTGCCACAGCGGCCAAAGGTAAAAGTGCCTTTGCAGGGTAAACACAGTGATATATCTCTGCCATACACTCTTTTGGCACTCATCAGTTTTTGCAGTTTAGAGACTTTCTCAGCTAGAGGAAATATTTCTGTGTTTGAATAATACAATCCAGAAGTTTCCTTCCAGTAGTAAGTCTACATGACTTTTTAAAATTATGTAAACTTTTAAAAGTATCCTGTGATGAAGCCTCTCTGCCACGTGCCGCCTTTCACGGTTTTGACCCTGTCATTACTTGAGGCCAGTTAGTAGTTCTTGTATTAGAGGTGACAGTAAAGGATGATTTTTGAGTCAATTCTGCATACTGGTTGGGATTTAATAGACCTCTGTCATATTCCCATTCATTGATTTATTTTCCAAACTGAAGAATTCTAGTCTCTTTAATCCTTTTTTTGAAAGCTCTTCCAAACCTTTGATCATCCTTTCACACACCTCTACTCCTCTAACTCTCCTAAAACCTCTTCAAAAACAGAGAAACTGTAACTGCAGACAGTACAATGTTCACATATTTTTACCTCAGCAAAATAAGGTTTCTGTTTTTTTTCCTCTGCTTCTCTTTTTAAAATTGCATGTAAAATATGGAATGTATTATGGATGCACAGCATTTTGTAAGGACAGAGGCAAAAGTTGTCAGTAACACTAAAATCCATAAACAATTAAACTATATGCATAAATTAAAATATCTGTATATTCTTCATCAATACATGTAAACCCAAACATAGTTGACTCAGGAGCAGATCTTACTACTTTTTTTTACCAGCTGTTAACAATGATAATAGTGACTAAGTGAGATTTCAGTGGAATAAAGTGGTTCTTAATGGAATTATTTAGTAAATTGTTCAAAAATGTCTATACAAAAGTCAGCCTATAAACTTTGATAGGCTCAGATTTTAATTCTTTCTTGAAAAATAAAGAGAATGGTTTTGAGTCTCACTGCTACTGTTTTTACTGGGTGCCTGAAGTGCATTAGGTGCCTCCCAGGCAAGTAAAGGGATAGGAATTAAAATGGTTCCAACTTAAACACACAAATTTGATTAAGAGGTTGCAGGGTGGACCCAGTGTAAAAACATGATCAGTCTGGTGTGGTTGACATTTTTCAGTGGAGGATATTTGGCAATACTGTAATTTTAAAAATTTGGTTCTTCTAGATATTCTAGATATTCTCACATCTTTGACAAGCTGAAGAATCCCACAATTGGGAACTCTGACAGGATTCCAGAGGATGTTTGACTGCCCCAGTGCACAGAATGATGTGAACATCTAACCTAATTTGCATCTTTTGCCTTTCTATTACTGAAATACATAATAAGAAAAGCTGCAACATGCTTCCAAAGTTTTAGTCCTCAATCTCACTGGAAGCTTTACTGATATTTATGAAACATATGAAAATTTAAAATACAACTGAACCTTTGGGCAAGCAGTTATACTATTGACTCAAATTCATGTAGAGTTATGTTTTCGTATGTTTCGACATGGGATACAATGAAAATTGTGAGCCTGTTATCATTAGTTACCTGAAATTCACATTTCACAGTAAACCCCAAACTTTTTATTAAACTCTAAAGAATTTTCATTCTTACATTTTATTATGGTCTAAGTGAAGTTTTATTGTTATCTCTGTTTCATATTTAACAAAATTTATTTTATGTAATGATTCTGGATTTCTCTTGGTAACAATATACTCACATTATTTACTTTTGAATCCTAAATGCATTCATAATATATTTTTCTTGGGATTTTATTTCCAGGTCAGGCCTTGTTTCTGAGAGATAGAGAGAGAAGGCTAAAAGAAGAGAATTATGATAATACCATAAATGACAGAAAAAACCCATCTAAGACCCAGTCATTTCCATAGCTGGAAAATGCTAGGAAAAAAAAAGTCTATTCAGATAATCCCTGGATAGGGAATTTTCACACTTAAAAATGATGATCAATAAGCCCCCGGCAGAGTGGGGAAGCAATTGTAAAGGACCGCATCACTTTGACATTATTGCAGTGAAAAGAAGAGAACATGAGAAATGGCAGCAAAAAGAAATTCCATACTCTGGAATTGATAAAGTAGAGAGGGGGAAATCTTGAATTCCTCAAAAGTGTTTAAAATTTGTGACAATAATAATAATACCCCCAATGACTAAGCTGAGGCAAGAAAAAGGAAAACAAGACCTTTTTTTTGATGTCTGCCTATGTATATTAAAATAACTTTGATAGAAAACCTGTGAAAATCCCAGACACACATATGAACTGAAGACAAAGCTGCCTCCACATTTGAAGTTTTAAGAAAATAAATGTTTATGCTGCTGAGGAATACAGAAATGACAAGTCAGTAGTAGTCCTGGGGGCCAAGGATTTCAAAATGTATGACAATACATAGCCTATATCTCTCAATTAGATCATGACATTCTAGCAATTACATTATGTATAGAAAGGCACAGTCAGAAAGCGAAGTGAAGGATTCAGTCTAGTTAAATTGCTACTGTTGAGTTATATAACTCAGAGCACAAAAGAAGCCTGAGATTTTAATATGGATGCCAGAGGTCTCTGACCCACTATCTTCTGGATTAAAGTTGAGCAATCTTCTCCTTCTTTTCTTTCAAGTTGCTTTGGGTAGCAACCAATACGCTTATTAGGGATCTGAACTAATCCCCAGTGACATATCTGGTAGGTGTGGGTGGCACTCATTAGAATGTGCTTCCTGATAAATGATCTGCTGAGGTTCTGACAAAATAAATGTTTATTTTCATTATCAGTCGCTTACTCCCTGCCACTTCAAATGCACATCCTCCAAGGTATGGCTTCAATCCAAACTGACATCTGAATTACAGTCAAACGTGATGCCAGATTTTAGTTGCTGACATGAAAGTGCACACGTAAAAGTGGAAACCAAAATAGCTGTTTACAATATAGGAACAACCTCAAAGGTGAAGGCAGTGAAAAGAATAGTGCAATTAATTACTTAACTAGAGAGTTTGCAAGAGAAATACCAGAAGAGGAAAATGAGTAAAAAATAATAGCAGCAGTGGTTTGAAGAGCCTAGCTGGGAATAGTTTAGGAGAGTCCCATCTATCGGTGGGAACAAAGAATAGAAATAGAGTGATAAGAGCTAACTGGCTTCGTTATCGGATTGTCCAGCAATCTGTTAGCAATATGTACAGCTGATTTCATGCAAAGTCTACATCTGTCTTCCTGAAGCTTGTCAGTAACCAGAAAAGTGGTGCAAAGAAAGGATAATCAGGGCGTGTTTTTGTAGATCTGTGGTTAGCGTTAGTAGGGAAAGCTGGACACGCCAAAAATAACTATCTGATTCTTTTTGACATGAGACTTAATGAAAGAATGTTTACAGTATGACGCTCATAAGGGAGAAAGAGATACATATGATCTAAGCTATATGACAGATGTCAAGAAGACTGATGTGTGGTTTAGGAAGATCCTTTTAATGACATGCTTGCAGCAGTTGGAAACAAACTGTCAGATTAGTAGCAATGCTTTTTGACTGCAGACCAGCCCAAGGAAATGGAAGTTCTGCCTTGGAAAATACAGCCGGGAGAAAGTTTTGCCTTACCACAAGCAAACAGATCACTTTCTTAACATGAGAGCAAAATTTGCAGGGGGAAAGTTTTAACTCTTATTCAGTGTTCTGGGTGCAGTAGTACATGTTAAACTGGATCAGTCAAATGCTTTGGACCACGGTATTTTACTATTCAGTGATAGCCACACACTGCAACTGTGCTTCAAATTCCCCAGTGAGTGAATAGGTAATAGTAGATCCTAGTAGTTCAGAAACCAAGGCATAAAGAGACTGAAGGACTTGCCAAGGTCGTACACCAATTTAGCCCAATCTCCAGAGCCTCATTCAATGCCCTAATTACAAGATCTCCATTTCCCTTTGTAGTGAAACATGAGATTTACCTGGAGCACTGTTGTGTTTGAGGTAAGAAGCCACACAGAGTTGCTTCCAATGTAGGCTGAAAATATGGCAGGGAAGAAAGCAGAGGAGAAGTGGTTTTTAGTTTGCTCCTTCATGAGCCAGGGTGCAATGTTCAGAGGAACTCTTCAGGCACTGAAAGAAGTAAAATTAAATAGGACTATAGCAATCTCTAGGGCAGTAATTGGACCATATGGCTCTCAGATACAGCATGAGAGCTCAGATCTTTCTTCAGATTTTAACTGCTCTTTTTAAAATAAGAATTAAACTATATACCATGGCAAACAGCATAGAATTCCCAGTCCTTAGTTAATTATGCTTACTTACATTTTTTTCTTGTTTCCAGCTGCAGTTTCTGTTGTACTTGATTTCCTTTCCTACTTGATAATTTAATGCTGCAACCCAGTCATAGACAGATGGCTGCACTTCAGAGACAGGTGACTTCCCCAGAAAGGTTGGTGGTAACACACAGTCCTTGGAGATGAAAAAAATGATTTAAATGTATTGTTTTCTTTAAAAGAAAACCAGTATATGATTTCTGCAGACCCTTTTGCATCAGTTTTGTTCTGAAGTCTCTTCTCACCTAATATTTCAGGAGCTTTGCTTTCCTTTGGAAGGTAAAGTTTTCCTTCCCTTCTCACAACATATTTTTTATTTTTTAGTAGATGCTGGACCATTCAGTACAGATCAATGCCCTTCTATGCTGATCTTTGCACAGGCTCTTCTCTAGAGAAAGGCAAGTAAAGGTAAATATATCTTGAGAGGTGAAGAACTTGTTCAAGGCAAATCACCAATGCAAATGAGCAGTGGTAGAGGTAGGACTTGAAATACCTCAGTTTAGGCAAAAAGGTATGAGTAGTACAGATCTTAGAAATATGTAGTCAGTATACCGACTGTATTGTGCTCTAGACCTGAGATCAAATCTAGAATTCAGTTTTCTCCTCATCTCATTTTCTCTCTCTTTTTTTGGGGGAGGGGACATATAATAATTTAAAGCGTGTTTTTACAAAGAATGTCTTGTTTATTGTTCATTTGTTTTGAAGAAAAGGACTACTTTAGCTTGGAGAAAAATAAACAAACTCTGTGCTTAAATCTGTGTTATAATGAGTTCCAGAACACAACTATGATCTATTATTATATACCACTGAAAGTTCATTATTTTAATGTGTAAAACATGGATTTAAATGTGACAGGAAGAGACTACAAAGTACTTAATGAATCAAGTAAAACTGGACTAAATATTAATGTAAACAGAATAAAAATAAATCTTCTGAATATTAAGACCTACTTTCTTATTTAGCTTTGGGGTTTATTTTAGTTTGTTGTCATTTCTGTGCAGCAAACATTTCTTTTGAGCCAAAATCCATTTCCTAATAAGTTTACATAACATATATTTACAATCAAAAAACGATAATACAGAATGACTTTTACTGTTTACGAAATGGAGCAGTTCTAGCTGGCTATCATTTCAGACATAAAATTTTCTTCATCTCAGGCTAAATATCTCATATATAGATTGCAGTAAGCGGAGGAGGAGTCCTGTGGTCATAGTGCAAGATGCAAGTTATAGAGTTCAAGGTCTTATTCTACGCTATGTCCTAATATTCACATGTGAAAATCAACAAGTCAAAAACTCACATGTTTAGGGACTAATATTAATTAGCATTATAAGCTAAAGTTTTCTGGACTGGAACATGAAAAGTAGATACTTTATATTTTAAACAGGTATCATAGTAACTGCAAACTACTTATTGCTACATTTTTATGAAAAAGGTAAATATGTCTCTGACATGTTACTATTGGTGTTTCCAGCAGAAGTGGGAAAGTATAAATTGCATTGTGCAAAATATAAAGCATAGATAGAACTTACTGTGCTTTGCTGCATCATCCATGTTCAACAAAGAGGAATTCACAGGTAAAAAGTATGCAGAAAGGTTTTGACTGGGAAATGACATGGAAGACAGTCTTCCAAGGAAGTTGAAAAGAGCTAAGATTGTTTATTCATTTGCAAATTAACAGCCCTATGATTATGGTCTTTCAAAAGAGTAAACGTGATCAATAGCAGACCATTCATAGCTCTGATACAAAGCTAGTATAAGAACAAGCAGCAGTAAACTGGACAGAAAAGATTTGGTGGAAAGTTAAATGTTTCAATCACTAGTGAAATCAAGTTATCTAAAGGAGCAAAAGAGCTGTTTTGAAGATAGAATTTGATGGTGTTTTATGCTGCTGCTGTAGTAGCAGCAGAATGGACTTGATGAACCAGAGGTTCTGTCCCTGGCAATGCTGTAATTTCTCTGCAACTTACCTCAAGTCCTGAAATCAAAATAATGTTCTGCTGTTTCTTCTTTGAGTGAAACAGTCACCAACATCTGAGAAGTTTTCAGATCCTTCAGTGTTGACTACTATACTAGAGGTTATATATAAGCGCATCCTACCTCATTAAATCATAAATCAGATTTGCAACAACTCAGCAATACACAAACTGGTTAGACTATTTATTAGGCACTTTATTTAATTCAGACAGATTTTCTAGTTCTGAATCATCTACCAGGACACGGAAATTCACTAAATTCATTATGGTAGTGTAAGTATTTTCCTAAATCACTATTTAATAGGGTTAAGGGAAATTTGTGATGTAATATAAAGTTTACTTTGTCAGTACTTCATAACATTTATGGACAGACATACAATACCACTTCTAGGAGACTCATTATTCCACAAAAACTCCGACTTCGCTACCAATAGTTGAAATATTATTCTCAAATAGGTTTGTAAGGATTTTGTCTAACATAAAAATTACTGTAGTCAACAGAAAGACTTCAGAAACTTCTTAAGACTTAGAATAATATGTGGAAGAGCTTTTAGTAAGGTTGCTTTTTCTTTTTTTTTTCTTTTTTTTTTTTTTTTTTTAACCACAAGTAGAGGAAAATGGCCTTAACAAAAGCTCCATTATGCGAGATGATATACTGGGGCAAGAAACAGTGATACGCAGTTTTGAGCACGATGATTATTTGATGAAATTGTCCTACATTGTTTATGCTAAGCTTTCAGTTGAAGCTTACAGATTTAATTTATGAAAAATGCCTAGAGTGTTTGACAGATGCTATAAAATCAAAATGAAATAATTAACTTGAAATGAGAATAATAGGTCTGAGGACAAAGACATGAAAAGAACAACAAAGTGATCCAATGTGGGGGAGCAGGGAAAGCAGTGGGCTCCATTTAATTAGAGTTTTCAAAAGATGACTGAAGAGTGGACTCACTGCAAAGACTTTCTAAAGGCAAAAAAAAGGCTTTACAGAGAGAGGTAGAACATGGAGATTCAAATATTTAGTTGGCTACACATCAAAAAACTTGACTAGTGGTGAAGAACGTCTCTCATAGCCAAAAAGGACTTCATTACAATGTTCAAATAAGACAGGGAAACTTTCTTGAACTGACATACTGCTCACATACAAGCTAAAGTAAACAAATTTCTCAGCTGACTACACTTTACTATGTAAAGCACAACGGTCTGTGAAATACAAAACCTGAGATTATAAACTAATACTAGAAGGGAGCCCTGTAATTACTTCCTGTGTAAAACAGGTATTATGGGAATTAAAAAACAGACAGCCCTTCAGATTAAGGTGCTCATGAATCAGTCCATGGCCTGCTCAATTTATATGCCTCTTGAAATGTAGGACTGCCCTTTTAACAGGATCTGGGCACTAAATTTCACAACTAAGGTTCTCCCCACCCAGAACAGACAACAGTCCCAGGCTAGTTTGATAGCAGCAGTAAGCTCAAATAAGAGGTGAACTGCTGATGCAGTCGGTATGGCAGATATTTTAGTTTCTTCACAATAACCGCAAGGCAGAGCTTGAAGACAATGTAGTGAAATTTGTTAAATAATATGAAATGACAGGGAGGCTGCCATCACACAGCAATTGCACCCTACGGTTCTTAAGAGGCACGAGGCAGAACCAAATGCCTCCCTGATCCCTGTGGGCACGATTATTTTATAATAACCATGCCCACACCCTGCAGCTGCTGTTAGCCTTATAAAATATATTTCATTGTCCTGTGGTGAAGAAACAAATTGTCATTCTTTACTAATTAAAAATACAAAAGGTGGCAGTTTAAACTGGTAATTAACAGCTCTAGTAGACCTAACATTTAACATAACTAGTCCGGTAAAGCCTGCTGTCCCTTCCACCTCATATGTTTCTGAGACATCAGTGCCTGTTACAACTTACATCCTAGTAACACATGAGATTAGTCTTATCTGGCCTTCTAAAACTAGGCCCTGTCTCTTTCTGGAGTGTTCTAAGGTTCCTTTCAGTAAAAGGCGTTTTTTTTACCTTATAAAGAGACTTAAAGAAAAAAATAATAAAAGTTGAAGACCTGTTTTTTTGTATCCATCCTTATATCATGAAAGGATAAATCTATATAGTACAAGAAGAAAAAATAGAGTCATCATAAGAAAGAGAGACAAAATGCTGTCAAGTGCTTTCTGAATGATAATATTTCCTCTGAAAATATTACCATTCTCTTGATGTTTTACAAAGTTCAGTAAGAGGATGTTGATCTGAACAAGGACCAGCTACTAAGTTGCAGACAATTGTGAGCATTCCTAGTCAGTCAACAGCTTGCATGTGAGCTATGAAAGGAGGAACCACTTTCCATACATGAGTAGCTTAGTAAGTTCTGTAAAAAGTACTCTGTTAGATGCTAGTTTTCCTCCTGAACCTGCTGTAATTTCAAAGTGGCCTTCTGGTGTCAAACATTTACCCAGTGAAAGGAAGTGAGGCTACAGCTGCAGGATTATGACATCTGCGCTGCACAGGATAAAGGAGAAACACACTGAATCCAAGAAAACCTTTCCATAATTATCTAGAAACACATAATAGCAAAGTGAATACAGACATCAAGCAGCAAGAAGAAGGGGAGGGGGCAAGATTCTTTTTTTGCTGCAAAGTAGAAGTCTTGTCTCGAAACAAGCATATGAGATGCAATTCTCACTGCAATGAAAAAAAAAAATCCTGACAGAACGACAGACTTGTGTAAACAGAGTTGCTTGGGGGTATCCTTACTGTTCATAGCATATGGTGGCCCACTATTTCTTATAAAATAATTAAGCTTACAGAGTTGATACAAATCTGTTGCCCTCAATAAATTCTTACTTTCATAACCACTGAGTTATATGATTGCCTGTTTGGGAATATCCAGACTCAGCACAGGTTAAGATATTTTTTCAGGTTACATGTACAGACACTGATGCCAAATAATGCCAGAGCACAAAAGGAGCTAACAGGACTATTTTCTAATGCTGGTTTTCAAAACACCCTTAATCAAATCATGATAAAGCTTCCCTACTACTATAGTTTGTTATAGATTATACAACCTCTCTTTGGAGTCTCAGATCTGCTTTTAATTCATCAGATTTAATCTTTCAGATGACTACCAGGTTCCCCCCCCCATCCACAGCCTTGTAATTTCTTAGATAACTTACAGCCTCTAATAGAACATTGCATAATAGAGCAGCAGCTTTATCCCTAATCAAGGTTTTGAAAATTATCCCTGACACCATTTAGACCCAAAGAAGAAGAGTAACTTCACTTGATAGAAAGAGCATTCAATTTTATAACAGCCTAAATAAATGTTTCATGACAAGTCACCATCACCAGAGGTAGACTTGAGACTAACTTCCCCAGCTTTTAAGAGGACAATTGGCGGGGAATCTTTTACTCCCTAATAGAAGCAAAACCTAAGAAAAAAGCTTTTTGCTTAATACTGCTAACAGGCTAACTCAAAAAACACACCCTCTCTGCCCATGTATAGCAGGTTAAAAGGGAAACATGAAAGAACTTTGTGCAAAGTTTGAAGCTAATAAAGGGAGGGAAAAAAGGCAAGAAAAGGAGCATGTTCTTCTTTTTAACTGGTGTTTTCCCCTGCTGTCCCTCACAAAGCATCTAACCCCTAATAGGAGCCAAATCGACCCCTCTGAGCACCTCCCCTTTACAGAGTGCTGAGGAACTACTTAATTCTTGACAGCTGGGTCAGCCCAGAGACTGGAAATCCCTGAACTTGGGGGATGCAGCTGTGGACTTCCCCCCAGCCAGGAGGAATGTTAACTCTTTCCAGAACTGGCTCCAGCCACCATCCATGCACAGTGTCTGTTTGGAAAGAAAGACTGCACATGATTAAATGCTACAGCTCTATACAAATATTCTGACAGGACAGGATTTCTTCAATCTATGTAATTGGAAATCTTCCTCACAGAAGATGTCTCATTTTTTTTCCCCTGAAAAGTAAACAGATTTTCCGAGAGTTTGGTTTATTCTATTTTGCACTCAGCTGATATTCATCTGAAATCCAGCCATGATTATTAATAAATTAATCAGATATGTAATACTAAAGTCTCTGTACTACTGACATTTGGAGAAGAAACTATCTAAATCCATACAACATAGAACTAAAACACAGAGTTAATGACAAAGTGATATTGAATCAAATTATCAGCCTAGGGGCTAAATTTGCCTAGATCCACTGCTCCATTAAACTTTCTGACTGTGTGGGGTTACATATCAATTAAGCAGTCCAGCCTGTTTAGTATTATGAAAAAAAAAAATGGATTGCAAAGCCAGCAGCTGAGTTGTATGAAGCAGAGCTCTCTCATTTACTCACTTGGTCATGGCACAAGTGCAGCAGAAGGAGTGCCTCTCCTTCCTCCCATCTTCATATGTACCTAAGCTGGCTCCAACCAGACCAACAACATATTTCCACCATGCCCTGCATACTGCATATACTTTCCACAGTGTTGGTCCAGGGGAACCTCTGTATATATTCATTATGATGGGCTCTCCAGACCATTAGGAGGCTGGAAAACTAGCCAGAGGTGCACAGATATAGTGGTCATTACCCATTACACACATCATTACCCTTGCTGCAGGAATTGTATTGGGCCACTTGGCCTGCTCCTCCCACTGGCACAGTTACAGAACCTGCTATCAGTTGTGAGCATGAAGCTGTGGATCTAGATATTGCCATTTACTGCATCCAGACAAAACTTCTGTGCCTGTATGCAGTGACTGGTATGGGTATGCAATGGGTATTTTTTAGATATATTTATTTCATGTATAATTAAAATCTAATCCATGATAACTCAGCACCTATTAATCAAATTATAGATATTTTAACTGCTTCTATAGCCAACAATGATTGCAAATTACACCACCTGAGTATCACTTCAATATCATATATGCTGCATTTACCATCATGAAAATGGCTTACCAGGACACCAAATCCTGTGTCTCTGGAGTACTAACACCCATTTCATATGGCCCTTTTCATTAACCTATCAACTTCTGCCAATGTTTATTAGACACTTATTCAGTTTCATTCCACCTACAAAGCTATTCCAAGACCTGTCCAAGCTATTCCAAGACCTGTCCCTTAGGTAGTAAAAGGTTCAGCAACTTGCCAACCTTTTTTAATCCATGGGAAGCCTAATTTTGTTATCTCTTTTGTCTCCACGATGTTTACTCCTGTGCAGTAATTATGTAATGTAATCATGTCATCCCCAATGGGAGAGAATGCACTAAAACCAAGCTTTTCAAAAGTGTTCAAATCTATATTCTTATTAATTGCATTGACTTTTGGCCTTGAATAAAACACACACACACAAAGAGTTCTCACAGTTTTTAAGGTTAATACAGCTCAGCCTCATAGGCTGCCAGCTGTAGCTTCATGTCTGTGTGGAAACTGTGTGAAATTTGAAGCTGCCAAGGCCTTCATGGTAAAAATAATCACAGGTGTATAGGTCCTTCCTGGATAAGTTCATCTTACACTGGTAAAAGCAGGGTTAAGAAAAATGGAAAGGAAATGTCCAATTAATCTAATATTTCAGAAGGAAAAAAGAATATCAACTCTCAGCCACAATGAAAATTTTTGCAATTTAGAAACATGCAGGGGGGTATTTCACTAGCAGACAGCATAAATGCTGCTATGCAATACCTGCTTCAGAGCTAGGGAATTTGACACTAGTTTATTAGTGGCTTTCCCAGTTGGTTAATACTGGTAAATTGGTTCAGAGCAAATCAGAACAGTCAAACTGTCTTATACTGTTCTAAAAGACATCAAAGGTTAGCCCTTTCCTAAAGGTCCTCTAGTTAGGCTGGTGTGTAAGCTCATGAAAAGAAATGCTCTTATGACTGCCACACTCACCATGAGACAAAGCAGAGAGTATGATCCTTTTATTCAGATGTATATTACCCAATAGTCATCCATTTCCACGATGATGAAGAAGATGAAACAGATCCATGGAAAGCAATTCAACAGCTTGCACTGGAAAACTGTTGTCTGACATTGTTCATCTAAGCCTAAGTTGCAGATTCATGCTTCAGGTGGATTGTGTTTTATCTCTGAATCTCCTCTTGGGAGGCGGTAAGAATGGAATTGGATTTATATCCCCGTGTTTTCTGAACCAGACACTGACTAATAATATAGGAGTATAGGTACAGAATGACATTAAAGGCTGTGAGTATTTGATGTTAATCAATGGACATCTGTCTCAGTGGGAGTTTGCTCATTTCTACCTTAAGAGAGCTAAATTGCTACATCTAGCTATGTTGGGCAGTATTGAAACAAGCAGTCAATACTTTTTTTCCAGAATCAATATATAAAAAAAAGTAACTCAATGGAAGTGACCTGAGAAATGTGCTAGGAGGGGGAAAGCAAGAAGCAGTCTGCTATACCTCATGCTGGTTAACCAGACAATAACATACATGAACCTGTGAGAGGATGCAGCATTTCAGAGAAAGGTTGGCTGACCCAGAATTGTCTGTGTAAACTTCTGAACAGTAAGACTGAAGATTAAAAGCAGAGAAGACAAATATTACCCCTTCCGTTGACACCTGATACAGAAAAGCACTTAATCAGTTGCTTAAGTCTATCCCAATTCAGGCAAGCTGTTGAGTTTAAGTGCTAGAAAGTCAATGGGATATAAGCACATGTTTAACTGCATTGCTGAAAGGTGCATTTTGCAGCTCAGGATGTGGAAGATGTGACATGCTTTCTGCACTGGCCTTTGCCCAAAGCCAAATCCAGCTTTCATGGGCGACAGCTGAATACCTTTCCATCCTTAAAAGGATGGAATGTTAAAAATGTCACAAGTTGTCCCCTCTGAGAGCTGCTGAGGACTACAATCTCTCCATAGGAAAGGGAGGGAAGAGGGGAAAGTCCCTAAGAAATACCATTAGCCACGTTTTTGATGCAAGGTTGAAGAATGCCTTGCTGAGTCTGCTTACTGCTGTTCATCTTCCTTAGTTCAATATTTGGGACACACTGGGACTCACCACTGCTTTGATGGGAGAATAAATGAGAGCCTTCCTCTTATGCTATGGGGGATTTCCATGAAGCAGCTGAATTATAATTGAGAGCTACAGAATCTGACAGACTGAGTACCAAAAGACAGGGACAACGTGCAGTGACATGGTAACACTGAAAGCATGCAGTAAGGGGAGGTATCTGTATGCTTGTGGTTGTGTGTTATGTGCAGGAGGAGAGCTGCACCTGCATCTCAGTCCTAACATCTGTTTTATTAATGGATCATTTGTGGCCTTTACAAAAAGAATTTTATTTCGTGATTTGTAAAACATCAGTCCCTTGAGTGTTTTAGTGGAAGAGATACACCACTGATCTCTTGATCACAAAGTAAACACAACTGACAAAAAAAATTAGGTATTATACTTCAGAAGTAATATTTTCTTCCTATACAAGCCTAGCAGTAATTCCATTCATTTCCCACACTCACAAGAGAGGCAATTAAATTTGCTGTATCATAGAGTCCTACAAATTAGGAAGGAAATGGAGGGTTGTCATGATGTGCTTTTAACATCATATCCACTAACTGATGGCAAAGTTCTCTTCATATAAATGGAGAGGCAAGACCAAAGTTTAGTAGGCAGCATCCTGGAAATGAAGAGCAACTCAGTCCTTCTGTCAACCTGTACCGTCGTGGTTTGTGTCAGAGATCTTTACTGACAGCTAGAATTTGGGATCAGATTTGCACTTAAACTTTTTTGTTGTTATTATTTTTGTTGTTGATTTTTTTCCCCTTAAGCTGATCCATTATGAAAAAGGTGAGTGTAGGAAATGCATTTAAGTTATTGCTGTTTCTCTGGAATTGATGAATCATATCCAAGTATACGCAAGCAACTCTTCACCTGAACCAGAAACCCAAAAATAAGCCTAGGTCTCTCAGGAATAGATATATGTCTTCTCAAAACCTTCAAGGACTATTTTGGGTGCTAATACTCTTAGGTAGCATGTCCTAGAAGAAAAGCATTCTCTGGGCATAAACCATTACACTTCTGACAAGAAACAGCAACAAAAAGAGCCTCAAAAGTTGCCCATGGCAGCTGAAAAGAAGGGAGTGCTATTGGATATGACAGAAAGTGATGGGGAGCTGGTTGCTAACCAGGTATATAGGCTGGAAATAGATCATTAAAAACACCACGAGCCTTACGTATTAGATCAAAGGAATAGCTAACTTTTTTTTTCCAGCGTCTTTTTAAATAGAGGGGACACAGTTTTTCCAATATGACAAAAATTAATCAAACTTATTTTTATCTCTGCCTCCAGATCATTAGTTTTATAGACAGTCCCAGTTTGAGGCTCTCCATTATGAAAAATTTAGCTCAGCTAATGTTCTTTATGCTTTTTCCTTAGAAGCTGTTTGTCAGTCATCTGGGATACAGGTTGAAAGCAACCAGAAAAAAATCATGCTCTGAGTTGAAATGAGCAACCTACCAGTTTAGAAAAACTTGTTTTAAAAGATCATCTTTATATGCCTTGTTTTCCCGTGGTCTTTGTTACGTGAGTCTTAAGCAGCTTTTTCAATTCAGCAAAGTATTTGAAGAACTACCTTAACTTCAGGATCATACTTAAGTAACATCAGAGTAAGGTATATGTTTGAGAGTTGGTTTTGAACCATCTATTGAATTGTATTACATAAAATCTATAATAATAATTATCAAAATATCTCTAAGATCTTTGCTAATACTTTAGAAAAAACTTAGAAAATTAAATTTAATATAAAATTATAGAAATGTGATAGACATAGTCAACATGGTTACAGTAAACATTTAGCAAAATATGCTCTTTTTTATGTCTTGTATGTCTATACACAAGCAAACTCAAAATAAAAATACCTGGTGTTTTTTTAAGCAAAGTTAAATCTGTTTCCCAGATGTTTATGTTAATTCTGCAGCTGTGTATTCAAACTTTTATATAAGAGATTTCATATTTTGAAAATGAGAAGCATTTACACTAAAAATAAAGCTTGCAAATGAAAAATTTATTATAAAAATATCTCTTAGCCAACACTGTAATTGTTTTCCAGTTCATAGTAAGTAAACCCTTTCCAACTTCACAGTAGTTCCTGTCTGGCCCTTGTTCTTATAGAAGGTGGCAATGGGGACAAAGACAGTGTTAACTTCTGATTGTTTAGATGCTTTTAAGAATCTAAAATTTGAAGCCTAAATTATGCATTCTTTATATATGGACTTCTCAATAACAATTCACAACTTCTGAATTAGATATTTGAATAGGAAACAGTAAGTTGTTCCAAAAACTTCAAATAGATTTTAAAAAGTTAAATGGTGTTTTCTCTTCTTTTTATATCCAAGCTTGCATATGACTATTTCATTTAGAGAAGTTTTCTTATCTTATAATAAAGTTTGCTTTTCTTTAATTTGGGGAGAAACTCCATGTAATAAATAATAAAAAACCTCCCATAAATATATCCAGCCCTAAATCAAAAGCTGTGGTAGCATGAGGGTTATGGCGACTGTGTGAAGATTTTGGGGAAAATATGGGAAAATAAGTGGTGTAAAAGGACTTATAGCCCAGCTCTCTACTAATTTGACACATACCTCTCTAAACTAATGGCTGAGTTGATAAACAAAGTTACCTGCATTTAGTTTCATTCCCAGAATATGAAGATGAGAAGCCAGTATTTGACACAAACTGACATTTCCACTGCTGAGATCTTGTAACGCTTTAACTAGATCACATTTGGTCATTATTCCAGTGTCTAGAAATGTGATCAGTAATACTTTCATACTTCTAGAGACCTCTACAAAGAATCAATTTTAAAAATAAAAAAGAAGTCCACATCTAACTGAGAAATAAGTCTTCTTCGTATGCCTCAGGGCATATAATTGATAATACTTATCCCCAATGGCACTTATTGCAGAAAAATGTAACCAGCTGCACAGCAATGAAAAATCGTGATAGGACTTTCTTTTACATACCAGTGCAGCCAGAAACATAACCTAGAAGGTCCCACTGGCCATTAAAAACTGTTCTGACTGTAGTGAGGTCATGTTAGGTCAGCATAGATGCATATATTACTGACATTTGTATTGTAAGTAGACATTAGCTTGAAATCAGATTGCTATAACCCACTGGAGACTAAAAAATGTGTCTATACTTTGTACAGCTGGAAAGGAGAAAGCAAGGAAGTGGTACACAGAGTTATAATTCCCCATCCAAGAGGCACAGATAGCAACTGGGTCAGAAACCAAAAAATACTTAAAGCAACATCAACACAGAGACACAAAAAGTCAATCTTCATGCTTCTGGAAAGGCACTGGGAAAGTAAAGCCACACACTAAATTTAATGTCATTTTCCTTCCTTTAATACACATCTCACAATCACTATCAGAAATTCTCATCCAGTAATTTCCCCAATTTTAATAAGTACCTGGTTCAACTGGTTCAAAAGTTCCCCTGGTACCACAGGAAGAACTTAACTAATTTGAGTGAAAATATACTCAGCTGAAAAAATTTTCATATAAAATGATTATTCAGTCATAATATCATTAAATGAAACTTAATAATGGTTAATAGAGTTAAATTAATCATGGTTAATTGATTAAACTATAGGCACAAATTTTTGCAGAATGGTACCTTCATTTGAAAAGGAACTTGGTCTAGGTATGTATGAATGGGGAAATTAAAACACTGCAATGTATTGGAGGTAAAACCTGACAAGTATGTCTCATTTTGGCTGCAGGGCACCTTTTATCAGACTGTTTGAAAGCAGCTACTCCTTGATCATTTAATAGTAATAATTGGAAACTCTCAAAAAATGAAAAGCAATATGAGCATAATAACATATTGATTTTAGTGTTTTATAGTGTCCCAGTTGGTTTCATTTTCTTGAAAAAGGAAACAGATCTAAGATCCAAATTCAGCTAAAAATAAAAGCAACCATTTAATTAATTAAAGTTCATGTCACTCAATTAAACTGTTAGTTTAGAAAGCAGCAGACCATTTTTATAGTTTTATAAAGCTATCATAAATATTTGCTGTAGGCTGAAACTTTTGCAATTTTTAGCTTAAACTTTTTTTTGTAACTCTAAGAGATCCATTTTAGTGCTAGGAATAAAAAAAGTAAAAAGTAAAAAAAAGTCAAAAAACTTTTAAAATGCCAGCTTCTGAAAAGAAAAAGTTGTGAAACTGGCTTAGAAATATTAACAGTTCACCAGTGCTGTATAATCCACAGAAAGATTATGAAGGTTTAATTCATTCATAACTGCAACAGGAGATATATCTGGCACTGGCACTGGCACTGGCACTCAGGCCAGTGACCTTTCCCACGTTTCAATTATTCTGTTTATCTACTCCACTTTTCCCTTTTTGGGTAGAAATAGTAGTGTAAAGGACCTTGGGAAAAAGAGCTATACTTATGTAATACCCCACAAATACATCTCAATTACAAAGCATCAAGTTCATTCATTGCTTCAAAGCCTTTAGCGCGAGCAAGAAGTTTGTGTCGAGAATAAAACACAATGCAAGGTATGTACATTAGTGGTTTGGTTCAGAGCAGCAGTACAGTTTTCAAGTCAGTATCATATGTTATTTCTGTTCTTAGAATATTTCTGTGCTCATAATTTAGAATTCATTAGGAGAAAGCTAATCTGAAAGATCTGTTACAGGTCCACATCAAATGTGCATTAACACCTATGGGGAAAATACAAACTTGAACCAGTTCATTCTTATGCACTTTCAGACTTAATGGATAGTTGGGATGTTCACTCTCAGGGTCCAGTCCATTCAGGATAGAGGAAAACACCACAGTTAGGGTAGACATATAGGCTAAACAGTACCAACTGCTTAGAGCTACTGCCAAGCTCTTTTTGTGCCTAATTATCTACCAACATAGTTACTGCCTAAAACTCTTTAATTTAGGACCTTTACTTCTCACTCTAGATAGTAAAAAAAACTCTTCTCTGAGAAACAAATTCCTTTCCTCTTTTAAAATAACATTTACATACCAGAACACTGTCTTCACTCAATCTTCTACAGACATCACAACCTAATCCTTTACTCTTTCAAGGCTTTTCTCCTTGCTTTCATCTGGAGCTGCTCTAAATACTCCACACCTTCCCAGAGGTGCGGTACCAGACTTTATTGGCACAGTGTGAAATGCAGGGCTTATTTCACATATTTTACAGAAGATGCTTCTCTTATGCTTTCCAATACAACACCTGCAGTTTTCCAGTGAAGGAAATGAACGTAATGCTGGTTCTTACTCACCCAAGCTCTATTAAAAGGCATAGATCCTTTTGTACAAAGCTATCAGACAGGACATTGTTCTCTGGTGCATGTCTGTGAAGCTGATTATTGCTGTCCAAGCACACAGCCTAGCACTGAGTTGCCTACAGAGTTCATCAGTAGAACTCTGTGAAATCTAGATTTTCCATTTGATGAGAAATTTTGTTTAGGGTTCCTACAACAATTTATTGGTGCTTGATTTCATAGGAAATATTGTCATATATGAACTTTAGAAACAGAAGAAAAATACTTCTGTTGATAAACTCAATACTTTTATTTCTCATTTTCATTTGATAAAATTATGTATCTTAGTCTATACATAAATGATTGAAACACTCATTTCAAAGTGAAACATGCTTGTCAAAATCTCTAAATTAAATGTTTTTAGTGGTTTGTTTACCAGCTTCTGAAGGAATAGCATCAAAATTGATGTGCTTCAGCAAAATGTTTAAATGAGCTGACATTTTCCTACACAAAAATGTGTAATATCTGGAAATTTTTGACC
This sequence comes from Empidonax traillii, assembly GCF_003031625.1. NCBI lineage: Eukaryota > Metazoa > Chordata > Aves > Passeriformes > Tyrannidae > Empidonax > Empidonax traillii. The sequence continues at coordinate 793,659 of NW_020955260.1, read as the reverse complement.
AGTTATTCTCTGTGAGATATCATGACTAAATTTGTTCTGGATATTGATTTGAGAAAATATTAAGCATTAATAAAACCTCAAAAGTTGGTAACCATGAAAGGCTGTCTCTGTAAAACATGGAGGGTAGTATTTCCAACCGAGAAAATTCTGCATTTCACTTAAACAGATTAGAGTTTAGAGATAGTACAAGCTGGTCAGTTATTAAATAATGTGATAATGCACAAATTATCAGTTATGAAAAATGAAAAAATGTCACTGAAACAGTTCTTCACTGCTGATTGTTTTGAATAAACTTTCTTTTTTGACAAAGTTCAAAAATATTTCGGAATACAAGGTGTTATTAAATAATGTGAATAAAATGATAATAAAAATGCATGGAAGTGATGAAAAACTAAACTTTTTTTTTCTGCTAAAGCCTTTGTTATTATTTTATTTTTTAAAAAAGACATTAAGGATAAATATTTTTATTCTGATTACTGATAGTTTGAAAATCTCAATAAATGCTGTAACAGGGCCTGAATGTTTCTGCAAGACTTGCAAGTGCTCTCCATATGAAGCAGAAATGTAGTAACACTGAAAAGGTCTCTGGATGTTATTCTGCTCCAACAGTAGTAAGTTCTTGGTTAAGAATTTCTGAATCTTGCTGCTAGGGAAATTCTGATTTGGGGTTTTAAGATGAAAAATGTTCATCATGCTTTAAGTTTATATGCAGTAATAGAGTACTAAAACATTGTAAGCAGAATTCATTCATATGGTGTCCTCAAACCATGACATAAATATCAAATATCACAAATTAAAAACTATAAACAAGTATACAGAAGCAACTTTCCTAATGTCTTTATACAATTGACATAGAGTTAGCATTATCCATAGTTGCTGGACATCACACTTGAGGCAGAGGACAACTGTTCACACTTTCTATTCCGAAGCTGAGGCAGTAAGCCAGGACACACAGGATAGAATGAAACATAACTGAATTACTTTCCATGAATTTCTCTTTCCACTCTCGTTCATACACAGTGACTGAAAACTTAGAATGATCTTCTCTCCTTTTCAACTCGCTATCCACTTTCCTTTCTGTTTTGTCTTACTCTTTCTCAAAAACGAAACTGAGCCCTGGATGTCACTTAGGATTTGTTTGCATTAACCTGTGTGCCACTTGCTGGTTATGTTTTTTCCTTCTGTATATTTTTGTCTATTTTTTTTCACAAGTGAGAGCTGTGTCTGTCTGCTTCTCTCTATGCAATGCCTAGCACCATCCAGTCCCACTCCCTATCAGCAATTGTGAAAATCTTTTGATCAAGCTGTAGCACCAGTACAGTTTTTGGAAACCAAAGCTGCTACTTTGTGTTAAGAGATGAAATACAGCAAAGCACTACCACTTTGGTATTCACTTTTTTCTGTTAACTACCTTACTGTGCAGTAAGATGGACTATGGATCTACCTCTCAGATATGATAATATTGCTTTGACAGCATGAATGTTCTAAAACTAGATGTAAACCATTCCCTGAAAACACATCTTTAATGGGGAGCCCTTATCTTGAATCCTCTGCATAGCATCAAAAAGGCTAAGGCATTTTACAGAGGCATTGCTTCCAGAGCCCAAATATGGGCAAAACTGCAGACTCAAGCAGTTTCAACCTGTGGACTATGCATTATTTCAGGAAATCTAGTGAATGTATGTAAAGAAAATATTCATTTTGTCAAGCTTTAGTCCTCAGCACACAGGTTATACCTCCATTGGGAAACTACTGCAAACTGGAAGTTAGCAGAACTTTGCAATATTAGTGCTTGCTTCCATATTTGGTCAGGGACAATAGAAAGTAAATTCACATAGAGTAATGACAAGACTCCATCTATGCCAGGATATAGGTGTTTTAAAGTCCTGTCTATTCTCCTGCCACTCTGTTAGTTGTATTAATTGAGATTCAGGTAACAGAGTAAGAATAAAAAACATGGATTTTGCCAGTGTGTTCCAGTGAATGAAAAAAGCCATCTGAAAAAATAGGTGATTAAAAATATCTGCTCAGAAATACCCATTTGAAAGGTGATACACATTTGTATTTTTTCTCTAACAGATGAATGTGGCAGTTTATAGAATATATATGATTTCCTCTCCCAAATTTCTCCAAGTAAGCAGAGGAGGTCATCTGGCTTTATTGGCAGCATTTGATCTACAGCAATTCACTGTCCTTTAGCAACATGAAAAGCTTTTAATCAACTGGTAGCATGAACCCCAGCTGGAAAAAGCTGTATACAGTAGTGAACATGGTACCTGTTCAGAATGAAAATCTACTGCTCTATTTGCTTAAAGCTACAGGCAGCAAATCGTCATTCCTTGCAGGTTAGTCAGATTGGATTTGATCTTCAGAAAATTGGGGTTCTGAGAAACTGCAGCTCTTCAAAAGTGCCAGTGTTTGCAAGAAGGCAACTAAAATGACCAATGATTTGCATGAACAGTCTTTCCTTCCCTCCCCTCACCTCTATTCCTTTGGATAAATCATGAAAATTAGAAATATACACCTCTGAATGGCACCCCGTTTACCCAACAAAGAAATGAGTAGAAGATGTAGAGCATGCACACATTTTTTTGTGTATAATTTTAGCACAGCAGTTGTTGGCAGTCTCCCACAAACATCTCTTCTCAGGCAGAAATTAGTTACCAGGAAATACATAGACATGATTGTTTACCAGTAAGGACGGGACCCAAAACATACCCTCCATAAATGTAGTGTATGACGATACTGTTGCCTTGTCTACATAAATGCACTTAGCAGATCTATCAGATGTGATACTTGACACACTAATTCCTCAAGGCATTGTACAGAAGAATTAATCAACTGTATGCAGAGAGAAAGATGCAGGGAGCAACTATAAAAAGAAGGCACACACACGCAATTCTTACAGTTTATGGCTTTTAGTAGCTCCAATGAATGCAGCCAGATAACTGAAGTTGCCTCAACTAAAGCACACAGGAAACCAGTGAAGGTAAATGAAGCTGTGCAGGAGACACTACAGGAGCCAGCAGAGAACAGTCTGGAGTCAGAAGATGAGATTTGTACAATATAGCTGATAAAAGTTAAAAAAAGCTAAAATCTAAACCAGTCCAGATTAGGGCATGCTGGTGACAAAGCAAGGGAGACAGGGACAAAGACCCAATCAGTGACTTTTGTTCAGATATGAGGTGATGCTTTGGGGAAATGGAGGCAGGTCCCAACCTTCTGGCCCCACTCCTGTGGAAGTCAGTGAGGACCTGATGAAACACAAAGGAGAAAGCCAGCTGTCCATACCATGGACTAGGCCTACTCCAAACAAATACTGAAATGTGATTATTCTTGCCTATGTAAGTAGAGTGCAAATTCTGCAAAGTTTTACTAAGATGTCCGGGACAAGAAGAAACCAGAGTAATTTTCCACGTGGAGACCAAACATCTACATAAACTGTTTTCTTTTCTGCAAAGAAGGAGAGGAAGAAACAGTGTGACAGGTCAGCCCATGCTTTCAACAGCCTCTTTATCCATGCTAGCTGTACCTTGACCCTTCTCCTGAATGATGACGCTTGCTTGACTAGTCACTCTGGTAGCAGATCTTTAGCTGCATCTCTGGCTCAGAAGGCCCTCTGTGTTCCTACCTGGAAAGCTTTTTTCCACTGGGAAACTGTCAATACATTAGTAAGAAATTTTTTTTTTTAAAGCTGCCTTCTAAACAAAACATTATTTATTCATTCATTCAAAGTATGTAGAGCAAAAGAATAAAAAAAACATATAGGGCTATAAAAATATTTTCCTTTACCAAATGCTTGATCTTTCAAGCATTGCTACCCTCTCTTCAGTACAGCTACTCCCATCTTTGCCAGAAGAAACATATGGTATATTGTGTGAGACCATGAAGCCCTGTCAGTGTTCACAGACATTTTCAGTGCAGTGCTGGGAAACTACTCAGCTCCCTTTCTCCCTTTTCATCACCAGGGCAGGGCTGTGAACTATAACATTTTTCTAGAACGTTGGAACTAGGATAGCAGTACTCCACCCCATTAATTGCTTTCCCATCATTTCCCTTGGAACATCAGGTATTTTCTAGATAATCTTTGCTATTACTGTATGTGACGGAGATTTTCCCAATTGTCTTTATTGCTTTTAACTCTTTATAGAGAGGAAAATGTTAAGTAAGGTAAACTGAGGTACATATAAGAGTGAGAGAATAGTGTTTTGGGTTTTATTCTCTTCTTGCTCATATTTTCCATGCCTTCTGTGAATCAGTCAGAGGAACCTGCCATGCAGTGTACAAATAAGGATATTAATGAAAATGTATGTAATTTAAAAGCAACATAAACAAATGCTTAGAAGGGAAGTTCTGGTTATAATTTTCTTTTGTGGTTTTTGTTGTTGTTTGGTTTTGGTTTGGTTTTTTGTTTGTTTGTTGTTTTTTGGTTTTTTAAATGATCAATAAATTCATGTTTGTCTTTACAAGACAGCTAAACCATAAGAAAGAATGACATACCTCATATTTTAAATAACTACTATAATCATCAATTTCATGGGTTCTCCAAGGTTGAGAGCAAATTAACCAATCAACCTCCACTTTAATCAACTCTTAGGTGATTAGGGCAAGTCATTTGCAAGGCAGCATGAACAACACATATTAGCTTGCTGAGTTTCTGCTGACTCAAGAAGCCTTCTGTGTTTGCATAACAGATCTAATAAGGATTGAAAACTACAGCTGTGGAAGGCTGCCTGATACGAAATATTCTGTGAAGGATGTTATGATGATAATCTTCCTACTGCTGTCATACAAATAAGTCAAATTGTATATATATTTTGTTTGCACATATGCCCAAAACCAGCTAGTACCTCATGGAGTGCAGCTTTTCAAAATAATAATAAAAACCATAGGCTGCCTCTATTTAACTTTAAATATCTAATACAACTAATTAAGTGATTTGATTCAATGTCATTGTGTTCTTCCTCAGATAAAGCTCTCCTGATCATCTTAAATGTCCTCCTGAGAAAAAAAAAAAACCTACTCCTGAATGTGAAGCGTTCTTTAGGATCCAGTCCTTACCTGGTGACATAGAGAGATGAAAGATATCTGGTGATGCTGTAACCAGTAATTGGCTTAAATATGTGTAGTGTATTTTCCTGGGAAATTAAGTGCCAATATATCCCATATCCTTTCAAAATGCAAAATGGGACTTAGGGGAGAACTATGTCTTTGAATCCTGACAATATAAAAGAGTTAAGTGCAGGATATAGTCTAAGATATCCAGAAGCCTGCTATGCTGAACACCTGCAGACTCAGGTGTTTCCCCAAGAAAGAGGCAGTTGTTCAGTATTCCTGAAGATTTATCTAAATAATATTAATAGCAACAGCAATTGTATGGGTACTTTCTCTAGTGAGAACATGTGCAGCTAGATCAAATAATTATTCAACTGAATCCAGGTATTTAGGATAACTGAAATTACTTGTATTGATGCAGGGCCTCAAATACTCTGTTCCTCATGACTGCGAGGACAGTTACGTGCTGCAATATAAGAAACATGACTGGCCCTGTTGCTAAAGCCATCTTTTCCCTCCTGCCTAACAGTTACATTTCCTGCCCCACTGAATCTCAGCAGGATTTACTGGTCTCTTTTTGCCTCAGATGTATTCTCACAGTCATAATCTCATATAAATCAACAATTATGTTCCGGGCAGTCAGATCTCTGGTCCACTTGAGAATATGGGAATCTCTTCTACTTTCACAGGCTCCTGTCACTCAGGGATTCAGCGAGAACAACAGCCTGACAGCATGGGCAAATCATCACAGGGCAGTATTTGTCTGAATTTTCAGACAGTCTCAGCAGAGGGAATTGCTGTAACTTCTGAAGCTAGACAAGAAATTTTCAGACCCCAGAGCTGACTAAATCCCTAAGAAAAAGAAATTACATTGGACACACCTGAGGTAGATTTAACAGACACTCTTTCCCACAGCTGATACGGGAAGTTACGACTCCTTAATGTGCAGGCAAACTTTGCATGTGTTCTAGTAGTTAAATATTTTGACAAAACTGACTTTAGTATCTTGTCAGTAGCTTGCAGCCGCTAAGGCAAACAAAACATATTGCCCAGTCCAACACCCACAGAAATCAATGAAGGCTTCAAATGTTTGAAAATTAATCAAGGGCTGATATAGACATTTCTAGCCAAGGAAATGTTTTTTACTCTGTGTCCAAGTACCCAAAACATGCTTAAACAAGTAAATTGACCTTCAGAAGTGTTTAAGACTAATAACCAAACTGAAGATAGGCTGTGTGTTGTTACAAGAATAGTAATGCTTTTTCCTCAGGAACTTAAAATCTAAAGCTAATTGCTACTGCAAGATCAGGCTGAACTTACCAAAACACACAAAGGGAATACAACATGCCCTCCCCAATCTGGTATCCTTGCTCTACTTCTCAGCTGTACAAGGTAGAAAGGAGCAGTGGGAAATTCACAGACTGGGATTCCTGGAAGAATACAGCTGAGGTGAATTTAAGCTTCAGTACCATGTTCATAGATACAGGCTGCTGTGCCAGCTGGGTAGTCCCCAGGTGCAATGCAGGCAGTCCTGAGCTCTGTGTACACCAACCAGCCCAGGAGGCAGCACTGGGTTGAGCCTGGCAGCTCTGACCACAGCACTCACCCTACTCCCCAGGCACAGATGTTTGGTCCTCTTATCCAGTCTGCAGAGGCTGGAAAAGCAGTGGGAATAACACCCATAAAGTATACGAAAATTACTTCACATCAGCTGGTCCTTTTTGTGATTGCAACTGTCTAACCTTCCTAGAATGACCAAAGGAGGAATCCAGGTTCATAGGCGGACAGTGAACTATTTAACAGGATTTTAAAAAGTAAAGCACTTAAATTGGACACATAAGTGCCTTTGCTGGAACAAAGTCTGAAACAGAAACGGAAGCAATACAAGAGAAGAAGCACAAACTTCAAAGAGAAAAACACTTGAGTGAATTCTGCTCAATCGAGGGCACTGAAATGGGTTAAGTCAAAACTGAGAGAAAAAAAAAGGATTACAGTATACAAAATAATAACTATGTTAAAAATATTGTAATTGTTCACTCATATTGCAATCCTTCACCATAGGGCTTATTTTTACTAGTTTGAAACTTATGACGCTCCCCCCGTGCAAAATCTATGAGTGCTACAGCATGAAACATATATCAGCACAATATTACTGTAAACATAAGATACAGTGTTCCACTTAATCCCAGCTAAATCTGACATATAAAAGAGTATATTCAAGTGTTGATGTTTATTGCATTTTTCCCTTTCACTTCCCGTATACAAAAATTAAAAATTATATATAGATAAATCTTTAATTTAAAAAAAGAACAAAGAACAGAAGGTAAATAAGAAACCCAAGTCATATAACACTTTCCTCATATGATTCCACGTATTATTATTTCAGATATCATTATCACATCTTCATTTAAAATAATCAACCGAAAACTGTACATCTCCACGAATATAGTAAATGTGTTTGATTTTATAAATGTTTTCTTAATGTATATAAAATTCTCAGGTATAGTTAAATACTTTTTAATTGAACTGAGTTCTTAAAGAGAGTATAAAAATGTTGCAAAATAAATCTACCAGAAGTTTAAAGGATTGACTTCTGTGTGGCCTTCAGCTGGCAAGCTAGAAACCCACTTATAGAAATTTAGAATAACCTTTATTTTGTAAAATAATATCCACTTTATAAACAATGCAACAATCTTTTTATGGCCTTCTCAGATATGTTTATAGGTATAATATCAGAGTCTGCAGAATGTATTACAACTGTGCAATCCATGCACAACACAGAAACAAAACACACACAGACACAACTGATCTTCAAATCTGGTGATGTAGAATATTCTTGATTTAGTGGAGCAGTAAGTAGTAGTAATCTTTGAGTAATATTACTAAAAAAAAAAATTAAAATACAAACAACTCTATAAAACTATCAGCTGAAAAATGTCTGGCTTTTCACAAAGGAAACCAAAGGAAGACATTCCTTAAACAGTCACTCCTTTTTTTTTTTTGCTTTTTTAACATGTATTTATTTACAGATTTACATGTATTTATGTTCAGAAGGACTGTTCTCAGCCTTAATCAGATCAACATGCTTGTAAATGTGTATATTTTTCATAAACTTGGGTGGGCTACTAATCTCTACAGCCCTAATAAAAAGAACTGTGTGGCAATTAGCTCTAACCCACTCCCACATATAAGCACTATTACATACTGGGAGCAGATTATCAGGACAAATCATTAGAGTTATAATAACAAGATCTAGAATATATTGAATATCTGGTTACATTAATACACAATCCAGCATACCTTAGGAAATTAAAGGAAATATTATCCAAAGAAAAATAATCACTCCTTATTTCTGTTATAATACCTTCATTTTTTCAAATATATTCTCATTTTGTCACATAAGACATTTTAAATCAAGCTGTGAAATGAGAAATAGTGACAAATCTTCCAGTGAACTTTATCTCCAGAAACTTGAAAAACAAGTAACTTGTAATGTTTCTCTGTTTGAATTTTGCATAAAAGACATAAATTTCAATTAGTGTTTTCAAATAGAAAAAAAAACAAACAAAAAAAAAAAAACCAAAACACAGAGCCAGCCTAAAAGTAGCCAGTGCAATAAAATAGCATCTGCTCATAGAAGTCTTCAGACCCTCAGCACTGCCCATGTGCAGAGGCTGTTGTGTTTTCATGCTATCTTCAGAGTGGTCTGCTGCTTGTCATGATAGCCAAACCAGATCTACTTCCCATCTGTTCTGTAAATCTTTGCACACACAGGTGGGAGAGCCCGTGGTGGGAGGATCTGTGGCCAGGCCAGTGCTTTGGCTCTCTGCATCACCACCACTGGCTTCCATCCCCAACTCCCTCTCCAGGAGCAAGCCTGCAGTCAGCCTGGACCATGGCCCTCGCTAACATGCAAAACCAAGAGAGAGGACTGAGACATTTTTAAGCTGTAGGAAGAAGATCAAATGAATAATGCTCAGGGCACTTGGGAGTGACCCAGAGGAAAGGAAGGGCCTACATATCAGCATGAGAAATTACTCATCAGCAGAGTAATCATCCATAGGGCTCTCAGGGTTAATCAATTTATACTTTATGTAAATCCCCAAGAACCTGTCGCCTCTTTGCTGGCACTGTGGTCTTTGGCACTCTGTCTGTTACTGGATTATTTTAACATTCTTGTGAGTCTTGTGACCCCACAAAGGCACTGGAGTGTTGCACAGTTTCAAATCCCACCTGCCTGAACTCAGGAGCACTGCAGAAGCATGAAGGAATGTACCTTTTGGCATCCTTGTGTCACCAATCTTCCAGCCCCTAGTCCTCTTGATGAACCCAGAACTGCTCATTCGTTGTGGCTCTACTAACAGTGACATACTTCAAAGCACCAGAGTTCCATACAACCAGCCTGTGCCGGTGCACAGAAGCCATTATCTTTTAAAATACATCACAAAACAAACAAACAAACAAAAACACCACAACAAACCACATTATCACACTTTTGTTACTTGTTTGCTGCATTATGAATTAAAGCAATATTTGCATCAAGCCACTTACTTTATTCCTACTTTTAAGATATATTTCTTAGTTATTTGAATCTCTCATTATTTTGAACTACACTGAAAATAGGAAATAATAGGAAATAATGTTCTTGATAACAGAGTTGCATTCTGTAGCTAGCTAGAGAGAACCTGATAATTTGCTCTGCATAGAAACTTGCCACCAACTCCCAGTTATTTTCTTTAGAAACTCCATTAATAAGGCAAGGCCACAAGCCATGGCTCCACACCTAATTGAAAGTTTGGCCTTTGATCTCAGAAGAGGAACTTTACTTTTTCACTGAGGATGACGAAGTCTTGGCTTCTGTCCTGAAGACATGGAATTCACTGGGGAAGTTTGCTGTTTCTGTTTGTTCTCAATATCTGCTCACATATGTAAAGGTAAGCATGTGCCTAGTCCTTTCAGGCCTTGAAATCTATTTTATTTGCCCCAAGAGAACAACATTCAGTCCTGATAAAGTAATTACATATTTTTTAATGTAAAATGCTTTAAATTACATAAATCCTTTTTTAACATTGCCATATATAAAGGAAACTAGCCAGAAGTCTTTTCCTGGGACTTATGGAATAAAGGTCAAACATTTCCTTTAATTCTGGTCTTTGACACATAGACTTTAAAACATGGCCAAGAAACTACGCATCTGGCACCTTTGTTCTTACTGTATTAATCTGTTCCCATCCAGCATGAGGCCTGAGTTAATGAATCACTGGTGCTGGATATGATCCTCAGGGAAGTTTTGACTTCATTGTACTGTGTTTTATATTGATGGCATGGTGCTGCAGAACTAAAACAGACACCTGCCCTGGCTCAAAGGCATGTCTTTCACATGATTCAGCTAATAAAATCATATGAATAGGAATTTATTACTGAATTTTATGAACACTACAGTCACCATTTATATAGTTCAAGACTGGTCTGATCCCTAAGACATTACAGTGTATTATGTTGCAGTATTCTGCCAAATAATCTGAGCTGGCTGTGAATTAGCCTAGGTACCAGAAAGAATATGACCATATTAGCATGCTGCTCTAGTAATACATATTACTCTGATCTACCTTTTTTAAGCTAATATATCAGCTAAAATTATTTTGATGGAAAGTTATTCTGATCAAATTACTACTGTTTCCATTAGCTACTTTGCACTCAGCATTCAGTGATTGGTCTGATCAGGCATGAAGCCTAGAGACAACTTACAAAACTCTGTTATTTCTCACCTAGGCCAGAGAGCTTTCTCTGAACTATCTAGAAGAAGATATTAAATAGATTAGCTGATCAGTTTCCTCTCTTGTGAGCAGCCTGGCATAGGCCTGAGGGAAAGGACTGAGCTCAGGAATGCTGATGAGATTCCACATTTATCTTCCTGCTGAAGAGGTTGTTTCTCTAGTCCCTTCCTGTTTTTGCCTTTTCAGTCCTCTTGCACTACTTGCACTCAGCTAAGGTACTTGTAAAGCCAGGCATCTCAGTTTTGTTCTCCTGAGACCTGGGCTTCAGGGCATTATGTGCTTTGTCACAGGCAGCAAGGCTGCTCCTGGACTCTCAGTCTGATTGAACAAGCACGGCTGCCTGTGAAAAGTAAGGGAGTGTTCCCTGTTTCCCCCTTCACAGCCGACCTGCTGCTATTGACTGCGCAGAGTGATAACCCTGCTGCCTGGATTCAAACATCAAGTGAGTCTAAAGAAGAGTCCATCTGTTGTCCTCATGGGGAGCAGGCAGAGTTTTAATCCATTGAACACAGCCTTTACTCCCTATTCTCATGGACAATACAACAGAATACTACCCAATGCAAGCAGATTTCTAGATAATGAAACCAATTCAAATATATTTTATTAGAATTCCCCCACAGATTTGCTCAATGGCTGTGTGAGTCCAAAGTTGAAAGACGCTACAATTTTAGAGGGAAAGTGTCAGAAGGATGGATACATATGCTCACTCTGCATAAAAGCAAATAATATGCAAAAATCCTTTAAAAAATGCTGCTTTTACAGCTCCAAATCAATGTCCATTGAAATTATTGCTTCCTGGACCAGTCCTTCCTTGCTGAAGACATTCAAGGCTCTTAGCAACTCTTGCCAACCTTCAAGATCCCCCAAATCATTACTAGTGCCACTAATTTAGAAGAAACAACTAGCAACTTTTTTGTTACTAAGATTTTTTTTTTATCTATCCACAATTTTCAGCTTTCATCACAGTCTATAAATAGAAAATTAAAGAGAAATGTTCAAATTTCCCCACTGAAATAAACTGAAAAGTGACATTTCTATGATTCAAGAACCATGGCCTGGTGCTGTACAAATATGGTTATTAAATATGTCAGGCTACTCAGGCTTATGCAGCCTCCAGTACTAGTCAAGACTAAAAGCATCACCATGTCAGCTGCAGAGAACAACTGCCCGGAGAGGACCTGACAAGGGCTGGAAGGTTTAAGTATAAAAAAATAAACAACTACTTAGAACAAAATAGCTACAATTTAAAAATTTTGATTACCTCTCTACTATATTAATTAAAAGAAAGCAATGTACACTTTCTCATATTTACTGAATATTTTCCCTGGATTTTTTTTTTTTTTTTTTTGTTCTGTAGACGTGTATGATGCATGACTGGCATTCTGAGTCACACAATAATAACAATAGCAACAAAAAAAACCCCAATAAATAATATAAACTTAGCACACAAATTAGAATATGTATTTTAAATAACTTTTCAAAGTGTAACCTTCATTCCTTCTCTCATTCCTCTTTGCTTTCTTATCAGCATAACAGGGCGTGTAAGACAGTAGATCTATTTGCGCCATGCCTTAACTATAGCTGTAAATTATGTCTCTTACTCCCTTTGAACCCAAGTCCCCTCTAGGAAAGGAAACAAGAGCTACACAGAAATTCAAAGTTTTAGTTTGCTAGTCTTCCTAATGACTTCATCAATTCATCTGTGTTAGTAGGATGATGTTATGTTACTGATCTTAAGCAGGAAGGGATTTTTTTTTTTCAGAGTTAAGCAATCACAAAGCAATCAAGGCACCCAGTCTCATTTAAAAGACACTGAAGTTCCTCAACTCCTCTTATGCTAGGACAGATGCTTCAGAGCACTCCTTCTAATTTCTATAACATATAATGCCTAGTTCTATTTGTAGCAGTATTCTCTCCAAAGACAAACAGTCCTTTTCCTTTTCTAGCCTTTCCTTGTAGAAAAAAGAGCATTATATTAGGCTAAACAATTCAAGATTTTTTCTTTCTTTCCTTCCTTCCTTCTTTCCTGGAGTAGTATATAAGTTTCCTTGATCATTCCAATAAATCTTTTCTTTTACACCTTGAAATAATTTTTCTTGTCTAAGAGACCAAGGTACTCATCATTCCAAAAGAAATCTTACTTACTTCAACACTATCAATGCTTGCCTATATTAATTAGTTTGCCAGACAACTCATCAGATCACACTATTTCCACGATTGTGTTGCACTGGTGATTCATAGCTGATCAGTGATCAGCAAAACGGTCCAGAATTTTGCCTTCCCTGTTGTTTCCATTTGTATAGCTTCTAGATTATAGAACGAACTGTTGTCTTACAATTTGAAAATTAAATTAAATCCCACTTCTAGTAATGCAGAACAGTATCCAGTCCTTTTGTGACATTCTTAACCTCCTGCTTGTAGGTGATGCCTCCTTTATCCACTTCTCATCAAGTGTAATTAGCTTACATCTATTTTCTGTGCCCAGGTCACAAATACAAATATTAATACTAGTCCTAAGGATGTACCTTGAGGACCTAACTGACTAGCCTTCCTTCCCTTCTCAGCACAACCCTCTGTAAGGTCCTTTTCGCCGGTTCCTTATCCACCTTATAGTTCTTGCACTAATCTCAATCTTGCCTGCTTTCACCAATAATTTCCCATGTGGCACCAAATACTATACTGAAGGCCAGAAGGATTGGAACTACCACATTTCCCTTCAAAAAAGCTATTAGAGAAATCTAGGAACCAAGGGTTGAGTTTAGATAAAAATCTTAGTAAGAAATAGGTACTGTACCAAAGGGAATGACAGGAAAGAAAATACTTATGTTAGGGAGAAAAAAAGGTAGGCATAAGGATGCCTTGGGCCTTTGAACTAAAATAGGCAGCCTTTAGAATTTCTAAGAATGACTCTGACAATGAAGAGTACAGTAAGAACACTGAGTCCTAAATAATTTTTTTTCAGGATAATATGAATGAAGAGGATTTTGAGGGCTCACAGAAATAGGGTAAGAGAGAATCTCCTCACGAAGAGTCCTAGACACTTGTGCTGCAGAGTCTGACAAGAAGTGAGAGTTGGCTCACTAGTGTTTCAAGCAGCTGGCAGTGGCCTTTCTCGATGTATGGATCGCTCATAATGATGAAATAATTATCCATATGCTTGACAGGGTTATACTACTAAATGAAGCTAATGGAGGTGTTTCGTCTCTCCTCTGGTCCTCAGCTCCTGAGTCTTCCATGTGTGTCCAACAATTCTTCTAGTAAAAACAGATACCTAATTTTTGCTGCCTCACATACTGTGACATGCACACATACAGTGCCCAGCTACAATGGAGACAATGGTTGTATATACCAGGTAACTCAGACATGTAATTTAGACACATGGTTTTCCCTGTCATTGATTTATTCTCCCAAAGAATTGGAGAAAATATCCTTGGTTTTCAGTGTCTCTCATGTATTTTATATTAAAAGTCATTTAAATTATTAAGCAAATTCTTATACTAGTATAGTCCATTGCTGAAAAGATAAGTTATTCGTTGAATATGACAACAACTTCTACTTTACAGGCTTTAAAATGGACTTCTGAAAAAAAAAAAAATTACCAAACAATATTTTGGTCCTTATTCTTTTTCAGTGAATATTTTAAATAAAAATTTAAATTCAAAATCAAAATTCTCTTTGAAAAGTGACAGATAATTTTTGAAATGGACTCAATCCACTTCTAGTCCAGACAAAAAATGACTGCCACATACTCAAGTAAAAAAAAAAATGTGCGCCTTGTTCTTACCTGTCAAGAGTGATGTTTTTTTTCAAATAGTAGTTTCAGAGGGTTAATATGAAAACAAAGTTTTTCCTATCAGAGAGCAGCATAGGATATTATGATCTGCAAATGATGTGAATTCATTCATCCTGCAAGTGAGAACATCATTTCAGACCTGAGCAAATTGGTATGGCAGGGGCAGTAGGGAGGCAACTTAAGGAAGGAATCCTAGGGACCAGCCCAGTAGCAAAGTGGCCCCAATCTTTTTTTCTAGCCTCAAGAATTAAATAACAGATGCCAAGATTCTTTGTTATAGACCTGTTGTGACCTGCTTATAGATTGGGATATTTGAATTTCATCTCCTTGCCTCCACTAAGAGTTTCTTTGAAAGCCTGATGACATTGGCTTTGTGTAGGTGAGGTGGATTTCCTCTATAGTTAGTGTCTGCACAGTAACACCTGAAATGCAAAACACAAATATTTTCTTAACAGCGCTAAATGTCCTCATTATTCAAAAGCATGGAAACAGGCCAGAAACTCTGTTCAGATTACCAGTGAACCATTCAAGCTAGCTGTACAAAAGTAGGTATTATACATGTGAGAAAGTACAGAGAAAAGTGTTGACTCTGTTGACTGTAGGAACAAAAGCAACGACAGTATAGATAGTTTATAGTACTTAATCCCTATAATCTGAAAGGTGAGAAAGGATCAACAGGACTGTATTAACTGAAGTATATCTGATTTTAAGATTATGCTTGCTGCTGAGAGATAATCAAGCACATATTTTAGAACAGTGGGTAAAATGGAAAGGAATAATTTCATTGGAACTACTTATTCCAGAAAAAATAATGTCTCAGATGCTTCCTAAATAAGAAATGGTGCAGAGGTAGGGAGCATAGGGTTCTCTTGTGTCCTTCAAAAGACAGTATCATTTTAAAGAAAATAATATTTTTAAAGAGTGAGCCTCAACGTGCTGAAGAGCCTTTTTTCATTCCGACATTCCTGATGTTCTCATAATGTGTCTTTTCTTAAACATTACACCCCTCAATTAACTCATAATTGCTGCCCATGCCATATGAATTATGCAGCATTTGATGTAAATTCAGATTCCCTGGCACTGAACAAATCTAAGGTCATTTCAGAACTTGGTGTAATTACAAAAGTAATCCCTTAAGACCAAGAAAGAAAATTAATATCATCTCTTTTCATCCTGGTTGGTTTTTATGGTACTCATGTACTAACTTCCTCTTGGGCTGCCATGAAAGTGCATGTATTGGGTCTGGCTGAGATGAAGTCCATTTACCCCGCAGCAGCCCTCACAGAGCTGTGCTGCATTGGTAACTGGAAAATTGTTTCTAACGCTCTAGTGCTTTGGCTGCTGCTGAGCAGTGTTCACACAGCATCAAGGCTGTCTCCTCCCACATTCACCCCTCACCAATAGGCTGGGCGTGGGCAGGATCTTGGGAGGAGACATACCCAGGAGAGCCAACCCAAAATGACTGAGGAGGTATTCCATACCATATGTCTGCTCAGCAATAAAAGCTAAGAGAAAGAAGGAGGTGGTGGGGCATTCATTTGTGCAATATTTGTCTTCCGGAACCACCACTACACATACTGAACTCTGCTTCCTGGGAGGTGGCTGTACATTGTCAGTTGATGGAAAGTAGAGAATAAACCTTTTGTCTTCCTTTGCTTCTGCTGAGGAGGGGAGTCGCAGAGAGACTTGGTGCGCACCTGGCATCCAGCCAAGGTCAGCCCACCACAGTGCAATAGCAATGAAGGTCCTAAACTGGTGTAAATGAGCATGGCCCAGGAGAAACTGAGGGAGCTAGCCCAGTTTAAAGCAGTGAGAGCTGTGGCTCTAACTAATTTCTCCTCTAATTTTATCATTGTTGAGTCCTATACTGAAACTCTGACTGAACTAGAATCTGAGTGGAAAACATTAGTGGGGGGAAAAAAAAAAAAAAGGCAAGACAAGTCTTGCAACATACTACACTCCGAATTATTGTCTTGAAAGGTACAGCATCTATCCAAAATAGCAGGAACAGAGAGAGGCAGCAGAAAATTGTTACATTGAAATATATTACAACTTGCAAAACAGTGGACAAAGGAATAAGACAAGAGGCAACAGGCAGAAACTGCACAGGAAATTCCATCTGAATATGAGGAAGAACTTCTTACTGTGTGGGTGACCATACACTGAAACAAACTGCCCAGAGAGGTTGTGGAGTCAAATTGCCTGGATGAAATCCTATGGAATGTGCTCTAGAATGACCCTACTTGAGCAGGGATGTCGGGCCAGGTGACCCACATTTGACCCTTCCAATCCTCCCCTTCATTATGTGTGATTCTCTGAATATTTCACTAACTCTTTATGTCTGTGTTTCTTTCTAGAATCAGGTTTATAAGAGATAATAAATAAATTGTATTAGAAGGGAATCTAGATTCTAAGTGATTTCTAATGCCTAGAAACTAAGAGACTGTCAACAAATGACATAAAAAATTAGTTATCTAATAAGACTTATGGGCATCAAAATTTTTCACTGTATCTAGCACAGAAAAATTTATTTCAGAAACTCTCTTAGGCTGGAAATATATTTGACATATGGAGAACCCTAAAGAGTCTGGTGAATGAAAGTCTAGTAAGACTCTCTCCAGACATGTTTTTCTCTTAGTTTAATTAAATATATTCTACACAACTACCAACATCTAGAAAAACAGTTCTCTTTTTAACTACTCCAGTTTGACCATAGCTCAGTCAGATACAATGACATTCTTTATCTTCTTAATCTATTTAACAAAGATGTCCTGCAACCAGTACAATTACAAGAAAGCAGAATTTCTGAAATACATCAAGCACACCAATACGACTAATAAGACTGTGTTCTTCAGCAACTTCATCGTTGTATTTGCTCTGCCTGATCACTCTAAGAAACTTCTGAGGCTGCACAAATAGGAGAGAAGATCAGCTATAAGCTATGAAGTGCCTGTGTTTAACATCCTGCTATTGACTGTGCTGTCAGGGATATTTATGCAGCCCTTCTGATAGATCACCTGAGTGTATTATGATCTTTATTACAAGGAATGTATGAAATACAAAAGTGTGACTATTCCTCCTTTACAGACAAAAGGTGAGGATCAAGAAAGATGATGTGATTTTCCTGAGAGAATCTAAAAAAAAATAAAATCTGTGATATCGAGGATACTTAATGCAGCAAGCCAAACCTAGGCTTCCCCCTCTACGACATGGGTTAAGTAAAATTCTACCTTCAGTTTTAACCTGGTAATCACAGTCATTTATCTAAATAGTCAGGGGCTGGGCGGGGGGTGCAGGGTTGGAAGCAGGTGGAGAGGGAGAAAGGGGGGAGAAGGATCCAGCTCCCTTGTCAATATATTGTAAATACAGAAGTTTTTGCCAGAATGAAGAGCTGAGGAATCAAACTGAATAGTCACTAAGTTCCATACAATTAAAAAAAAAAAAAAAGCTACCAATATACCTCATCTTCAGTATTTCTGGCTTCTGATGGTATTTCCTCACTGCCTATAAAGGGAATCATTAATATTATCCCTGCTTTGCTGCCTCTTTGTCTGCCCCTCCCCCTCCTTTCATCTCTTCATATGGAGACAAGTGCTGTAGTCTCTACTGAAAACTGAAGTATAACCACCTAATTGTTAATCAGCCAGCAGAAAGTGGATGATAAAGCAAAATGCCAGGATGACTTCCAGTTGAGAGTGTAAAAGATTAGGCAAAATTGATCTTTGGTGTACTTTTACCATAACTTCTATTTCTGTGTACTTATAGCCTTAAACTCACATTCTTAAAATCAAGTGTCCTTCATTTTCCACAAATGTTATTACAAATTTGAAGTCAATTAATGGCTTGCATTGACTTGAATAGGACAACAGTTAAATGAGGTCATACAGAAAGTCTGTACGAGGATGAGGAAGATTTTATTAGCTGTGTACAATAATATTTTTTTTCTCTGGCTGTGACAGCTCTAAAATTTATTGTCACTTCCCTAGGTAGTGCTCTGCATTGCTATCCTGAAATCATCTGAAGCAAAATTATTTGCCTTCAGTTTTTTTTTTTCAACATCCTAAAAAGGTAAGGGAATCTGACTTTATTTCCGGACACTTGGAAATAAAGTTGCACTGCTACTGAAACAAAATCAAGAGTAATTACGTTTCTGTCCAAATATTTGTCATTAAAGCTTTTTATTCCCGCCTACCCCTTCAAAGTCTGCTACATTCAAAATAGTTAGTCACACCAGAGAGCACAGAGATTCCTTTCTGAACATTAGCCATCCAATCCAGCTTTTTTTAGAAGCCACCAAGAAAACGGTGACCCCTTCCACACTCATATAATACAGACAGTCACTCATGCATTAACAGCCATAAACCCCCAAAGGTCGTTTCCATGACAACCCCAGGGTCCTTAATGACCCTGACAGTTCAATGATTTTGTTTTGTTTGAGAGTGAAGGAATAATAAGTCTTCTCCCATCACCCCCTACCCCCTCTGCTGCACTGATACGCTGTTCATTATCTGATCCTAGGCTCAGCCCTGGAGACAGAGCGGCAGCCAGCTCTGAAAGACAAGAGCCTCGCTGCAGACAAAGAGCATCGGAGGAGCTGAGCGTGCTCAGCATACTGCAGCAGCACCAGCCTCATTAATTCCATCACTAGCCCAATGAGTTTAAGCAAGTGCCAGGGGTATTACAGTAGTTTGTAGCAATATGTTGCATAAGTGAGCCCCAAATCACTGTACAGTTATTTAGAAAGTACATTTTGCATACCACTGGCAGGAGTGCTTTTATTAATGATGTGTACCAGAAACACAATAAGACATTGCAGCTAGTCTGCAGCAAGACCTATAATTTTAATGACGTGATGAATAAGGCAATTAATGTACTTCAATCTATTTCCCATATGCATCATATTTAACTTTAGAAAACTAAAAGATATCCAAGAGAAAGAAAAGTAATATTGCATCACTAAGTGAATAGGCTATTCCTAATGCTTTGAATGCACGTTTCTTAGTACTACTCTTCCGCTGAACCTTCTATTCTTTAATTAGAAATCAGCTACAGGCATATGCAGGCTTCCATTCCCAATATGAAACAGTCTTCATTAAATGCTATAGAAACTGGCTCATTGATCCAATGTCTTTTTTTTTATGAAATTCCACTAAAAGCCACTTCCATTGTTTACATGAAACCACATACATTCATTTGATCACAGTCCAGCATTATCTCATCACAACTATGCTCTTACTAGTGCTATATTAAACCAGCTCTTTGGTGACCTATTTTATGGATGAATGGATCTCAATTGTCTTCGTTTTCCTTCACTTCATAGATTAGGTATGCACTGAACATAAATGATATAAATTACCGCTTCCAAAAGGTTCCTCTGACTAGGTTTCTCTGACTAGTATCAATGACCATTGGCCTTACAGCTTTCAGAGCGACCACAGTCATGTCTTCCTCTTCCTACTTGTACAAAGACCCCAGGGGAGTATACTGGGGCCAAAACACTCAGTATAGCTGAAAGATCCCTCTCTTTGCTTTATAGGTAAATATGCTACTGTTAGGATAGCTTTGTACCTGCAACGTAAGACGTGGCCCAACCTTTCTAAATGAGAGAGAGAGAAATCTTTAATGTGCTTTAGATCAAGTTATATTAATTTCTCTGTATTCAACTTTATTGTATAATATTACATCCTTTCATGTAATGAAGTGCCTAATTTCAGATGGCTTCAGGAGAAACTCAGTATAGCACAATACCTTCAGGGTGTACTCATCCTTAGCACACAGGCTCTATAATGCAGTCATCCAGAAGAACTGTCCCTAACTCTTTAGCTCAACACCCTGGTTTTTATCCAGAAAAATATTTTAGACAAATTAGTATTCCCAAAGAAACCATCTCTCTCAGTACATGAAGTCAATGAGCAGCTTGAATTTTTGCTGCTAATCATATGCTTATATTCAGTCTTTATTTGTAGAAAGTTACTTAGTACTTTCTGGGATAGAAAAATTAAAAAGAAATGTATAATTTTTTTCTTTAGTCTGAAGAGTAAAATCTACTGTGAATCAAACTACTTACAGAGGAATTCAGAGATAGGACTGGAGCACAGGCACTAGACCCTTCTGCACTTTCCAAGCACTCAATTTCCACTCCCTCAAATATAATGATACGCCTTTTAATCTTGCCTTCACTCGCTTTGTTCCTCTTCACTACAACCTAAAGCAAGGTCACTGGAAAGTCAGAGGCAACACAGCAACCTCCAAGTCTCATGCAGGAAAGAAAAGAGACTTAAAGAAAAAAGTTAGCATCTTGCTTCTACAGCTAATCATTCTCAGCAGCATGTCTTGATTGTATACTACAAAGGTAATCCAAACTATCAGTTTCAGACACGCTGCAGCCTGTATGCTCCCCAAACATGACATTTCCTCCCTACATTTCTCTCCATGTTGGCAGAGTTTTTCAAGTTCTGCAGAGCTTCCCCACAGAGCAGTATACACGCCTTCTAAACAAGCCCTTTGCCTCTCAGTTTCATTACCATGTTCTATGCATCCCCTATGTTATGCAGAAGTGGTCTTGGTCTGATAGCAATTAAATACGCCCAGAGGCATGGATTCTCTCCTAGAGTGCACATGCAGTTCTCATTAATGTTAATGTCAGCTATGCACCTTATCATAAGGAGAAGCAGGGAGATTCCTTAAAGTTCCTAACCTGGGGAAAACCTAGCTAGGGAGTGAAATGGTGTTGTGTGTGTGTACAAAGGATGCAGTTCTCCATTTCAACCTAGTTTTCATAAAAAATGGAAGGTCTTCATAGTCACTAGGGAAAGAAATTAGGCACCTAATGTGTCAGGATTCCTATACAGCCTCCAAATGTAACTACACTGTCTGTTTCTGCCCTTGTACAGTAACACAGTCAGCTGTGAAACACAATGTGTAGCCCTGCAGAAATTCGGAGATTTTTATTTTCATCACAACCAGAGACACTCAGAGAACCTGGGTGAGATTAGAACCCTACTGAAGAATCTGTCCTCAGAAAATGCATAACCTAAATGTCTCTTCCTCAGTAAGTTTAGACACAAAACAGGCAAGACAGACAAAAGTAGTAGTTATCTCTGTTTCACACACTAGCAGCAGAGGCTTATACAGATGAAGTCACTTTCTCAAGTTTATAGTAACAGGAAGCAGGAACAGATAGCAAATTTCCTGAAATTTATCCCAACTCTTTCACCATGTCTTTCCCCAAATCTGAAAGCTTCCCCTCCCAACTCATTTGCTTCAATAGTTCATGAAACAAAAATGCATCCAAAAGGATTTTTTAATGGAATTCCCTCTTTCTTACATTTCATCTTGTTTTAGGCATATAAGCATATAGTAAAAACCCAACAACTCCAATTCCTTTTCCAGCAGGGAACAAAAGTCTCCCACAGGACCAGGTTCTACCATCTTTTAGGAGAGACATCCTTCTTAGAAAGTGAAAGATTGAGCCAATATATAACACATCCCTGCAGCTTTTACTTCTGTTTATAATCCCAATTTGCCAGGGACAATTTTAAAACTTGTTATTGTACACAATTAAGTGCAAATCAAGCAGGGTGCAGAAAGAAGAGAAGAAAAAATGTGGTTTAAATTCAATGACTGTATGGGATTCAGGAGCAGATCACCTTGATTGCCATCACATGGCACGTACACAACAACCAACATGAGGTCCAGCCGTCACAAATTCATGAAAGAAAGGTCCTGCCTGACCAACCTGTTCTTCTATGACAAAAACCCCTACTTTGCGGATTAGGGAAAAGTTGTGGATGTTGTCTACCTGACCCTTAGTAAAACAAAGTCTCCCACAGCGCTCTCCAGGAGAAATTGTCTGCTCATGGCTTGGACAGATGTGCTGTTCACTGGCTAAAAGATAGTCAGGATGGCCAGGCCCAGAATGTGGTAGTGAATGGAGTTAAATCCAGCTGATGTACAGTCACCAGTGGTGTTCCCCAAGGCTCAGTACTGGTCCCAGTCCTGTTTCATATTTTTATCTATGATCTGGATGAGCGGACCAAGTACACCCTCAGTCAGTTTGCAGACAACAATTAGTTGGGGAAGAGTGTTGATTTGCTGGAGGGTCTGAAGGCTCTGCAGAGGAATCTGGACAGGCTGGATCAATGGGCAAAGGCCAGCTGTGTGAGATTCAACAAGGCCAAGTGCCGGGTCCTGCCCTTGGGTCACCACAACAGGCAGTGCTACAGGCTTGGGACAGAGTTCCTGGAAAGCTGCTCATTGGAAAAGGACCTGGGGTTGTTAATTGACAAGTGGCTGAACATGAGCCGGCAGTGTGCCCCGGTGGCCAAGAAGGCCAATGGCACCTTGGCCTGTATTAGAAATAGTGTGGCCAGTAGGACTAGGGCAGTAATAATTCCCCTTGTACTCAGCACCAGTGAGGCTGCATCTCAAATACTGTGTTCGGTTTTGGGCCCGCACCACAATGCAGGCACTGAGGTGTCCGAGTGTGTCCAAAGAGCAATAAAGCTGGGAAGGGTCTGGAGCACAAGTCTTATGAGGAGCAGCTGAGGGACCAGGGGATGTTTAGCCTGGAAAAAAAGAAGCTCAGGGAAGACCCTATCACTCTCTACAACTATCCAAAAGGAGGGTGTAACGAGGTGGGTGTTGGCCTCTTCTTCCAAAGAACAGTGATAGAACAAGAGAAAATAGCCTCAAGTTGTGCTTGGGAGGCTTGGGATTGGATATTAAGGAAAATTTTTTCACCAAAAGGGTTGTCAAGCATTGGAACAGGATGTCTAGGAAAGTGGTGGAATCACCACCCCTGGAGGTATTCAAAAGACGTGCAGAAGCAGCACTAAGAGACATGGTTTAGTGGTGGATTTGGGACTGTTAGGTGGACAGGACTTCATAATCTTAGAGGTATTTTCCAATCTAAACAATTCTATGATTCTGTGAGGTGCATCTGAATATGTATGAGCCAAGGTTTTCCCATGAGAATATTAGTAATGAGGGGAAAAGCTCAACAATACAGTGTCTTCAAACCATGATTCATCCTTTCCAACACCACAACTATTAAGTAAAATTTATTTGGAAAACTTAGATTTTAACGTTTTCACATATATGCAGTCTTGTGAAATAAAATTGCCACAAAGAAAATACATTAATGGCTAGAGCAGAAAATGAGGCCTGGAGGATTCTAGTCTTTATTTTGCTACTGACTACCTCTCAAAACCTGACCAAGTCACTTCAACTGAGCTTCTACAAAGTCTGCCCGAAATGTCTCAGGTGTTGTGAAATGTACTTAGGGTTATAAAACATTTTAAGATAACCATACAGATGATGATTCAAAGTGAGGATAAGTGTAAGATAATGTTAGCTATGCACAGTAATTATTTACATTAATGTAGTATCTCTCTTAGTGTGTATAAAATAAATGTGTGTTGAACCAAAGAGAGAAATTTCTTGAAATAGTGTAATTTAACAGCCATTTGAAAGTCAGAAATATGCATTTCCTTTACTCCCCTCCCCACCAATGGTACTGCTTATAGCTATAATTTCCATGGCAATGAACAGAAAGGCACCTGAAGGGAAAGTGTTAGAATAACAAGCTTTTTCCATTTCACTGCCAAGAGGAGGACAATAACTGCTAAAGTTCAGAAACAGCAGACCTGAAAAAAACATTTTTTTATCACCTGGCTTGCTAAAATGTAATCTGTGGCAATTTGCCCAGGCCTCCTAAGGTTGAATCAGAGGACACTACTGTTATTCCTCCTAGTACTAGCTGTTTTTGCTAGTCTAGGCACAGTTTGATGTCAAGAAACAGGCTTCCACTACCAAGAGGACAGGTATTTACACTGAAATAAAATACACTGAACCACAGTAACCTCAAGCTTTGATGCTCTACTTCTTTATGTTGGAATTATCATGAAACTTGGACATATATGTACTTTTTTTTACAAATTAAAGTGACTCTACATTATTTGCAGAATTATTATTAAGTTACAGATGATTTCTTCAAGTTCTGTTGCTAATGACAAGCAAATATTTTTTTCCACATGCAACAAAAGTATTGACAATTAAATTCTAGTGCTTGTGCACAATACAAAAAGAAAGTACCAACGGAAGAATGCAGTGCTTAGCAAAGGGAAAGCAGAAGATGCTAAGTGCTTTAAACTCCAGGGATTATATTTGCTCATTTGACCAGGAACTGGAATCCTCTTTACTAAAGCCATTTTGGCATTTTGAAGAACAGGTTTTTAGAGGTTCTAGGTGTAGTTTTCAATAGATGTAAGCACATACAAACCTGCCACGTACAAAAATCAATAGCTGAAGTGCATAAAAGCCCTGCTTTGGGGGGGCTTTTGTTGGATGCACACGCAAAAACCCCAGTTGCTTCTGTTGGATGCATATGTAAAAAAAACCCCACAGTCTAAAACAGCAAGTTAGAACCCCTGCAATCCTAATCTAACTTTAATGACAAATATATTTCAAAACACCAAAGTTTCCTTTAAACCCTGGACAAGCAGTGAAACACTTAGTTTTTGATAGCACTGTCAAAAGACATAGTGACTCTTAGGTAAACTACCTTATCTCCTACTTAGGTCCCAAGAAAAATAACACAAATCAGATGTTATTCCACAATCTGCTTTACCTTACTTACTCAGAAAATGTACAATCCCCACAGAAGTCAGAGGTACACTAATTCATCCATTTTACCCAGTAGTTTTTAGCTGCTTTTTTAGCACTGTATAAAAGGGTACAGCCATCAGCTCCTCCTTTCAGTGTGTTTTTGAGTGGAAGGGAACATTACTTCCCTCTTTTGCCTGGAATTCATTCCTAAGAGCACATGTTTGTTTTGTTCAGTGCTTTTAACAAGCCAACGTGTTGGCATGTAGGTAGAGAAAAGCACAGTTTCAGGATCCTGAGTGGGTGAACAACAAGACAGACCCTTGTAGCTCCATTTTCAAAAAGATAGAGAAGGTTCTAGGTATGAGTAGAAGTAGCACATTCACTACACACATCTAGGAAAAACTAGACATCCGGGCCATAGTAGAGGAGGGATTCTACCCATGGGCTGAATAGTGTAGGTTCAGTCAAAAGTCAGTATTCAAATATTTGAAGCCCCTTGAGGTTCTGGGTCTAAGCTTTTGACTTTGTCAGTTATTTGCAAGTTAGTTTGTAGAGTGCTAAATCCAAGTCCCTCCTGCAAATCCTGTCTTTGAAAATGTCATACCTCTAAAAATCTGGTTTTCAGACCCTTAGTTTTTTTTCTCTGCATTAAATAGTTGATGGCCCAGGTCATATCAGTAGGATTATTTCATCTGTTAGAAATCCTAAGCAAGAAATCAAAAATTCTGTACTTCCTACCACCACCACTCTGTGAAACCAGTTCCTGTGTTTCAGCTCAGCTGAACTCCAACAGGACTTGGTTGGCCCTAACAGGAAGATAGCTTAAAAGGAACTAATGTTTGAGGGCATAATACTTCAAATCAGCTGAGTTCACACTAATTTCAAAATTTCTGAATATCTTTTCATTACAATGGAATTGTTTGAAATTATCTACTTTATCTGAACCATCAGGACACACCTGAGGACAAAGCATCCACAAGATGACACAGGTAAGCCAATAATGTGTTAGAATTTCTGATTCTCATCTGTATAAAACAATATGTTCTAAGAGACCTTTGCTTTCTTCTGATTATGGGACAATAAGTTGTTGACTTGCTCTCCTAAACCAATTTATGAAAAACATAAGACCTTGCCTAAAAAGCACAGAAGTTTCTCAGACATAAGGGATAATGCTTGATGCAGACATCCAGCCCTAATGAACCCTTCCTAAGCATCACTACCCTGTATGCTGTATCACCTACAAGGAATAACATATTACAAACACAGCTTCATTGCCACCCACCGACTATCCAGAACAGAGTGATCCAGCTCTGGTCTGCTCTGTCAAACCAGAAACCCTAATAAATGTTTTACAATTGGTTTCAGCAAGAATGGTTCCTCACTGTGGGAACACTTGTAAGCTTTTCTAATCAAGTTGTCTATGACTACCTTACTGATTCATCTCAGAGAAGTCATCTAGATTTTCATCTGTTCACATCTATATTAGGCAAAGAAAACTGTATATTTTATGTATTTATTTTCTTTCCATTTTCTATCCAAAACTTTTTCACTTTGCTTGTTTTTTGACTAATGAGAGCAATATTGGTAACCTTACGTGTCAATAAACATTACTCAAGTGACAAAATATCAAGAGATGAATTCTAAAAACCAAAAGTTTTAAAAAGTAATTGCTTTCAATTTTGGAGCTTTATGGGACAGGAAATTTTGAGAACTTTCCACATAGAGGTAGTATGACCATAATAAACCTTTTCATTTTGCAAGTAGTTGTGAGTGAGTGCTCATGGCAGCTTAGCACTGGAAATTAAGAGGCAGCTAGCAAGCAAAAGGAGCCTAACGAATCTGATTTAGAGGCAGAATCTTCTTTATTGCTGATTTTTGTCTATTCTCCTCTCTCTTTGGTGCTCTGTATCACAGCTGAACCTTTTTATCCCTTTCATATTGTGTTTTCTGAAAATGTATGCTAAAATATGTCTCATATTTTAACACAGGGCATTCAGTTGTGCAATTAATATGACCAAACTTTTTAGATTTTTTTTTTTTACAAAATGCATAAAATATACTTTCCACTGCGGCTATGTCTGTTTCTGCACTTATTTCCATAACTATTCATTCACTTGTTTCCATAGGAACGTATATTTCAGCAAAAAACATTTTGGTTAAAAGAGTCTCAGATTACTCACCTTTTCTGACATACTCAGGAATAAGTTCCCTGTTTCCATTACCCTGTGAACACTGTAGTGTGCTGCTACCAATTGCCATCATGAGTGTGTTGTGTAAGCAAGGCCACGCTACACTTGTGGACCAAATGGTGTATGCCAAATGATTATGCAGGCCTTGAGGCACTCTGAGTGTATAAACATTTACAGTGCAACGGATCTTTGGCCAAGTGACCAAGTAATTGATTACAGGGCTATGAATGTCACTGGATTTCATTTATAAAAATCCCATAATATTGGCTCTACTTCATGTAGAACTAGCACTGCCAGGTTTTAAAAGTAGGATGCTCCTAGGTGAATTCAGAAGCAAGTAATCCTTGCAGCAAATTTTGTAGAACAAATAGGAGCAGATCTCACCCTGGCTACCATTTTTCTTGAATTCAGAATATCTGACAATTAGGCAAATGCGTTACAAAGATACCTTGTCTTGTTATAGCATAGGTGAACATGAAGAGGACTTTTCTACAGGGAGTATTACAGAAAAAGCACAACAACTGTGAGTTATGTTTAAAAAAATTAAGAGAAAAATATTAAATGTATCAGAAATATTTTAAAATAAAACTAGTTGAATGTTAGTTTTAAATACAGACACTGAATAGAAAATTTCAGATTGTGGACAAAAGAAAAATTATTACAGGCAGTATATTTTTAGTTCTATTTATTTTCCCCATCAAA
The DNA here is from genome assembly GCF_003031625.1 of Empidonax traillii. Lineage (NCBI taxonomy): Eukaryota > Metazoa > Chordata > Aves > Passeriformes > Tyrannidae > Empidonax > Empidonax traillii. The sequence continues at coordinate 765,535 of NW_020955260.1, read as the reverse complement.
TCTCAGTTAATTGTTTTGAAAGGTAAAGAAAAATTTCTGTGAAAAAGCAGAGGGAGATATAGTAATAGTCAGATGTATAAATTACACTAAAAGTCAGAGGCACCATTTTTATCTTTAGAGATGACACTTTTAGACACATAGGACAATAAAGAGCCACAAGGAAGCGTATTGGCCTTCAGTTTTACATCTGCAAAACACAAAGTCTCCGACCCATAAAGTCATATATACAGTTAACTTTGCACACCATGTTAAACCTCTCGAGGTAGCACCTCATCGAAAAATACACTTAAGGGCATATTCAAATGTCCTCTCCGCAGCTGAATTTGCTGTCCTAATTACTTCTCAGTTTAAATCCATTTTTTCCCCCTTTCTCTTGCTGCTTAACTGAAAGAAAAGAATGTGTGAGTGCTCCCAAATCTCATTCAGTGCAGTCAGACACAAAGGGTAAACTCACCTTATGTGACTGACAGAAAAAAGCAAGCTGTAGGTTAGAAGCAATGATTTTAACCATTCCTGCTGTTTGTAAAATGACTATCTGTCTAAAACCTATGCCTTTGCAGAGCTGGTGAAGAATGTGCTACATTCACAGCACTTGTCACAAATCTGTTCAGGCTACTGCTCTCAGAAGTACCAACTCATGCACTCTCAACGTGATTTGCAGATGCTGTTCCCTACATGCTAATATGATTCCAGATCCTCCTCCCTCTACTTTACAAGAATCTCTACATTACTGGTCTAGTTTCCTTTTTAGCTTGATCTCTGTCAGAGATAAACATTTCTGTGAGCAAGCAGAGAGAACTGTGAGCTTTGCCATGTTTGGCACAACAGCAGAGGGGCAAGAAGCTCGTTTCAGAGTTCTGAGCTCACCACGTGACACCTTGGCACTGTCTCCAAACCCAAATACAGTCAGAGAGAAAACGGATGCATTTTTCAGAGTAATAAAACAGTATACAAACCTGGATTTGTACAGCTCTTTCTATATTTTAAATGGTTTCCAAATGGATACAGCAAAAAAACTGTTCTGTTAAGCTTCTCTTGAGCAAAACCACTCAGGGGGGACAGAATTCTGGGTTTAAGATCCAAAAAATATTTTCTAGAACGCCAATACTAAATGTGGCACTGACACTAAAAGTTTCAATCCAAAAAGCAACACACGAATTCAATTGTCTGTGATATAAACACAAAATAAATTGTAAAGATCTCTGGTATGTAATATTTACAGTAGAATAGCACCCAGAATTACAGTAAACACTGTCCAAATACTCTGTGACTGTTAGGAGCAGTGTCAAGTTCACTTCTTGGCAAGTGAATGGACCTGAAGAATACAAAGGTGGTTTTGGGGTTGCTGTGCTTCCTTTGAGGTCCTGGCCTGAGCAAAGGTTAGTCAGACTACATTGAAGGTCTCAGAACAGCTACTATGTTTTCCTTTGTGCAGGATCTGTAATTGGAATGCTTTTTGAGCAGCAGGATGGCAACCATACAGTTCTGAGAGACTAGGTAGCACATTTCCTCTGTCACACAAACAAGAAACAAATCACTTCCAGTGTAAGAAGCCAACAGCAGCACCTCTAGAATACATGTGGAACAGAACAGCTGCTGTTAGAAATGAAAAAGACTTATTGATCTGCTAGCCCAGCTACCTGCTAATTTAAGACTGTACTCTACAGGATGTCTGCTATTGTTTATTTTCTAGACTAGTCTCGGAAGACTACGTATTGATGACCCCACCACTTCCCTTAAGGTTTTATTCCAATTTTCACATAGCTCTCTGTCAAGAGGAGGGTAAGAGGGAGGGACTGTTATCCGGACTATATTTTGAATTCCTTAGGCTGCATCTGGATGTCCCTCTAGAATAATAATTCTCTAGAATAATAAACTAAGAAAATATTTTCTTGCTTTCTTGATGTTTACCCACCCAGAGGAAGGTTTCCTCTTTAATTTTGTTTATCCACCTTTGATATTGCCTCAGAAATCAGCACTCATCTGATCAAATGACCAGCTTGTTCTGATCAAATGACCAGCACTGGTCGTTTTCTGGTTACCCTTTCCAGCTTGTTAGATTCTTTCTTTCCAAACTCTGTGAGCAGCATAATTTTAGCAATCAGCTGTCCAGAATGACAGGCACAGAGAATAAGAGTAATCCAAGACTGGAAGGACCTAATAAAAAGAAAACTAGGAGAAGTACGTAAATGCAAGGTGTCAGAGCTTAAAATGAAAATGGAAGCAAACATGTTGGGGTTTATTTGTACCTTTGTAATTGTTTCATGTCAGAAGCACCCAAGGCTAACCAGTCTTTAGTGGATTGATAAAGGACCAATGTGTCAGGTCTTATTTAGTGGAAGAACCAAATTAATTATTATACAGAATTAGATGCCACTTAGCATTGCTTATATTACTGATGACTCGCTAATTTGGCTGACTCTGATGTAATTACAATTAATTTATGTCCTTAATCCTAATGCTCTAACCTGGCTTTGATTTAATCAGGTGATGTGGAGGTATCACAATCAAAGCAGCATTGAGGAGCTCACTGCTAAAAAGAGATAATTATACCTTACAAAACATATCCTTTCTACCATTCACATGTCTTGAAATACTGACTTAGAACAGTGAAAATTCTCAGTCAGAAAATCTTCAATGACAAAGTCTGGTTTAAGTGCAGAGATCTGAGTACCCTGCTCAAAATTCTTCTTTCCCTTCTCTCAGCGTATGCAAGAACAGTTCTAGTTATTTAGCTGTAATCTACACACTTTCAGATAAGCCCAAAGAAAAGCAAATCTTCATGCCATGCCATCAAGACAGGACAGGTGACAGACAGTAAAGCGAAGTGCCTATAACATCTGGAAGAACATATCAGTGCAAGCAAAAATGATAGCAACAGAGACCTCAATTTAGGTTTGCCTTAGTGAAAAGAAAAAGCAAAAGCAAATAATCCCCTGCTTCTGGGGATGCTGGTCTTTAGTACCCCTTATGCTTCTCTCATTGTCAGCTCCCCTTAAGCCTTTACCATTGTCATGCTGTCCTCTCTGTCTTATCCCAGAGAGGATGGGATTCCTTTACAAGGAATCCAAGAGGTGGAGAGATACAAACAGGTCCTTCTTAGCCATTCCTACAGCTGTTAGAGAGGACCCTTGCTGTAGGTTTGTTCTCTGGTGCAAGGGAGAAAAGCAGTTTTGAGAATTTGTCTTAGCCTTCAGATGTTTTCTAAGAAACTAGAAATAAGGCAAGCCTGGATCCACAAAATTTTGCAGTGGATTTTCTTCCCTCCTTACCTTGCTTCCTGATTTCCTATTGGGATTTAGATCTGCTTGCCCCCAGACCCTTAAAAGATGATGCAGTCTCTGCCTTTTTTTCTCTTTTTATACTTCTGTTTTGCATGGATCTGAGAAGTTTCCTGATTGCTATACATGTACAGTGCTAAACTATTTATCCATAGGTCATTAAGTTAACTTCAGTAATTCTTGAGGAATTTTAGCTACTAATTTACTCTTTAGCATACAACTTACAAGTGCTCCACTATGAAAAGTTTCTTTGCTGTTGCTGAATTGAAAGGCACAGAAAGTCTCTCTCTGTTCCTTGCCTTGGAGGCCAGCCTGACAAAAAAAGCAAGTGACTTCAGCTAAAAAAAAAAAGACTGCCAGAGCAGAATGCACACTGGAGCAATGCAAACCTGCTTACTCTTCTGCAAAGAGTACATCTTCTTTCAACACAGAATAAGTGAGGTTATCATAATCCTGGAAGTTAAGACAGTTCACAGTCTGGAATGTGAAAAAGTGTTCAGTTTCAAGTGTAGGGAATTTGATTTCAGTTACCCTGGTTATGTTGCTTTGCAACCATCAAAACTGCTCTTATTTCTTATAAGAGCTTCTGTAAACTATAGTACAGTTCCAAAACACTAAGCTTACTGTGACCAATGGCAACAAAAGAAACCGCCATAATTTACCGTCTTCTGTTTTGTTAAATAAAAGCAGGACATTTTTACGAGAGCAACTTCCACTTATGTTTGCCTGCTATGATACCTTCAAACTACATGTAGAGCCAAAGTCATGAGCACATATAAAAGACTATCTTTACAGGACTCACATCTTCCCATCTCTCCTTTTGCTAGTTACTAGGGTATAACCTTTGTTATAATGAAGAGAAAGTGAGCATGACTTCCCCCTCATTTCCTCTCTCCTTGTCTCCTACATATCACTATATTCAGGCTTTTGCATGCTCAGATCATCCCAGCTCACCACAGCTCTTAATCTTATCAAATATATACCTAAGTCCCACTAAGGTCCCTCAAAGTTAAGCTTATGTATGCTTTGAAAAGTGAGAGTCTGCTAAAGCAGAGTGTCAGAGACCAGCCTGTGTGCTCTTCCACGTACAAGATTGGGTCCAAACTGTTGTGAGCCCTTTCATTAGCCAGTCTCTAAGACAAACATGCCTTTATCAAGTTGTCACATTTTGCACAGAGGAGAAAGAAGAGAGGGTAGTTTTGAGAGGGGAGGAGAGCTGTCCCTTCTGTGTGTTTGCAAACATCTTCCCAGCGGCTGACAGATCTGCAGATGTGTTGTTTTGAGATGCCTTCTCTCTCTACAGCAGGCATGCTCCAGAGGAGATAATGGCTGCCATCCCACCGAGAGCACTGCTATATGATCCTCTTTCAGTTATTTGAAATATGGACTTCACTCAGAGGATTCTAGGAATAGCTGCTCCAGCTGTTCTGGAGAGATAGAAAGCTGTCACAGGAGACATCGTTAGACTCTGGTAAAACCAGCAGCTGCACTAAAGATCTCACATAAACTCCTTAATGGTTTGTACCATTCAGTCAGGAGCCAAGGAGAAGTGAAATGTGGTCTGTGACTATAAGGCAGTTTGTATTCCATGCATCAAGGCTGTGCTTGAATTTGGCAGACAGAATAGGAAAGACGCTAAACGTATCCTTTTATCAAGTGTCTGAGCAGTTACTTGATCTCGGAGGTTTGTATACCTGCAACCAGCAATGTAAATGTCTGAGACAAATTACAAGGCAGCAGTAGTGTTACAGTGAAGGATGAAAGTGCACACAGAAAGGCAAACAAGCAGAGCATTACAACAGCCACTTAATGGCAAACACATTTATTAACATCAAGTGTGATGTTTGTAGGTTTTCCCTGCCACAACCAGCTGCAGATGCCAGCTACTTAAAAAGATGAAACAGTGCAGTGAATAAAATAGACGGATTTTTTTTTTTTTTCCCAGTGTAGCCTGCCTGCATTCTTGGCAGTGGAAGCAGACTCCTAGCTCTGCCTTCGCAGGAACAAAAGCCATGCTGGCACACAGTGAGCAACTTGATTTCACATGGCCTCCTGGGAAGACTGTACAGGAGCACAGCTCTGTGTCTGGCAGCTGCATCCTTGAATAAAAAGAGGAGGAGGAAAAGGGCAGGAAGGAAGGAGCACACAAGGTCTCCATACCACACACGAGAAGCTTTTATACACAATCAGACATCCTTGCCCAAAAGTATTCAATAAAAGAAGTGTTCAAGGTGAACCACTATACTTACTGCACACCACAGCAGCACATTTCACAGGCTACTGTTCTTTTATTAGAAACATTTCTCAAAGGTTCTATTGCTGCCCATAGATTGTAAGGGTTCAGGTTTTTTAAACATAGGAAATATAGTGAAGTAGAAGAACTAAATAAAAATATGAAAATTCAAGATATTTTATAAAGCAGAATTAGCATTCTTTCCTTTTACCTTTTGTTTTACTCAGCAGAAATATGTAGTCAAAACACCAGTGGGAAACACTCCTATTGCAATGGAGTACATCGGTTTATTTCAGTTTAAGGGATTGAATCAAAATATTTTTTTTATCATGCTAGTGGTATGACATGGGCAGAAAACATCTACAAAAATTAGCGCATGACTCAGTGGAAATTCAGACAGAGATATTCCTATTAGTACTGGATTAGCTCTGAAATGTGAGAGTGTGAGGCAAACCCTCCATATCTATGATATTAATTTGCATCAATAGCTTAATCTAGGTAAGCAAGGTACAAATAAAAGATTGTTCACTTCAGAATCTTAAAAATTGTATGAATTTCAATGGAGATAGGTTATTTTTCTTAAAAGGTAAATAAAACTGAGGATCTTCTGTGTTTCAAAGTCCTAGAAAACTTCTAGACAAACTAGAAAAAGAAGAGGGCAAAATTACCGTTACCTGGATATTATTGGTGTCTCAGCACATTTCCAGGATTGGTCTTTAACTACAGCGTATTTTGACTCATGCAGAGAATTAAATTAATCATTATGCAATGGAAATCAGGATAAATTTCCTTAAGGGCATATTGACATTTTATTTCTCTTGTTCTTTGGCTAAGATGTAAACAGAAGCTGCAGAAGAGTGAGAATCTCTTCTCTTGCCTATTTCACATTTGTAAATCATGGTAGGGCTTAATTTGATACTCCCATTCTTCCAGCAGGAAAGAATGAGGGAGGGCATGCACACCCTGAAAGTAAACTTCTAGCAGTGAGGCCAAAGAAAAAGCAGTGTTCAGTTCTCTAAGCAAGATGGTGATCCTAATAAAAACAAACATCTGGTTAGCTGAAACCACTGTCAGAGAAAGAGTTCATTTTAACTATTAGCAATACCCGATGGAGCAGATTAATTCTTCTTCCTACTCTGAGTATTTTTTTTAAACTACAAATAGTTCTACTGACTTCAGAAGGAATTCCTGGCAAAGGAAAGATTGTTGTGGGTCTATATTTTAGAACAGAGCACTCAAAGCAAAAAAACCCCAAACAACCACAATCAAACAAACCCAACCTTCACCATGGCTTGTTATTTGTATGCCAAATCCTTGCTAACTAGGAAGTGTTTTCTGTGTCAAACAGAAGTTACTGCTGGTTGAATATAGCAAATGTTGCTGTGAGTTTATGAAGGGTAATAGTGAATGGCGTAACATCAGACTGGTGACCTCTCACTAGTGGGGTTCTGCAGGGCTCCATGTTAGGTCCTGTGCTCTTCAACATCTTCATAAATCACTTGAACACAGGACTGGAAGGACTACTGAGCAAGTTTGCAGATGACAAAAAACTGGGAGGAGCTGTTGACTCCTTCAAAGGGAGAGAGAGACCCCAACAGATTAGAGGACTGGGAAATCACCAACCATATGAAGTTCAACAAAGGGAAGTGCTGAATTCTGCACCTGGGATGGAAGAATCCTGGATGTACAGACAGACTGGTGAATGAGACACTGGAAAGCAGTGCCATGGAAAGGACCTCGGGGTCATGGTCAATGCCAAGTTGAATATGAGTCAGCAGTGCCCCGGCAGCCAGGAGGGCTGACTATGTCCTGGGGGGCATCAGGCAAAGCATCTCAAGCTGGTTGAGGGAAGGGATTTTCCCACTCTGCTCTGCACTGGGGTGGCCTCTCCTGGAATATTGTGCTGTTTTGGGTGCCACAATGTGAGAAAGGTATTAAGCTCTTAGCACTCAAAGGAGGACAATGAAGATGGTGAAGGGCCTTGCGAGAAAGCTGTGTGAGGAGTGACTGAGGGCACTTGATCTGTTCAGCCTGAAGAAGAGGAGACTGAGGGGAGACCTCATTGCAGTTACAACTTCCTTAAGAGGGGAAGAGAAGGGGCAGGCACTGATCTCTTCTCTGTGATGATCAGTGACAGAACCTGAGGAAATGGCCTGGAGTTCTGTCATAGGAGGTTTATGCTGGATATCAGGAAAAGGGGTGTTTGAGCACTGGAACAGACTCTCCAGCGAAGTAGTCACAGCACCAAGCCTGACAGAGTTCAAGAAGCATTTGGATGATGATACATGGTGTGCCTCCTGGGGATGGTCCTGTGCAGGGCTTGATGATCCTTGTGGATCCCCTCTAATTCAGCATATTCTGCGATAATTTTATATCTCTAACAAAACTGAGTGTGTTGGACTGTCTTTTTTGGCTGTTCCCCTTGGGTTAGTAGGTTAAGTAGCTTGCTCTCATCAGAATCGAATAATCCTGTCTGGTCATCCACTTTACATCTTAATAGTGTTTCCTTATTCAGCTTTAGCCCAGTTTATCTGAATAGTGGGGATCTTGATTCTCTTAACATCATTTAAACTTGTTTCCCTGAGCCTGCATGCAGTATGTTATTGCAACATCTTATTCCAGTTTCTGTGTCAATAGTGATCCACACTTTTGTCCCTCTTGGCAAGCCATGCACAACATACTCTATGGCTCTGGAGACAGCCTCATTCTCACAGACAAACTGAATAACCATCTTTCTATGTCAGACATGATCCATAGCAGTTGGCATATTTATTTCTAATCAACTTTTAAAATGGCATCATTCAGATGTGCTTAACCACATTACTTAATTTTCAGTCTGTATTGCTATCGATTTCTAATATTCTCTCCAGATATAGGACATCACTCAATGCAGCATTTTGTTTACCTAATATGTTTATCTGTCAGCCAAAAAGAAGGGAAATTTTAGTAATATGTCTGTAAATTTAGGGTAGCTTTTTTATAAATGAGTTGATAGGACTGTTTACTGACATGATACATACACACATGGTATTTTTCAGGAAATTTCTGAAATAAGAATGAACATAAAGTACCAGGAAAATTAACTTTGGTTAAAAAAAAAAAAAAAAAAAAAACACTAATGTAGTTTTCTTTAAGGCAGTCACCAGCTCAGTGTCCAAGTTCCTCCTCTTTTCTATGCAGTCTAGAGGCTTATTAGGGTTCATTGTTTTGTATGATCAATTCTTGATGACTTGCGAGCAAAATTAAAGGAAGATACATCTGGGAAACTGAGAAAGTGGAAAATATTGTATTTCTACTTAATTATTCCTTATGAGACAGAAAGAACTGTGGATTTCTCCAGTGAGGAAAGAAGAAACCGGAAAGAACACAAAATGCTTTTAGATATCTATCAGTTGAGACCCTGATAAAAGCCTGAGAAGAGGTCGCAGTGAAAAGTTTTCTTTACTAAGTTTTGAGCCTACTCTCTCAAAGATGTGTTTGAAGTGGACCTCACAAGTGGTACACAGGGTTTTCAGCTCCATCAGTTCCCAGCATCTGACCCTAAGTAGTTACATGGGAACCTCATTTTACACTGAAATATGAGCACATTTTTAACTCTCTTTGCAAAGCAAGACGTGAAGAATTTGGATTGATTATTCAAACTTGAGAGCCCAAAATAGCAAAATCAAGTTTAAAAAACCCACCTAATATTAACAGTCTTATGATGATATCCCAAAAAATGTGCACAAATCTTGGTACACAGGATTCTTCATTTTTGAAAGCCTTGTTTTCCCAAATTTCAACTGTTCCTTCAGCTCTAGAAGAATAAGTTGCTTACTTATTACAACAGTAATTAGTGTTGCAATTGGTTTTAAATAAAATTATTATTTCCTAAAAAGCATCTTAGTTCAATAAATTTAAACCATTTGTGGATTCATTATGCACAAGTCATTAAGGAATCAAGAGTTTGTAAAAACATCCTTATAAATTGATAGAAAATTTGTACATTCATACAGTAAATGTTTAAATAGCCCGTTAGCATACGCATCTAACATATTCTGTCTTCAGTGTTCAATGCATGATTTCCACATTCCTACTTTAGGCAGGTAGAAAGTCCTACTCTGAACAAAGTTAGAGACTCCAAATCAGAAAAGTCAGTTATTAAACTACAATTCATGAGAAGTAATGTAAGTACCCTTTGTTTAAGAAAAACTTGACATTACCCTCTTCAAAGTCACAACACAAATTGCATAGGAACTGCTTATTCACATAACTGAAGGGAAGATCTGAGCAAACAAAAAACCTTGCCTATATGAACTAGGGTGTAGTTACTTATGTTTGGGTTTGAATTCATTTTTGTGAGAACTTCAGCCAGGTTTCTTCAGTTTAAAATGAGTGACAATTGTGAATGAAATTAACAATATTTTCACAAAAGATGACACTTGAAAGGACCAGTATGGAAACCTGGTCCTATGAACAACTATATCCAATCAGAAAATTGTGTGTGCAGTGAATGCAATTCAAATTGCAAATATAATCAATGAATAGCAAACACTCCATGGACCACTGACAGAAAACAGTCTGTCAGCAATTCATTGCTGAAATGTATTAACAACAAACATTTACTGAGTAATTGCAATCAGCAAATTTGTTTGAACACATCCAGTTGTCAGGCAATTCATCAACAGGAAAAAAAGATACACAGCTAAGATGTCTTATAGTTCTTCCACTAAGCTTAGTGGCCCAACATCACAAACTTGAAATTCAGAGAATTACTGCTGGCCCTCTTGCCTCCACCATGCTTACGTTACTTTTAATGCCATTTACAATTTACTTACAAATTACATCTGTAAACAGGTAAATAGCCTGAGTCTTCAGATGAGACTTTTTACTGTAAGATTATCACAGACAATACTTGCTTTATTTGCTTATTCTCAAACTATGTAAGTCCTTTAAAAAGAGTAATCGGGTCACGTGAAACACTGGAGAGGCACACTGCTTTTTCCTGGAAATTAACAGAGCCTGCTCAAGCTCAGAAAGCTAAAACAGCCTGTGAGAAGGCAGGAGAAGAGAACAAGAGGATCATTACAAGGAAAAATGATCCTGATGTTCACATGAAGAAGTAGAGAGTTTACTAGGAGTCCCAGGGAGCAGACAATCATTTATCAGAGGACAGTAATTTCAAGCAGAATAGAAAAGACTGTTGCCATTCAGAAAGTCACCATGGTGAATCTAAAAGAAATCTGAATAGCTTAAAGTGAATTTTTTTAAAGCAAATTTCCCAATTTTCCACACCTACCATGCATTAATTCACATCACGAAACAAGCAAGCTGGATTCCTTTTAGGTGAAATGAAACTGGAAAAAGTTTTACAGGAGCACCTTTAATGTGCTCTGGGCACATTTAAGCTAATGGGCATTCAGTCCTGAAATGTATATGGGTGGATATTGCTGTCTCAGCATCAAATATTTCACTCTACAAAAACACTCTTATTGCCCCAGAGTACCTGTTAACATGGATGTAGCTTGAGGTGATTGAAAGCAAGCCTAGAAATAAGGACACATATAAACGTACAAGATGAGGTTTGTTTATAAACCCTCTGTTCTGTCCCACATACCAGTTTCAAGGTTTTCCTAGTTCAAAGTATCCCCTATTAGAGTGTAATAAAATTGAGCTTTCTGAATTTAAAATCCCTTCGATCTATCTGGCGTTCTCACACAATGACAAGGTATAGGCAGGCCCACTTCAAGGTTTACTTGTCCACTCTTTCGTGATTTGAATTCTTTGAATGGAGTCAACAGGTCCTGGAAATGGCGCCACCCAAAAACACTAGTAGCAATAATGTTAATATTTCCCACAGTTTGGAAAAGGGGAAAAATAACACCCCATAATAAAAAAGGGAAATAAGCAAGACCCAGGGAACTACAGGCCAGTCAATCTAACCTTGGTGTCCAGAAAGATCATGGAGCATATCCTGGAAACTATGCTAAGGCACATGGTAAATAAGGAGGTGATTGACGAAAGTCAGCATGGCTTCACTAGGAGCAAATTGGTGGCCTTTTATGATGGGGTTACAGCAGTGGTGGATGAGAGAAGAGCAACTGATATTATGTACCTGGACTTGTATAAAACATTTGACATTGTACTACATGACATCCCTAAATTGGAGAGACTTGGATTTGCTGGATGGACTACTCAGTAGATAAGTAATTGGCCGCATGGTCACACTCAGAATTGTGGTCAACATCTCAGTGTCCAAGTGGAGACCAGTGATAAGTGGCATTCCTCAGGTGTCAGTATTGGGACTGGTGCTGTTTAACATCTTTGCTGCTTACACAAACAGTGGGTTCGAGTGCACCATCAGCAAGCCTGACCACAACACCAAGCTGTGTGATGTGGTTGACACACCTGAAGGATGGGATTTCACCCAGTGGGACCCTGGCTTGAGAAACAGGCCTGTGCAAACCTCATAGCATTCCATAGGGTCAAGTGCAAGGTCCTGCACCTGGATTAAAGCAATCCCACACACAGGCTGGACAGTGAGAGCAACCCTTCTGAGGAGCTGAGTGGATGAGAGGCTGGACATGACCCGGTAGTGTTCTCTTGCAGGTTGGTAAGCCAAACATGTCCTAGGATGCATCAAAAGCAGCATGACCAGCAGGTCAAGCAGGGTGTTTTTCCCCATCTACTGCACTCTGCTGAGACCCCACCTGGAGCACTGTATCCAGCTCTGGGGCCCCCAGCATAAGAAGGCCATGGACCTATTAGAACGAGTCCATAGGAGGGTTACAAAAATGACTGGAGGGTTGGAACATCTCTCCTATGAAAACAGGCTGAGAGAGTTGGGAGAAAAGAAGGCTTTCAGAAAGATCCTGTATCATCCTTCTAGCACCTAAAGGGGGACTACAGAAGGCTGAAAAGAAACTTTTGGCAAGGGCATGCATGTTGTGACAGGACAAGGGGAAATGTCTTTAAGCTGACAGAGGACAGGTTTAGATTCAATGTCATGAAGAAATTCTTCACTGTAAGAGTGGTGAGGCACTAGAACAGGTTGTCCGGAGAAGTCATGGTTGCTCCATCCCTGAAAGTGTTCAAGCATAGGTTGGACACAATTTTGAGCAACCTTGTCTAGTGGAAGATATCACTGCCCATGGCAGGAGTGCTGGAACTACATGACTTTGAAGGTCCCTTTCAAAGCAAACCATTCTGTGATAATAGTTACTGGTTCAGCATTCTAACTCTTTTCTCATGCCGCACTTAGTGTTTGTGCTTGCATCTGTCTATTTACAGATGTAATCCTGGTCATATGCATACACCATCAGGTGACAAGCAGGTTTATTCCCAGCATTCCAGCCATGCAGAGTAAGCTGCATGCCATAAGGAAATAAAAGGGGATTAAAATCTTACTTATTTATTGAAATATGAACTAAATTCCCATAGATTTAATTCATTACTATACCCAAAAGTAGTATTCTTTTACTTTTGAAATGGGGAATATTTATGTAGAAGAGAATAGGTATACTTGGGAACAAGAAAAGAGTATAAATAAAACTAAAGAAATCAGAGAAGACTGGCATAAATAAGCCAATTACACAGGCTCTTGAACTGAAAGCTTTAATAATGCATAGAGTAAAACACAGACACGCAGCAGAGCTAATGTTTGCAAATGAGCAGGTCTATGATGCGGAAATATTTTCACAAAGCAAGGCTAACATAAAGAATACAGAATCTAAAAAGATCTCTCCAAAACGCATCCCAAATTAAACCATGAACTAGGAAAGAAAATAATTTAATAAAATAAAAGTGTATTAAGAAAAAAGTTTATTCAAATTGAATTTAGAAAAATTTCAAGAGAAAAAAAGTTGAAACCTAGTGGAGACCAATATATCATAATAAACCTTCTGTAAATAAATTATCATGTTTCCTCACAGATCACATTGTCAGATCAAGCTCTTTGCAACCCATATTCTCTATTGTCATCTAGTAAATTTTATTCCATCGCTAGGTATGCAGGTGACTAGTTCAGTTCTCAGGCATTTCTGAGGATAGCTCTACTGTTTCACATTTCCTGCTAAATCTGAATTGTGTAAGATGCTGGAACTAAAGCCCTGAAGAGTGAGAATCCATCTACAATTGCAGAAAAGCTGAAATGGTATAAATTCCTTCACAGTAATACAGAAACGGATTTGAGTGGAAGACTGCAATTAGATGGCAGAGGGCAGCTGAAACTCTCACAATTCTACCCTGGTACTCCTCCTTAGGCTATCAAGAGGTACACAGATTCCTTGTGGATTGGATACGGACAGACAAAGAGATGCTGCAATAACACGTCATCAATTCTTACACGGGGCAGTGCAGGGAGACTTCCTCACGTACAGGGGGCCCCCTTAAATTCACCTGGAGAATCATGTAGTTGCAGAGAACTGCGATCCATAGAATAAAATACAAGAACTGAATTGTGTCACAGTTTCTGGGGATTCAGCAAATATGTTTTTCTCTTGTCTTATATCTCTTATCTTTTCACAGCAATGTGAACATTGGAACAAAGCTGAGAAACGTGATACTCTTTGCATGGAGACAGTTCTTGACCATCTTCTCTGTCCGTGATCAAATGGTTTAACTTATTGGTGATATTTAAAATCTGTTATATAGAATTTCTTGCCTCAGGAAATGTTTTAAAACTAAATTTATAATTATAATACTTATCAAGAAAGAATATTTGTAAAAGACTACTTAGCATGTTTAGGCAGAAAATTTAATACCATCAAATCCCAAATCCCATCCAACTATTCTGATTTTTTTTCCCCAAACAATAAACCATATTTGATAAAAATTAAGTTTGGATCTGTTGAAATGCTTGTTTGATTAATTTCAATACAATTAACCATGCTTTCAAGTATTCTAAAATTATGAAACGCTTTAGAAAGTTTCTGCAATTTTTAGAATAAAAATTTGATCTTGACTCACATTTTCTCATTATTTTCTATATAAAACCATATTTGGAGAGAAAATGTGCCAGGCTTAAACAGAACATTATATATTCTATTACATCAAGGCATAATTATTTTGTGACTAGTTTCATATCTCACTTCAGGTCACACATGCAAAAGCTATCCTCATTCTACATATTTTACCTTTTGCTTTATTCATGAATACGGAAGTGGGATATTATAGGACCTGACCTGATGGTCAAACTTCCAATAGCAATTGCAAGCAATTACAACAAGGTGAAATGTCACTGTGCACTGAAAAATACCCCTGTTACTCCATCTACAGATCAGGTTGAAATCATCTTTGTTTTATAATATAGTCTGAAAGAACTCCTACCTTAAATATGAAAAAAAAAAAAAAACAAAAAAAAACCAAAAAAGTGGAATGCTTCTTACTACACCAAATTTTCATTCTTTGGTGAATATTCATATATTTATGGTATGCTTCCCAAATGTATTTTTATTCCATAATTTTTATCATGTGAATCATTTTAACCTAAAGCTTTCATGTCAAAAATACAGGAGGAATTTGTATTTTAAAATGAGCACCATACTGCTTATTCAATGACATAGATGGTGATAAAGTTTTGGCTTATCTGAAAAAAATGATTAATGCTACCTGAGACTGCAAGTTTTACAAAAATTCAGCAAAAAAATAAAATCAGTTTACTAAATTCCTTACAAATATAAATAATAAGAAATATAAAATAACGTATTGTGATACAAAATAATAAATGTCTCTTCAGAGATTCACTAAGCCCTCCAGCAAAATTAATTACTGAATAACTGCAATTAAATTAAATCAAATACCAGCATCATAAAGCTAATCAGCCCACAGAAAATAAGTCAAACTGCCAACTACCTGTAAGGTTCATCTCTCAGGAAGCATCCTGCACTTTTTTTCCAGAGACTGAGGCATGACCAGATATAGATAATTCAGGCCATTTGGTGCTACCAATAGAGCAGTCAGCTCAGAGGGTAAGATTCCTTCACAAAAGTATACTTACAACTACCCCCTCTAACACTTCCTCTTAACACAAATAATCCGATTTGGACACCTGTGGGGGACTGAAGTTATGACTGCAAGGTACTGGAAGAGAGAAAATTTCTCTTTAAGAGGAATTTCAGTGCCCTAGGGTTTTTAATATCATAATCAAACCTCAAATCACATGTTTTACAATCATCTGTTTAAAAATTAACATCATCAGTACCTTGATATCCATTAGTACCTAAAGCAAATCCAAGACCACAAAGTTCAACATGCCCGCATGTCTTCTGCTGGACTAAAGAAGCATCACAAAAATCTTGAGATGAGTGGCAGGAACCCAAGTCATGGCAAGGCCAAAAGGTGAAGTAGTACCTCACAAACCAAACCCACTGTCTTAAGGCCTTAGTCTAGTATGAGTCTTAACTTGATCTGCTCCCTAAGTGTATCAAATAAACAAAATACTCTCTCAATCACTGGTTGTTCTTTTTTGGGATTTCTGAAGCCCTTTCTTCCAGCCTCATTTCGTTACCTCAACCTTCTCAAGTTAATGCCATCAGTGTGCATCCTGATGGCATGAATACACCATTCTGAGTGACAATGCATAGCCTTGGTCCTTTTCTTTAGAGACCCAAAATCAAGATGTGGCAGTAAATTTCAAACAATCTTCTTTGAAAAATGTGGTCTAGTTGTAGTTATCACCTTTATAAAACCCAACTATTTTTATTTGTAAGTGATTTCTTCTTTTTTCTTGGGACAGATTGACAATGCACTTCCTTAGGATATTTGGATTGAGAAGCTCCAGACTTTACCATTAGTCTGCTGAGCAGCTTTGGAAAACTTTACCTTACAGTACCTCAGTTTACCTATTTTTTATATGGTGAAACTGAGAGTGTAAATTACACAGCAGTCCAGCATCTTAGACTGAAAGTGCCAAATAACATTATCTGCTTATTAAATTTATTCCCTTTAAGCACGTGTTTCTTATTCTTAAACTCATTTTTAATTTTGTTAAAAAACATCTCAGATTAAAATGCCAAAAAGTACCCAGGCTAATTACAATATGTACTATTTAAATAGACATACACAGAAAGGATGAACACTTTCCTAGTCTATGATAAATGTTTCCATGTGTTCATATCAAGATTCTTCTGTGCTGGTTTATTTTTGTTTTGTTTTGGGGTTTTGGGTTTTTTTATGGCTTTTTTTGGTTTTGAGGGGTGGTAGTGTAGGGCTGAAATATTTCTCACCGTCTCTCACTATAATCTAAGAGGTGAACACCTCAAAATATGGGGCAAGGATTAGAAAAGCCACTGCAGAAATATCTAATGAGGACAAAAAAATTTTCTAAGCCACAAAATATATAAAAGTTACAAAAGTGGCATTTAGAAAGAATGCAGGTTTTGGGGCGTAGAATATGGAAAATAAAAAGATGTGGCAAGAAAGAATATAACAGAGGTGACTAAGTGAAGTGACACAGAGAATTTAAGAATTGTACAGGGTATGAAAAGCCAGAAGAAAAAAAAATCCACTGTCAAGCCAAGACATGTAGCAGAGATGTAACTGTTCTTATCTGCACTTGAGGGCATGAAATAATTCCTTTTTTAATTTTGCCTTTTTAATCCTGTCAATTGGAGCTGTCACTAAGGATGTAATAGCGAGTATCCCAATCACAATATCAAAGACTCTCCACTGACACTCCTTAAAATAGCATTAATACCTGCTCAGTAAGGGTAGTACATTTGAATGTTCACATGGCAATGTTGTAGCTCCCCTTTAGTCAGGTAGCAAGCTGCTATTTCATGCTCTGCTTGTAAAATTATTAACAGCTGGCCTAACGTTAGATCAACTGGGGCATGGTTTGCTAGAACAAGACAGTGCTTAATAAGACCGTTTCTTACTCTAATAAGTTATTACTGCCTTTGTATTTCCAAATATCAGAAATGGTCTTTAAGCCCAAAGCAACATCTAACTTTCCAAGAGCAGCAGGCCTGAACCAAGATGTGAAGCTTAAATTGTGAGGAAAGGTGAATTTAAAATCCAAATTCATGTATTTCAAAAATGTTCTCTGCAAATACCAGGCTTAGTAAAATCCAGATAGAAATGTCACAGAAACAACTCTTGTTCCTAGCACTTTTTGTATTCTGTGTTAGAACCTTGAAATGAATAACAATTAAATGAAAAATTTTCCAATAAAATGTTTTCCCTTTGGAGAATTCAAATCTTTCCAACTCCCCCTCCTTCACCCCAAGTACATGGGGCCAGATCTGTCTTTAGTTACAGTGGTTGCAGGCAGAGCTGTCTGCTATTGGCAGCTTAGAACCTTACAGAGTGTAAAATTAAAAAAGCTCAACATGCAGCTTCAAACTTGCCTTGAACACAGTTATTACTTTCCAATACAGCATGTTTGTGTGGTCCCTCTTCCCAACACAGAGAAAACTCATATGGCATTGGTTTTGGATCAAGACACAGCTCCAGCAGGGAATAAGTAAATCCTGTAACAATCCTTGCTTCAAAGAGATCATCATGTTCTTAGGTGGTTCCTTGCTTATCTCATGGCTGACTACACTGGTTCCTGTGTTAGTTAAATGGATTCTGCCATTCCAAAATGCAATAATTACCTCAGTCTGTAGCAATGGGCTAATATTGTCTATACAGTGCACTCAGAGGCACTGTGCCCTATGACAATATGGCAGTTCTCACTGCACCTGGGAATACCTACTAACTCCGTGTAAGGTCACATTCAACTCTGAAGTAATTCAAGAATTCAAATGACCAGCTGTCAAAATTTTCATCTCAGAAGATCCCTAGGACAGATTTGTTTCAATAACAGAAACATAACATAAGAAATAAGAAGGGAGATATGTATGGTCCTGACTCTGATGCACTGGCTAAAAATGAAAGACTAGCAAAGGTTTTTCTAGGCATTTAGCTATTTCACAGAATCAGAGAATAGTTTGGGTTGTAAGGTCATTTAGTCCAATGCCCCCACCCTGCAATGAGCAGGGACATCTTCAACTAGATGAGGTTTCACAGAGTCTTGTCCAACCTGAACCTTGAATGTTTCAAGGGCATCCACCATCTCTCTGGGCAACTTGTTCCAGTGCCTCATCACCCTCATTGTAAAAAAACTTCTTCCTTATATCTGGTCTAAATCAATCCTCCTTCAGTTGAAAAGGGCTAAAAGGAGAATGAGCACACTCATTCATCCCACTATACTAAATTATTGGTATAGATTTTCTGATGGCTACCTCATCCAAGAAACCAAAAAAAGCTTTTCTATGAAGAGTTGCTTTATTCAGACGCATTACATACCAAGTTGTAAACCTGCAGTAATTGCTTCACAAAACCTTCAAGAACACACATCAAATGTTTTGAAATTCTTGTGGTTCTTGGACATAGTGCATCTTGGGTTGATGATTTGAGTGTGTGAAATTGTAACGATCCCTGAAAGATACAATGTTTTACCATCTTGGTTGATGCTGTTACATTACCACCCTTACACCTCTACTCCCACTCTCACATCAGCACGCAAAAAGGGCAGGGACAGGAAAATTTAAACACTACAAAAATCTTATATAACAATTCAGTAATTAGCAAGTTCATGGACAGTTACACAAGAGAAAATGAAATCACATGATATGCTGAGGTCAAGTAGGTATATAGAAAGGAGTGATTTTATACCTTAAAGCAGTGACCTGCATTAAAATGCTACAAGTTGCATTTAAAATGCAGATAATTAATACTGAATGACCTATGGACTCATATCTGCTTAAGGGATGTAATATCTAATTGGTTCACTGGATAGCAGACAATTCAGAGTGGATCTCTGTTACATTACATTTTCAGTATATATTAGAAGCATGATAAAATAGATTACGAATTTACTTGCATGCAATATTTGTCTAGGTAAATGATAAAGGGAAAGATAAAACATGGCACCCAGAAGAAAATTAAACAAGTATATAGGAGAATCAAAACAATCTATACTAAATTAATTTGGAAAATAATATTATACAGTAATGTCATTATTACTTTTGTCATTTTGATATCATTAAAAATTTCATTAAACTGAATTAAAATTTGGTGTGTACTGAAAGTTTTTATGTAGGAGCCTGATGGATTAAGTACTTGAGACCTTCAGTCTGGATAAGCACTTTCTCCTTGGGAATTGTAAGTGTATGCTTACATGTCCAGTGGGATTGGAGTGATCTGTTTTTGTGGCCAAGTACTGTTATACAGCAAGTAGAAGTCAGTTCAGTACTTCTACCATTAGCTTCTTGAAAATGCACTGAATTAAAAATTTCCGTCATTACTTACCAAGGAACAGAACTCAGATATCAAGGGACTGATATCTTACATGTTACAGAAGCATAAGAAGCACTAATAACACAGCCAAGGAATAAAGCATAAGAAGTGCAACTATCATGAATCACTGCTACTGGGGAGGTGCAAAAATTAATCTGACAAGAAACATCATCTGACAGTGAATGAATTTGCATTCATTTACTAATTTGTAATGCTCATTTCAAGTTGATTGACATAACTCTTAGCCAGAAAACTCAGTCACTTGATGAATTCAGTAGTATGGCACTATTTAGAAAAACCTGGGTTAACACCTTGGGACTGCATGGGTAAATGCAGACTTCCCTTGAGAGTAAAAGAAATTTCAAGAGATATATAAACAAGTATTAAAAAAAATAGAAAATTAAAAACTAGGGATTTAGCTATATAACAGATTAAAGACTTTGAGAGCCTGCTCTGGGGAACAAAGAAAGCCTCTAGATACTGTGAATTATATCACTGTGAATTAATTCTGAGAGACAGCAAAATTTGATATTTACACACACACTGCAAAACAGTCATACTGAAAGTAGGATAGCTGCTTTCCTGATAACACAGTATTTTTGTTTCACTCATATTTAGTAAAGCTTTTCCACTTGGGCTTTCTTAATTTTGCAAAGAACACTGTGGAAATTTATGGGGTCAGGATCTCCACAAACATTGTCCTGCTAGTGTTGCTACTACTATCTGTGGAACAAAATCACAGTATTTTCTAGAATTTCTATTTAGAGACATTGAATATCAGTCGTGTGTTGTTTTCAGCTTTCGCTATTCTACAGGTTAAAGCATTCACTGTGCTAAGGAAGTGAATCCATACCAACATAGTTATAATAAAAATATTATTGAATAAGGAGACATTATTGTCACTACAAAACAGTGTTCAAAAAGCACAACTTAGCACCTTGGTTGGTATCCAAGACACAGAAGGACACAAAGAGACTCCAGAAATTGTATGAATTATGTCATCAAAGAAATGTAAACAATATGCTTCTGATATTTTGTATTTCAGTGATTTGTATGGGAGGTGATAATGAAAATTTTCAAGACCAAAAAGTTGAAGGAATTGTCTTCTGCCAAATGATTTAACCTAGTTCCATGTATGAGGGAAGGTTTCCAGCCCATGAATCTAAGTGCACAAAACAGATTGAGAATACCAACATTAGCTTAGATTCAAACATTAGTAAAGGTAAGTGACTCAAAGGGATTTGCTTGATGTTCAACCTGTAGCTTATTGTGAATCTATAGTGAAACAAAATAGTTTTATGTGTTTATGACTTACAGCAGCAACTTAATTTGATTATACAGTTCAGTATTGTTAACCTTCTCGTCTCTCTTTGACAGCAAAATCTAAATTAATTTGCACAAAAATTTGGAATTATAGAGTAAAAGATCTCTTTTGGAGGGAGTCAACAGAGTTCTGTGTGAGACAACAGATTTAATAAGAATCTGAATGGAGAAGGCACATGAAACCAAAATATCATTTTCTGGTTTTAAATGTTACTTATCCTTCCCATAGCCCTGTCAAACAAAGTCCTCACTGGATATTGTAATCAGTATATTCTCTGTAGCAAACTATAGAAAATCATTCATAATCATATATCAAGGTTTTATAGTAACATCTGGCTTTTAAAGGACATTTGTTTGTAGAAAGCCACATTTCAGTGTAAAAGCAGCTTTAACAAAATATTTTAACCTATTCAAATTCTCATATTAAAAATTTTCCTGCATGAAAACAAGGGGTTACATTAGCAGCCCTTTTCATTTTTCAGTCTTGGCCAAGATTTTGGAAAAGTAAAATAAAAATATTACCTTCTTATATATTTTAAACTGACTTTTGTTGTTTTTGTTATTGTAAATCTGTGCCATTATCCCAAGCAGTTAACAGTAATAAGGTATTTCCTGTTAGAGCTAACAGGATTCACACCAGTTAGATATGTTTCATGACCTGGTGAAAATATTTTCATACATGTTCATCTGTATCAACTCTGGACACCAATAGCACACCAAGGGTGACAGGATAAGGAATACTCATAGAGCAAAACTTAGAGTATTCAAAGATGGAAAGACTGAAGAAAACTTTAGGCTAGGTTTCTTCACCTTGAGCTTCCAGGTCATGTCTACTAAGCTGTTTTGGGTTTTTTCCTATTATTTTTTAGTTATATGTATCACAGAGCCAAAACGATAAGCTATTAAGCAATCTCTATCAGCAGATCTCTCCCAGTTTAATATTTTGCACTACTGTAAAGGTTTCCTCCCATGCTGAACACAACACTACAAGGCTCAGAATCCTTTAACTCCTCAGGACTAAATTAATAACACTGGAATTCAGTGATGTTTCTTCTCCTTACATTGACTGCATCTATAGAATGTGGTTTCTACATATTTCCAAAAAGATCCCCAGAGGACTGGCATTTGAAGCTTATGGCTAAAGATTGAACAATGAAACAGGTCAGCTTGTCCTAAGAAATCAGGTCATTCAGCTGCACTTCATGTTATCATTCTGACAAGAGGAGGTGGGGGAACAGACACAGTCATAAGGCAGCTCTTTGGAAGAGCCACTTACAGAACACAGTGAAATAGCAACACTTCTAGTGCAAAACCAGAGTTCATATTTAATACAGGTCCAGTTAATATGAGTGCTCATATCCCTGTTTTTTTCTCAATTTATGAGAAAAGCAAAAAAACAATTTCAGATTGATGATCCTACTTTTTTTTTTGGTGGGGGGGGAGTTGTTTGTTTTTGTATTCATTTGGTTTTGTTTGTTTGTTTTTCTGGAGGCAATGCGCCATAATTAAAATATGCACTGTGGATGTTTGCAAGAACAAATTGAACAGTCACAAATTAAACTGTCACACGTTTCATCAGAGAATTTCAGTTTGTGCTAAGATGCTTAAAGCTTGAAATGAAAATCTGGTTCACTATCTATACTGAACTAAAAAAAAAAATCCATATGATGACATTAGTTCCCTTTGCTTAACTATAAAATACAGGGGACATGTAAGATTTTCTCTGCCTACACCCATAAATAATTCTGTATTTGTTCATAAAGTTACTGAAGCTATCCTGAGGCGGCACAGTTGTGATATGTTTTGTCATTCTTCATCCACAGGCAGCGTAAAGTGAAGACAGTGGGGTTGCTTTTACAAAGCCTCTAACTACACCTCTGCATAGATGGCAGCACCCAGTATGGAGAATGAATTGGAAGGATACTGAAGAGAGTTACAGGGATATCTGTTGCAATGTCCTCTGTGGATGCCAAGAGAGCAGGATGCTCGGAAATGAACTTGTAATCTGCTGACAAGTTGAAAATCGATGGAAATTGGAGAGCTCTTCAAAACTCTTTAGAGTTTAATTAGGCTATACCTGGGTGGTCTACCAGCAGTTTTTTCTAGTCCTTTTGTAAGAATTGTCAACTGTGTCAAGGCCTTATATTTCCAAATATAATATCTCTAAATCTGTGGTAAATACATTTAAAAAAAAAATCACTGAAGCAAGGAAAAAAGAACTTTTACTTAATAAGTTTTTAGCACAACATATATTGTTAGTGAATCCTAGATCTGAGCAGCCACAGAAGACATGATTGAAAGTCAAATAGAGGTAAGAAACCTTGAAAAAATAGTTTTGAATTCTTACCTTTTTTTTTGAATTCTTACCTTTTGGAACCTCTAATTTAACTTCTGCTGACAAGGAGTTTATGCACATGCATAATACGTATACGTAAATAATATATACATTACACATAAATGTTTACATACAAACACTAATTTTCCAGTGTCTTTTTCAATACCTTCCCTTTCTCTTGAAATAGTTAAGCTCACTTTATACTCAAAAATGGGAAGTGTAGCATTTCATGTAGTTGCAAAGAAGAAAAAAGGTAGGTCTGTTTGTCATGGTGAAATGCAATGGATACTCTGAAAGTGTTTCCAACTCCCTAAATGAGCCAACAGAGCAGAACACAATCATATGACACATCCAACACACCAACTGATCCTGATTCTTGGCTATACCTACTTGACTGTAAACAACTATAAGTGAGAACTGAGAAGTTATGAAAATGCTGTCAGGGCCCTGTATTGGCTGAGACACTGCAGATTTTGCCAGAAGAAAGAATACAAGAAATGCAAGAGAGCA
Organism: Empidonax traillii; assembly: GCF_003031625.1. Taxonomy (NCBI): domain Eukaryota; kingdom Metazoa; phylum Chordata; class Aves; order Passeriformes; family Tyrannidae; genus Empidonax; species Empidonax traillii. The sequence continues at coordinate 741,591 of NW_020955260.1, read as the reverse complement.
GGACCAAGCATGGTTTGAAGATAGCCACGTACCTGATACTCACCTCAAAACCAGAAAATTCTAGGCAGTACAAGAGCAAAAGAGATAAGTTAAGAATACTAGGGACTGTTTATTTGTGTCTCCAATAGATGAATTGGTATGGTATTTTAACAGAGGAGTAGTTGAGGCTATTTGCTTTCCAGTCTCTGGACAGTCAGGCTGCGCCCTATTGCTCTGTGACTGGCAATGGACATTACTTTACTGCAACTTGACTCACAAAACTTCCTGAAAAAATAAAACCAAAGTAACGATTTGTGTTTTAAGTCAGGTGTATCCTTTAAGGACCACATACTTATGGTCACAGTATCTTGGAAGGAAAACAGACAATTATAAATGTGGGGTTTGGGTTTTACTTTTTAAAGAAAGGTCACATTCATCAAAAGTGTTTCACTGCAATTTAAATAAGTAAATTAATATTAATATGAAAGAGCCTGTAGAATTGTCCACTGAGATACTGACCTAAGTCTTTCAAAGAAACAACATTTATGCTTATCAGAAAGTTTACCTTGTCTTTTCTCTGTCTTTTAATTCTGTCAACCAACATTTCATGCTGGAACCTAAATACTAGGCTACACTTCAAAAAAAATGGTTCCTGTCTGTTCCCAGATGAAGTAGAAATTGGAAGAAACAAGCCAAATTCCAATTTGGAGAGAATCTGAAGTCTGCTTTAATAGTTAGCCTTTGACTAGAGGGCCAAGCCCTAAGATGTCTGAAATATTTAAATTACCACCTAAAAAAATCAATGAACTTATGCTTAGCTACACTTCCAGAAAATATTTTTTTCTTTCTAATTCCTAAAGATGCAAATCTATTTAAAACACACATTTCTTTTACATCTGTAGCACTTTGACACACCATTTCCTTTGATGGTAACTTATTCTATATTGCAATGACCATCAGGCATTCAACACCCATGTTGTTCATGTGACACCATAATAAAGAGAATAAGAAGCAATTGTACCATGACAACTCAGCTTGCAATCAGCAGTAACCACTGCATTCATTTCAACAAGTTTGTCTTTTAAAAGTCTATTGTCCTTCCATTCCCCAGGGGAATCAACATAACTATAGATACGTGCATAGAGAATGCAAAATAACCTTCAACATAACTGTGAAATTCAAACCCCAACTTATAATAAAAAAGGTGCAGAAAAAACATCTGTGGAGTTACATGACAAAGTCTTCTTAATATCACGAACACTCTGGTCAGAACATTTGGAAGATTCATTATCTAGATAAGCATTAACAGAAAGGCCTATCAGAGAAATTTCACCCAAACTACCACATTTTATTAAACACAGGGGAAATTTTAAAATCACCCCATTATTCTGATGGCTTTAGCGTGCCTGTTTTCTCTGGCTAAAACATGCTTGACTGTAACATGAAAGAGATCTGGCTTAACCCCAGCACTAAATAATGTGGGGAACTGCCTTAATGACAGAGCCAGATTGAAAGAAATATTTTCATCTTGGCAGACTTCACAAAATCAGGAGTAGTCTCTTTTGATCAGTGTCAGCCTAAATGCCAGCTGGTTGGCCAACGTTTGGGACTGAGCTCCAGTATGCTCCAGATTAGGCATACTTTTACCTCACGTACACTGACACTTATTTAAAAGCCAGGGATCCCTCCTGGAACTTTGGAATTCTGAAGTGTCTAATATCTGAACTCTGTAATCTAAAAAAGAGATGTTCCTAGGCATGCAAAATAGTTTGTCAGTGGACAGAAAGATAATAAAACTCTCCAGAAAGATGCATTCCCTCAGTATTGAAGACAGATGATGATTACTGTTACACTGAAAAAAAAAATTAAAAAAAATTATATATATAAACAGGAAATGTATCTGAGATATTTTTAAGGTGAGAAAAATGTTATGTTCACAACCATAGTTAGAAATGACCTCACCCTAATTTTAAAACATCATTTCTACTGAAATCCCAAAAGCACACAGTGTTTTGTCAGTGCTTGCACTCTGCAGCATTATTTACGTGTTTAAGGTGAGTAAATGCTTAAACTTTGAATCAATTTTTACAATTTGAGTAGACAGTTTAAGTGATTGCATGCTCAGAGAAGAAAATTTGTAGATATGTAATGTAATATATATATATAAATATAAAATCAAGATCTCTGGCATGGAAAAATTTGGAAAGGATATTACATAATTCATTTTGAAGAAAAACTATTTAATTAACAAAACAAAGTAAATCTAACAACAAATACACTAACAGCAGAAAAATGCATGATCTTATCACATAGGCTAAATGTTGTGCCATCAAAATCTCTCCTCTAAGTCATCCTAAATTCTTTGGAATGGCTTCTCATTCAGCCCTGCTGATCAAAATTTGTTAGATATATTAGATAGGACTGAAACTGTAATAAAGAGAGTTGTGAAACAGTTACATGTAATGAAAAATGTAACCACCCTGATGGGCAAAAGTTTATCTATTGTCCACATTGCCCTAAGAAAATGTCATGCATGAAGGCTGATAGCCAGGTCTCTGGCTAATTCTACCCACTGACTTAATTGGGATCGATGGTCAAACATGGGAATATACTGAGAACCTGCTGAGTCATGTGCCTTAGACTTGCACTTGAAGGGAGGAATTCCCTACATATGAGGAATCAGCCCCCAGTTATCTAAAGACCTACCATTTCCAACTGTGCTCTCCCTGAAGATAAGACCAGGATATGCTGTAAGGGCTCTGGAAGAGTAATCTACACTTTGGTAATACATATCCTAGATATCATTCTCAAGGGAGACATTGATATGCTTTACTACAGAACAGGCTTGAAATTCATCTATCATACACTATGGTGTAAAAAATAAAAAGGCAGGACTCAAATCTATAGCATACCACTCACACAGACACACACAATCCACCTTGAAAAAACACAGTTCAGAAACAGAAAAGAATCTAAGCCCATTTGTATTTTCAAAAAGGTACTATGGTAACATGTTGAAGGTAGAAGGGCTTTTTATGGTAGGGATGAGCAATGTTGGTACCTGTCAAAGCCAATAATGGCAAGGGTACTCAGCAGTCCATCCACAATGTTTAAAATATATCATCTCTATTACAACAATATTTGGATAAATTGTTCTCAGTGACATCCACCACCCCCTCCCCCCCGAGCTCTCCAACCTTAGCCCATTACTGTAAGCATAAAATAAAAGTAGATTCACTTTTCAAGTGGAATACTTTTAGCATCACACCAAAATTGAGTACATGTACTAAATCAATTTGAGACATAAATGCATTTTTCCCTTAACATCATGGACAGATTGCAGTTTCAAAGAGAAAAAAAGTTTTGAAAATGTGAAAAACATTAATTACCCATCCTTCACCTTACTGTTGAAAATTATCTAGTTCAGACCAGAAGGGTTTTTAAACAGAAACTTGAAATGCATCTTTGCCTACTATCATATAAATTCCCTTGGAACGTGAAGTCACTTTAGTCAGGAGAAAGCTTAGCATAGACTGATTGCCTGATCATTGGCTTAATAGCTGAAAAGTTATTTATTCCTCCTTCATGACTGCTTGCTGAAGAAAGAGGAAAAACCAGCACATAGTCAAGTGTAATATTGCATGTAAGCTTTAGTTAATTTTTTTCATCAAAATTCCACCCAGACACCTTAAGCTAGTTGCAGGACTGTGTGCCAGAGAGGGAGGAGGACCATTCTTCCCAGCCCTGTTTCTTCTCCATAATCTGCTTAGATCTTGGACCTGCAGGCCCAGGTGTGAAGGGCAACTCTGCTCTACTTCCCTCTCCATCAGGAGTGCTAAGAGGGTTGAAGGGTGGAAATTTGGCTTTGCAATGATAACATATTTGCTCTAATTACATTTTTATAGAAATCAGAAACTAGTTGTGCTGAAATTGTAGAGATTGTAAACACTGTGTTCTATATTGTGCCATCAGCTTTTAAGCAGATGGCTCAGTTTATTCAGCAGATGTCTGGGTAGCTTGATCTACTCCAGTGTTTGGTTACAAATAAACTGACTAGGTTAACCAACTCTAAAGGAATTCATGAAACTTCTCATGTTCAGAATACTGCTCAACAGGAATATTTATATATCACTAGTTTTCCCATGTATGTGTATATATATATATATATATATTACTGCCTAGGTTCATTATCTTATAGCCTCTTACCATATATTAACTTTTCTCTCCCAGAAAAAAAGTGCCATCATCTCTTAAAGTCTCCACTGCCACTGCAAAATGTAGGAGTGAAAATAATGATATGATTTTTTTATGATCATATTCTACTTGGTGTAAAGTTCAAAGGTCTGTAAATATTCAAAGATATGTAGGATTCAGTGGAATGTATTTCCTGATTATATTCAGATCTGATAAAAAAACATTTGTGACATGAGCTAGAAACAATTTTATTTTTACTTAGAAATGTGTTGTATTAATTCCCTGCTCATAAGGATAGATAAGAACACAGGACAAGAACTTTTCAAGACTGTATACTTAGGACTTTTACTTTTGTATTAAACAAAGTTCTCTGTAGGACTACAAACAGATGAATGTTTGGGGTTTTTTTTATGAGTGAGCTAGGAGCTACAAAAAATAGACAGTATTACAGCTAGTAACCAGGAGCTAAGTGTACAAACAGAAGGGAAAACAGAATTTCAGAACCAAGACAGTGGAGCTCTACTGACTGCAAATGGTCTACCAAATAAAGTCACCTGAAAATTTCTCACAGTGGCAGAAGTAGCATCTCAAGAAGGAACTATTTATTTCAACAAGGTTAGGATAAACGATTGTTGCATTTTTAACATAATAATAACAACAGTAATTAAAAAACCTTTCTTAGGTGTTTTAGGAGTTCTTTTATTCAAAAGCTGTAAAGCTTGGGAATGTATTGCTACTTGACTTCTTTTGTGCACACATTTGATTTTTCCAACTTCCTTTCCTTGTACTTTAGGGTTTGATGTAAACACAAAGATTTCATTTCATCCTCTGTTGTAAGAATTACAGATTGTAAATTACTTAGTTCTAGATCACTCATAACTCATGCATTGGATGCAGTTAGAATATAAATGCAGATATTTAAGTGAATGTCTATTTTAAAATGTTTAAAATTAAGCATATTTTAAAGTTTTCAAGTGAACTGATGCTTATACCTCTCAAGGATTTTGCTTGCAGAGGAATCAGAGCTTGGGGAATAGAAAATGGGAATCACTACAATAAGAAAAAAACATTATTTGCAATACAACATTGTATGTTATTGCATTTGTGGATCACTCATCCCCAGAGAAACTTGAAAACAGAATTGAGCTAATAGATATAATGGTCACACCTGCAGATGTGGTACAGGTTTACAAGCATCCCAAACAAAGCCTATAAATTTCCCTCCTGAAAATTAATACCAGCTATAATACAGTACATGTGCAAAACTCTGCGGGCTGAATAGCACCCAAAATTCCAGATGTTTTGCTTCAGTGAAACATTACAAACCCCCTACATCTAAACAGGCAAAAAAGACCAGCACATTCTTGGCATGTGGATATTGCTGTAACTGACAAGCAGAATAAAACCATCTTCATTAATACTTTATACCCTCCTCCTTTTAACTTTGCAGTAGAATCATCCATACTTATTCTTGACAGACTAGGAAAACTGCAAGACATCAATGTGTCAAGTTTTCTCTTTAATAAGTTGATTGTAAGTCCAGCTACACCTACCCAAAAGATACTGTCCACTCCTCTCCTCTTCTGCATCCCTTTGGAATAATAATTTTTAAACACAACTTCAGTTCGCTATTTCCATTTTAACCATTTGATTACAGCTCAGAGATGATGCAAAGGTCTGTTCTTACTTCATAAGTAAGCCAGAAATCAGCAGAACTCCCTTGTTTCAGAGAGGGGTGCCAGGTGTCAATGCCTGGCCAAGGAGAAGTGAACTGCCATAGGAGGCATTCTGCTGACTGGCTCTGCCCGTAGTAATCTTGGCACTGGTTTTTTGAAGTGAAAGCAGAGAAAGAGAAGGTGGCATTAAGAAATAATTCCCACCTATCAGGCATCTTTGACTTGCATACCTGTCCTTCCTTGCCACTCCTAATCTCAGTCTATTCAATGAAGACATGAACTCAAAGCTTTGAAACAAAGGCTGTGCCTCAGCTTATTTCATGGCCGTGCTAATGCAGGCAGATTGCTGCTCATATTGTGTATCTACAAGACTTTGTGTTGTGACTTCATGTAGACTTGGGGTCCTGCACAGCATTGCATTGCACCATGAACACATACTAAAGCAATTTTACAGGCAAGACAGCTAGGTGCCTATGGATTAACAGGCACTTAAGCAAAAAGGAACAGTTTATATGTAAACTGCTCTTGGTCTGAGACTCTTAAACTGCAGCTCAGGTGGAACTGAAGTATGTGACTCCCTTTTTGGAACCAGACCTCTGTGTCTCATGCTCTTCACATTTGCCTGAAGTGCATAACAAAGCCACAAATTACTGCCAGAAAAAGGACAAGAGCAAACTATTTTGCAGTAGTGAAATAGTACAACAGCGAGCTTGAAAATTAATCAAGTGTCAAAAAAAAAAGAAAAAAAAAAGGACAAAACAAGTGAGAAGCATAAGGCTGGGAGTGGAATAATTTGCTGTGTGAAGTTGCTGCAAAGCAAAACAACACAAGTGAACTGCAGTTTGCCAAAGGAACTTAAAGCAGCCCTAAAAAGCAAAAGTCTGTTGGTGAGACAGCATTTCCCTACAACTCTGATCCTCAAGTTTAGAGCTCTCAGGCTATCACCAAAAGGAACACAGATTGTTACAACATAAACAGAGAAATTTTTAACTCAAGCTACATAACAGCCTTGCTTTTCAAGGTGTTTCATTCTGCTGCCCAAGAGACTCAGTTTTAACTACCAGAGAAATACTTTTATAGAGCTTACTAATTTAAATTGTGATCAGTCCTTTAGCCATAAGCTACTGTCTCAGTTCTCCATAATTGCCTCCTTGCTTTAAATTTACTCCCTAGTTGCCACTGTACACAAATCAAAGTGTTTCTGAGTGTACAAATACTACGTTTGAAAATACCTGAATTTATTGCAAGAAGAGAAAGATCTTAGCTATGGGAAATACATACCATAAGTAACATTCCTATACACCTCTTAAATTTCAGAGCAGACAATACCAGGACACAACATATCTGGTCTTCCCTTGAGAACTACTCAGAGGATGCAACTATTACTAAGGCCTGAGCCGAGGTGGACCCAGTAGGCAGATAAAATAAAATAAAAAACAAACATAGCTAATGATCTTCAAATGCAGATTTTGAACACTTGCTATTTGAATACTTTTCTGTTCCTTCTGATTTCTCAATCAACTTATGAAGTTCAGCTTTCCAGTCATTCCTACTTCATCAGTATCATACTACAGGAAGCCCCATGGGAGTTTTTACTTTCACTGGGATAACATGAGGGCTCTCTGGATTCTCCTCAGGGTCACTGAGGTTTCTAAAAGGATAGACAGGAATCTAGAGGGATTTACCAGTAGCCTGACAATCACTGATCTTGGTACAGGTCAGACTGCTAGACAGTTCTGAAAATCCCCTTTCAAGCCTGTTTCCAGCTGTAGGCACCTAAATCTCTTTAAAATAGGATTGCATAAGAGTGCACAATAAGGTCATTTAAGGAGATCAAATAAGCTTTAAGTGGCATATGGCTATAAAAACAAAAAAAGCAGCTGTTAAATGATAACAGCTTTTGGACATGAACTACAATAGCTAGGATGCTGTTTATCTGGCCATTTAGATAAGATAGAGATGAATAAAAGAACAGTAATTAAAACCATGAAAAAGTTCTCTTCTAAATGGAAATCTGTGACCAGAATTTAAAAAGATACAACAATGAGCTTTTTCTGTAATCTCCAAAAGAGTTAATTGTACACTATTTTTCTTTCAGTTAGGTGTTACTAAGGAAATTGTTTGGACTGAACTTTAAAGTAAGCATCAAATCACAAATTAGGTTGGACAGAGAGAAACTCTGTACTGAAAAAGTTGCAATTTATGTTCAGGAAAAACAGTTCTTGTTATCCAACATTTCTTGTAGTCAATAGAGAGCCTTTGGGTTCTACAAACAACGTTCAGTGAAGCTTGGACAAAACACTGGATTCTGGAGTACTCCCCGCCACCTCCAGAAGCTAACCCTCAGCTCTCTTCTTTAACTAATGACTCCTACTATTGTTCAAGAAGCCCTTTCCCAACCTTCCCTACCCTAATAACCCTTTCTCTCCATGTGCTCTGTGCTGCTGGATAAGCAGGGTGAGGGAATAGCTAGATCAGAGCTAGTTCTCACACAGAGGAGGGAAATGGAAGGACATTTCATTGAGTAGGACAACTCCGAAGCTGCAAGGGACAAAGGAGGGATGACTGAGGGCACAGAGATACTCTCTTGCCAGTGACAGCTGCTACACACATATCTGGGCTTCCCAGGGAGGAATGGGAGCAGATCAGCTGTCTGACCTGAGTGCTACTTGAACCCTATTTTCAAAGTAAAGCCAAGGTTGACAATCTGATGTTCTAGGCAAGGGACTACTTTTTCTATTCTTAAAACTATCAGTGAGACAAAGAGGCACATGAGGAAAATTATACATGCAATAACCCTCAAACTAATGAAAGTGAAATACAGCATTTTAGCAATTAATTACAATGTGGTCAGCAACAACAAATCACATTACTAAGTTATAAGAAATTATATCTTACCTACTATTCCATAACTAGGTTTGCATGGAATGTAACTATTTTAGAATGCCTTTTTTTCCTAACTGACACCATAGTTTTCCCATTTTAAAAGTTTAGGGTTTTGCCCTAAATACATACAAAGACATAATTTAGCAATTTTAAACTTCTCAGATTTGCCCTAATAAACACTACAATTTCAAAGTTTTAAACTTTCAGGTGAATGAAAATCAGTTCCGGTTCGGAAACACAATTTAGGAAAGTGCCTTTTAATGTCCCAAACTTTTATAAGCACCCTTTGCAAGAGGTTTCACCTAATCCAGAAGTACACAAATTCCATCCACTACCTTCATTTATGTGTCAGAAGATGCTTTCAGCCTCTTTCACTGTCCTTTTTGCTACATTTATGCACACCTAATCTTTCCATGCATTTACATAAAATTCCAAATTATATTGTCATGAAGTTTAAATTGTCTTCATCATCAAAGTCTCATATTTCGATAATGCACAAAAATTGGAGGAGAAACCCCCAAAAGTTCAGAAAAACACCCCTTTTTAGTCTTACCAGCTGCAGTTAATGAACCCTGGTTACTGCTCCTCTGCTCTGCCCACACTGTTGTTTGCCCAATTAAATTCCAAGGTTGAAATGTTCTTTATTTAAGGTCAGACACCCTTTATTTTTGTAGGGGGGTGGTTTTTTTGCTCTAGTTGTTCTTCCAAAACCAGAAACCTTGTCACTGACTGGTTTGCCGTTTATTCTCAAAAGCTGTTGTAGCAGTGCAATTGAAAAGGCAACAAACTGCTGCACTAAAATGAATGTCTGGGGGCAGAGAGAGGTGGGAATGTCTAATCTGGCTTCCTTGCCAGAACTGACATGACACAAAAATGTTGTTTTCAGTGAATGAAAATGCGAAGCCTCTAGGTAAATATTTATTTTGGGTAAACGGGTAATTTCTATTTAGGGTGTGTACTGAAGTGTGTAATAATTAAATGAGAACTTAAAGAGAAGGAAAAGGGGAACTTTTTCTGTCCATGAAATACTGTTTTCACCAGTCATCAGCTTGATTTGAAACAAATAACTTCAACATCAATAATGACTCAAGTTTATCAGAGAAGTTGCAAGTTTCAGTTCTTCGTGGGACTTAGAAAACTGGTGCATTTTTCAGAAATATAGATTTACAGCAGTTTTAGTTTTCAGATAAATATTTAAGACTTAATTTCAGCAATGAAAAAAATGTGAGTTTAAAACTTGTTTTAGAATAAACTTCAATTTTGTTTTGAGATTTTTTCACCTATACCTCAAGAATAATGTACATAATACAAAAAATACAGCACAAGTTGAATAGTAAGAACTAATATTATGGAAGAGAATACACAGTGTACACCCCTGATATGCATTCAGATCTTCATAACCTTATTTAGAAAAGTTATGATTTACTCTTTCTACTAAAAAACCTGAAATCAAGAACCAGGAAAAAAACACTGAAAGATGCATTTAACGTTTCTCATGAAATGACTGAAAACAGATGCACCAAAAACTATAGAAACCTGAATATGAATGCCATAATTTTGATCAGAGTAATTTGTAATTTTGATTACAAGGTCCTCTCTGAGCAGGCATTTCCAAAGCCTTTTCACACAGGTACACCTATCATAGGATCATTAAACCTGGAAAAGACCCTCAAGATCATGAAGTCCAGCCTTTCTGGAAATTCGTTTTAGTTGCTAGAGGAATGGTTGGTTGAGAATTTAGGCGAATGAAATGCATTACAATGCACGCAGCAACATGTAGGTAGATTTGCACACTTGCAGTGGTACAAGCTTCAGCAGTTCCATCTATTCCTGGGGCATTTTCCAAGATCACTTGCCTCTCTAGGTTTCCTGAGTGCACCCTGCAGCCTTTCCTTCATTTCGAGCACTTTATGGGTCTTTCCTTTTTCTGGCTCCCAAGTATCAAGACTTCTAGCACAGTATTTATCTTAGAGATCCTTACTAATCTTTCAGATCAGGTTTGGAAGCAGACAAGGGAGTTAAAAATTGACAGTAGATCACTGACAGCCAGATACAGGCAGTATGGATACATAAAACTTCCTCCTATAGTAAACCAAACTAAAATCTAAATAATGTTTCTTTATTCATGTTTTCAGTCAGGATCTCTTATTGTACATCTATCTGTGCATCTGATATTGCCCGTGAAAATTTGGCTTCAGTTCTATGCTGGTTTAGCTCCATTACGTTCACTGGAATTAGCTGTGGACTATACTGGGAGAAAAAGGTCTTACTGTACCAAAGAGAATTTGTCTGCATCAAAAACGGCAAAGGTTTTGTATCTAGGTAATCTAGGTTCATTTTAATATACATCTAAACAACCAATTTGCTTTAAATGGATTAAATTCATTATCTACTTCCAGCAAAATGATAACAGAGAAACAAAAAGGTGGAGATGTCATAACCAAGACTGCACAGGCTCAGCCCTGAATGAGGAAATACAGAAATCCTGAAGGCCAGATAAAGGAAGTTAAGATAATATTTTCATGTGCCTGACAGTCAGGTGTTTATGCATCTTCCACCTAAGGTGATGAATCTATAACCTCAAAGTGTAGAACAGTGTAACCATATTTTACTTCCACAAAACAAAATCTTTGAACTTAGGCTGAACTCTGTTTAGGAGCTTTCTACTGAGAAAAGGAACTCCATTTGCATTGACTCTCATAGCAACATTTCTCTTCAGAGCAATGGACTGTGTGTTCTTGACGGTAGGCCTAGAGACATGACTTTTTTACTACGTGATATTTGCATGAAAAGCATGAGCTGTACATTTCCAAGACCACTGATGATTTCTTAATGATCTTGCCTTCAAATCACAGTTTTTACAGGTAGTAATAATTCCAATAATTCCATATCTGCTGTTTATCAGAATATTTTCTATCAAAATATGGCAAGTTTAACTGATTTCCCCTACATATTTACTCTAATATCAGACACACAATCTGGCAATTTTCCTATCTGAAAGCAAACCAGCTCTTGACTTACAACAGTGACTGAAATTCAAGTAACAAAAATCACTGGGTTTAACTATAACTGCATAAATACCAAAACTTTTATTCTATATAAATAGTTTTAATTTTCCCTTGTAAATTTTAATAATTTCTCCAAAAGAAAAGTTGACCTTTTTTGGATATAATTTGAAATTTTCTTCTGCTGCACTGAATGTATACATATGTATTTAACTCAGTGGTTATAAACGAATACTTTACAATTACTTAATTTCTAATGTTTAGCTATACTGTCTTAGAAAATATATAAGGAAATAACTTTTCAAGTTTGGGGAAGAATTTTTTTTAAAGTTTATATGTATCAATAATATTACCACAGAAACTGGAATCTGCTTAGGAGAAAGAAAACAAGAAATTTGAAATTTTATTTCTTAGGTAAAGTTGTTTTAAACTTTAGAAACCTGAAGTACTAATAAACCAATTTTCAATTCAAACATAACTCTAAATGCAGTTGAAGTAATGTAAGTATTTTTGTGCACTAAGTAATGAAACATATTGTTTCCATTCTTCCAGGATTTTAGGACACAGATTGGAAAAAGCAGGGGGAAAGCTGTTTCTTTTTCTATTCTCCCAACTAGATTTTATTTTTCAATGAATTAATTATAAACTACCTGAAAAAAATCCAGAACATTAAAATATTCAAATGCATTGGGAAGGCAGTGTCTCTATCAACAGCTGGCTTAATACTTCAACAAACTAATTCCAGAAAAAATCTTTGGCAGAAATCTAGGTTGTTCTTACTATTACTTTCAAAGGCACAATGTTTTAATAGTTAATAGCAAATGTAGTCATTATCTAGATCATGATAACTTCAAATTCTATATGTGTATCACATTTCTTTTTTAACTACTAAATATACATTTAGAAAGTCAATGAATATGAAAATAGATTTCTTTTTTTATCAACTTTCCAATGCATGATGTAACATATGACTGCTGTTCTCTTAAATCTGGGCGGGGGGAGGGAGAGGGGGGAATCCAGAAGTGGTTACATGATGAACTGTGATACTTGACAAAAAAATAAATCCATGAAGTGCATGAAATAATGTCTTGCATTTACATAGGTAGTCTTTTATCTCAAAGAATCCTGAAGCGCTTTGCACATGTATCTGAAATGCATCTTCACAAAACTCAAGTTCCATGCAACAGCTTAAAGAAATCCTCTAAAAATTAGCCACTTACCCAGCATCTCTTATTCACCACATAACTATTAGCTACTTGTTCAACAATTCTGACAAGCAAAATTTAAAAACTCACATCTACTTGTGGCACAGGAAATTAAAGCATGTCACAAATTACTCCAGGCCCTGCTATAATCTAAAAGTCTCTCTGGGGCCACCTGACGTACCCTTGTTTGATCTCCCCTTCCCCTTATAAACCACATAGCTTCTAGTTCTCAAGTTAAAAACACAGCGTTTTGCATCTCCAGCCTCTGCAATGGTAGCTTATGCATTGATTCCATGTCTTATGGCATTGTCAGCTTTATCTTGCTGCATTACACAATGATTTGACAAAATTGTTTGGTGAAAGTACACTTCTCTATCCTCATTCATATGTGTTGACTCCAACTTGTACACTGAAAAGTTCTGACTGATTTATGAGGATCCTTGTCACTTATTGGCTTACTCTGTATCTGCTTCTCTAAGAATTTAATGCAAGTCAGAGATTCATGGAGTTTATAATCCATGAGTGAACAAATGGATAATACTATATATTATTCTTTTACAGGACTCCAGTACGCTGTACACATACAGCAGTTGTCACACTGTCCTTTCCTTTGTCCATCAAGTCCAGAAGCTCATCTTATGCAGTGGCCAAACACCTCATCACCCATCAAACACTTCAGACTAATTACACAGTAAGCAAAATTTCTTTCTGATCCCTGCAGCAGTGAAAATCTGCTTACAGTTGTCTCATTAATTCTAGTGACAGTGTAGTTTTTGATTGGGATGGTTTTCAACTTATCACCAGCTAAATATAAAATTTAGGCTCCACAATATCTTGCTCTTTTATAGTAAAGGAATAGGGAAGGGCAGAAAAACACTTATTTTGTATCACCGGCTAAGCAATGAGCACATTTGTGGTTCCCCTGCACCTCTTGGCACATGTGATGCTGTAGTTAGTCAGGTATTTCATCTTCCCTACAGTCTGCAAAAAATATGTCTTCAGGGGAAAAAAAAAAGAAAGGGAGAAAAGAAGTCAAGTTTTCTTTTATTTCTTTCTTAGACTGCTCTGAGATACTTGATGATATGAGGCCCTTACAAAGAAAAGATTCAAGTTTTTGAAAGAATTTTAGCAGAGCTGTGACAAAATTGACCAAGCACAACAAATATTCATTAAGCTTTCTGTAGTTCTGCCTAATATTCAGCATAATCCAGCATCTCCCCAAAACCCTCCGGACTCAGGACTAATGGAACAGTTGCAAATATCATTTTTGAGTCTCACAATGATGAACAAATGTTATTTTGCTTTTTAGTATTTGACTTTTCATCTCAGGTCAGTGCTCTAACATCAATCAGACTCAAGAGAGTAACTAGAAGTGACATAATTTGCAAAATATACCCTGCAGCACAATGAAAAATGGTGTAGTTAAATAAAAACAAACAGTCTGCTGGGTAATTGGGAGCTGAACTTATTTATTACAAATTGAATGACTCCACAGATCTACTTAAATGCAGCTTCTGAACATAACTAGCAAATAGAAAAGCATCATGGCTGTTTGTAATATGCTATGAACTCATTTCTCTACTTAGGAGAAGCTGAGATTGTCAGAAGAGTAGGAAAGGAGCTTCAAATATTGTTTCCCACCTAGACCTATCCAGTGGCTGAACAGACTCCATCAAATGGGCAGTATCAGGGCTTGCTTTTCCTTGCTCAGGTGTCAGGAAAAAATCTGGTCTGCCCCAGCTCTATGCATGACAGACCAGAGAAGTAATGCTGGGAGGGACCATTCTGGCATTTAATAACTAGAATATGCTCTTATGCTCAGGATATCATGCACTAGTCTGTTAAATTGACTACAAGGAAATAATTCCACACATACAGCTCTACAAACCAGTTGCATGTACCAACTTAATTTTAATTCAGATAGTTCCTATAATAACAAACTATTGACAGTATAATTTCTTTATTACACTATCTCAGTTCAAAATGAATTTTCACTTTGGAAACCGTAGCCAGTTTCAAATCAGAACATAATTTACAAAAACACACATGCAGAAAGTTGATCAAGTGTGTTCTGTTTCATAGTGAGATAAATTCTTCATGAAATGAAAAGCAGAAACAGAAAACAAAGGAAAATAACTCTAAAATTTGGTGACATGCTACTTAATACCAGGGCAGAATTTACATTGCCAAAAAATTTTTGTCAAATGATAATAATAATGGAATAAGAAAGGAGCTGCCCTTCAAATTAAAGTATTGGCAAAATTATGGCAGTTCTGTGCCATGGAATATTTTAATATAAAGATTGAGCTACTTAGAAAAAGTTATCAACAGTGAACTAATGATACAATACTGAGGTAATGTAATGCTGAGATATTAAGTGACCATTGAGGAACAGGCTCCTGTATCATGCTGAAGTTTTCATTTACAAAGATCATTTCTCCTCTGAGCTGTTTGACCTGTCTCTCAACAATGTCTCTTTCTTATCTTGCTGGGTTGCAGCTTTCTAAAGACTTCTGTTCCAACCTTAGTGTGTTTTTGCATACTTCTTCCATATTTTTAGCTGCCATCCTCATCTTTTCCTTTTAGCAAAGGCATCCCAAAACATCTTGTGTTGGATCTTTCTAGAAAATACTGTAATAGTTGGCTTTGGATGAGCATATTTTTCCTGTCCATTAATAGAAATCAGTGGGTTCTTCATGTGAGGCATTAGTTGTATTTAAATACAACATAGGTCCTACTTACACCTACTTATTGCAGCCAAGAAAATTTCATACAACTTAATGCAGGTGTTTTATACACCTGCTATTTTTCACACAAATGATACAGAAGTAAAAATCTGGAGAGGCAGGCAGAATCCCTAACCAAAATGCAGCTTTTTCTTAACACCAGTGTACAAGCTAGCTTTGATATTTAAAATCCACTTTGAATTTAGTATACCTAGTTCTGATTTAATATGCAAATTTCATTGAGATCTGACCTGAAAACCAGTAATATTCTAGTCCCATTCAAAGTGTGTACCCAGGAAAAAATATCTGTCATAAAGGAATGAGGAAGAGTTCTAGATTAGGGTACAAAAGGAGCACTGTGTTTCAGCTGCTTAATGGTTTCTAAAAGAAATCTGCTATGGTAATTTCATTGTCACAGTTCAAGGAATTTTCTCTAATTTTTTTCTTGCTACTGTAGCTACAACAGTAGCTCTGAAGTCACTTAAGAGCTGAATCTTAGCATGAATAGGATGCAATGAGTAGCACTGCGTGTTACCTTTTTTCTTTTTAATTTTCTAACATAAAAAGGGCAAATTATTCCTCCTTTCCCATTTTTGATCAAATTCAGATACAGTGTATGCAAGTTGCTAAATCTGTGTTTACCGGCTTTGCTAAGAGGGTCCTGATCCTATTTCACTCAAAAGCAAAAATACCTTTGATACAAGGCCAACACAACATTATATGTAACATTTAGATGCCAACAAATCAAGTTATTTACTAACATCTATGGGGCTGAGCATTTACAGTTACCATTAATTTCCATCAGAAGCTAGTGTGCTCTGACCCTCCCAAAATCAGACGAAATATCCTTAAAATTATTATTATTTTTGGAATTACCGTTATGTTTGACTTTTTGACTTTGAAAGTATTTGAAGCTAACTGGAAGTTCTTTTTTTTTTTTTTTTTTTTTTTTTTTTTTTTTTTTTTTTTTTTTTTTTTTTTTTTTTTTTTTTTTTTTTTTTTTTTTTTTTTTTTTTTTGTTCCCCCTGAAGAACATTCATCATTTAAAAAAGAAAAAAGAAGGATTAATAAATGCCTTCAAATATTTCAGTTTCTGGAAGTCTTTTACAAAGTGACATGCTCATGTCATTTACATGGAGTATTAAATTTCCAGTCATTTGGGATCACCTAGCACTCATCATTTAAACTCCATATGATTCCCCTGTAGGAGCACAGCACAGCACAGGGAGTCTGAGTCTCTCTGGGGGACATAATTGTTACACTGCGTTTGGGTTTCTTAGAACTTCCTGCGGTAGCTTGGCAGAGTGGGGTCCCACGACAGGTATCTCTAGGATATGTGAGTAGCAATGAACTATATCTTTTGAGAACAAGTTAGCTTTGCTGCTGCTGGTACTGGGTTTAGAAAGATAACAGCTTGAAAAAAAGAGTGAGTTGTTATGCTCAGAATAAACCTTCGCACACAGCAGAAGATGAGGTAGAAGAAACTTAAATCCACAGAAAACCACGAAGACTAAACCTTTTGATCAGCAGTTTTATTTGCTGACAAAAAATGGTGTGAGAACCTCTTAAAATATTTTTTACTGTTTTCCAGTGTTTCTCAGAGTTATGTGTTTATTCTCAGTGAAGGCATAGTTTAGAGAATAGCAATGTTTATAGTTGGAAGAAAGGTGGCAAAACCATTCAAGAACAGTCATGTGAGTTAGAAAATTATTTTGGATTCACTGTTTACTTGCCCTGCATATATTTATCTCTGTATGAAGAACATTTGATTTGAATGATGACAAAAGACACGCACTTGAGGCTCACACCACTATTCATTCCTTGAGGAACTAAATTTGGTTTTGGTGTCTGCAGCTGCCTACGTCAAGAAATTCCTAAAACCTGCATAACCCTGTCATACTACTTCTTCTCAAAGGAAAAGAACACCCAGCACATTCATAAGTTCACAACACTGTGTCAAAAGCTTAGTAAATCAATCATATTCTCCCTCCTCTTTGTTAGCCACACTTAACCAGTCAGAGCACAAAAATATTGCCATGGCAACATATAGTGATAGCAACAACAAATAGCTAAGACATAGGGAGAGCATCATTTCCATGTGGTCCAGAGACTTTTACTGACTTGGAACATTGCTGAGTGATTCTCATTAACAAATTACTTAAAAGTAGCAAATGTGCAAATAGCAGAAGAGAGAAAAAGAACTCATGGATCTTTTCAAAGAATACCCCTCTCAGATTCTTTCCATCTTTCTGCATCTGCAAACCCATTTCTCTCATTCTCCCCTGCTGTGGACTGCAGAAACTTTCCATATCTGCCACCTGGTATGTAAATCGAGAGTGTTCAGGATGTTGTATATGTTCCAAAAAACTGGAAATGCATTTAGTTGTGAAACTATAACATCTAGGTGAGAAAATCATTCCTGCAGAAAGTAACATTGTAACTCTGATATTTTTATGAAGAAAACAGGTCTGCCTAAGAACTGATATGCTGGATGGCAGGGCAAATTCTAGTGAGATTTGTGCATCTTGTAACTCAGACAACCAACTTCTGACAAGCAAGATGGCAGCTTGGAAGATTGCTTTCACTGTTGCTATTCAAGGAGAGAAAACTGGATGTTTGATCTTAATGAAGACCTTCAGAAATCAGATAGGTCTTAATGGATATAAAAATAACAGCAGGGAAAAAAAAAAAAAAGGAAAAAAAAATCAAAGATCTGCTTCAGAGATTTATCAGGCCTATCTCCAGTCAGGGTATGGATGTACAGAGGTGACACAGACACTGACGCCATCAGGTCAGCACGAGATAACAAACCAGTACATTAGGGTGCCTCAGTACAGATTTCAGCACAGCAAAGCCTTGTTTGTGTTAAAAATGTAATACTCTGCACACCTCACAGCACAGATTGCTAAATGACTGCGGGCCCTGCAAGGGTCAATTTGGCACAGAAACCTTTACAAGGATGTTAATTGCTATGGTGGCTTCTATGTAAGTCAACTATCTCGCTGCTATAGGGCTTAAATGGTGAATAATAATATAGTGGTAGCCAAAGTATTGCAATAACTAACAGGATGAAACTACTTCTATTGCAATTCCTGTTACTTTTACAACTCTAACACTTTCAATATATAAACCACTCTCTTTTAACCAAGGAAGAATGTACTAAAATTCCTTCTATTAGTACTGGATCCGAACATCAGTACAGAAGAAACACCTAACACCAAAGCCAAATGTACTACTTAAGAATATTTAGAAGTCATGCACTACTCAAGAACAACACAAATCTTTCTCTCTCTCACTTGCTGGTTGCTCCCTCTCTAGGGAATAGTTATTTCTCAGTGGGCAGAATTATAATGTTTGACTTAGCAGTGCAGTGGAAGCATCACACAGCTGATAAAGAAGGCCCAAAGCGCTGTTTCTATTATTGGTAGCAGATTATGTCCCCAGAATGTTCTCACATGTCAAGAGCAGGTGTCCCCACCGCTGATTATAAATAAAATCATTTGCAGTCAGAATTTGGATATTAAATGAAAGAAGCAGCAAGTGACTAACTATTGAACCTCCAAATGCAGCATGTAGGTTAAGAAAGAAGATAGGTAATCTGAGATCTGTTGTGAAAAGCAAGTGAAAGAGCTTTTAAAAACAGGACATCTAGCAGTAAGCAGAACAATTTGAAATTAACAGCAGATATTAAGGGTATGAGCGCTTAAACCACTATTCTGAAATGAGAAGGATCAAAGAAAACAATCTTGCATTTTGAGAAACTCAAAACTAACTCTTAACCCTTTCTTAGATTTTAAACCAAGGCAAATTAACTTCTCCTCAACTTGGAAGAGTTCTTTTAATATTTTCTTTCCTCTGGGCTTTTCTTGGTTCTAGCAGATGAAGATTTAATATGGAAAGAGGAATAATTCTTCTAAGTTTTTAGTAGAGATTTTGAGTTGTCTATTCATGTTAAACTCAAAGTCAACCAAGTTGGCTGGAAATCAAGATTGCAATGTAGTCTCCAGTTCCCCACAATATTCCACTAACCTAAGACTGATCAGCAGTAATGAGAATCCTTCAGTACTTTTTCCCCTTTAAAGACTAATGAGTTGGGTTCCTGGGTTCAGAATGAAATATCTGGAAGAAGAATATCTCAGGATAACTCAAAGTCTACCTTTAAAAACTTCTAAGGTTTTAATTTCATGTCAGTGGAAAAGGAAAAAAAAAATCATCACTATTGTTTTACAGAATTACATAAGAGTTTCTTGCCCAAACTCTTAAAAATATAATTTATCACCTTCCTCTGCTGCTGAATTCATCAAGCTTCTAGTGAATTCTGTGATACTTCTGTACAGAGAAGGATCAAGAATTATGAAATTTTGTATCTTTGAAAAATAAAGAAATAAGAACATAGCTATGTATATAAATAACTCAATTTCATTAGCTTGGAAGTTGTTGGCACTTTGATAAACCTCTAAATATGACTGAACAAAACAGACCACTGTTTGCCATTCTTTCGTTGTTGCTTTTCCTTTTTCACTGTAAGCCAGGGTGCACTCTGCAAATCCACATGCAGCTTTAGACAACACAGTGCAAGAGGAACAGTTCTTCTCTCACAGATACAATTGCTACAACAGGAACATTCACAAACTACAAAATAAGCCAAATCTCAGAAACAAGAGTGATATGGTGTAATGCTCACTGCCTGGGTGCTATTGAATCCCCAGAGGATGAGTCTCTATCCTGTCTTAATGAGGTACTGTGTCCTGTGTGCCTATTTACACAGTAATTTTATGTGGAGTATCCCTGACCATCAGCCTTCTACCAGAAATAGAGGGAGGAAAACCAAACTTGCACACAAAAAAGGTAGCCATGGGAATGAGAAAGGAATGAATGACAAAACTGAGAGGGGATCTTGAAGGGAGAACAAAGGATTATTTAAATATCTTCAGTATAAAGTTAAAAGTAATACAGAGACTGACTGAATTCCAGATCTTTGACAATCAAATTCAGTTCCTAAAATACAAGTCCAGATGGTAGACTGATGTAAACAAGTGCAACTCCATAGCCCTGAAGGGAAAAGTATCAATGTATACCAGCTGAGGTTTTGGCAAATCCTCTTTCTGAGGTTCCATCAACATTCACATGTTCTCAGGTCGGTGGACACAGATTTATAAGAAGATTAATTCTTAACCTACTGTGATGACAAATAGATACCAATTAACATTTTTGAGGTAATGAGGAGATCATTGTTCACTACAATAATTTTTTATTTTATTTTCCATGCCAGAAAATTCTACACATTAACATCTCTAAATCCATACTATGGAAGAATCTGGGTTTTTCCACTGAATCTTGCCTGCTTCCTTCTATGACTTACCAAATAAGTGATGCACAAAATACTGCAGAGGGAATTTCTGTAATTATTGGCATCAAAGTACAGTTGAATCCATTTAAGAATGAGAATATGATCTACATCAACAGCCCCATAATTAGACATCTTCTCAATGCATTAGTACCGGAGATCTGTCTTTTGTGTCTGAGCTGTAGGTCTGACCTTGGCTTGGAGCAGCAATTTCTAGCAGAAAGGGAGGATTTTAGTCTCGCACACTGATTTAGTTCATAGACTGTGCCCTGAGAATGCAAATTAGGCTACTGTTTGAGTGAATGACATCTGTGCAACTGGTAAAAAAGCACATGTAACTGAACAGATATCACTGGCTTCTGTCAAGTCAGTAACAATTCATTATGAACAACAAGTAGCACATGAATCCTGAACTAATATACTGAAAGCATCACGTCCTGTGGCATTGTTACCCAAGCCTTATGTGCTCAGAGAAGCCTAACAACTAGATCAAGGATGTGATGGATTGCAAAGTGCTATCAGTCTCGACTCTCTGTTAGTTCCCACCCGCACATCTGATCATTCCCCAGAAGGGAAATCACTCTGTGCAATGTATTTCTCTGCATGTCACTGTACTTATTTCTCTAACTCCAGGTTTGTAGACAGAGTGAACATAGGTAGTAGAAAACGTGGAAAATAAGAACTGTTACATTTTGTTTACCAGGTGAAGGGATATGAGGGACCAGAGGTGCTTTCAGTTCCTAAAGGTGGTTGGTTTGGGGTTTTTTTTTTCATTTTTTCATCTCCATCACCACTAATAAAAATGTATTTTCTGAACAAGAAGGAGGAGTAACACCAAATCAATGTAAACTTTCTCCATGAACTGACAATACTTCTATGTAAATCAATTATGACACTTATTTTAATTCAAGGCATTAGTCAAAATAACCAGAACACAGAGTAGATCACAAACTTGATATCTGAAAAATTGCTGAGCAAAATACTTACTTTGATATTTCTAGTAGAAAGCAGAAACATTTGGTCAGATCAAAATTTTGCTGGGGACAGTTGCATATAGATTATTCTGGAACTATTTGGGTTTGTAAAAAAACCCCAAACATTGCAGCTGTAGTACTTTAACATAAGAATACCATAGTAACTTATACATCTCATATATGTATATAAATACATGAAGGAATGGTGTAAAGAATATGGAGCCAGGCTCTGCTCTGTGGTGCTCGGTGACAGGACAAGAACCAATTCACACAAACTCAAACCCAGCAGGTACCCTCTGAATATGACGAAATCCTTCTGCTGTAAGGGGGATCAAGCACTGTCACAGGCCACCCAGAGAGGTTATAGAGTCTCCATTCTTGGACTTACTCAAAAGTTGTTTGGATGTGAGCCTCAGCAACTTCCAGTTTCAACCATTCTGTGATTCTGTGAATACACAAGCTTCTCCCTGGGAGCTGCAGAGATTTAAACAGTTCTCCTATGATCACTGGTCACCTGAAAACACATCGCAGGGTTCAGGCATGGGAAGTTGCTCTTACAGTGTAATTCAATAACTGACCCACTTCACTAGCAAATCTGCATTTTCAGTTAAAAAAAAAAACAACTTTATACATTTTTATTTCCAGGTTGCCTGAATAGAGGGACGGAACACGTTATGAGAGAGCACAGAGAATGAATGTACATTTCCCTAAACCAGGTAGAATTGCTAAAACAGATCACATACAATGGCAAAATGTATAATAGAACCAAGAAAATAACTAGATTTTTATTGTCATTGAGAGGAGAAAGTATAATAGAAATCTGTTTTTTGCTTTTGTTCAAAAGACAGTTCATAGCAAATGAATAGTTTCGAGGGAGCTTTACAGTTCGATGGGCTTTTCTGCTTATTTGTTTTTCATCTCAACAAAGGTAACAAGATCTACCAAACAGCCCCCCCCTAATTCACACATGCACAAACAGGAATTTATAAAAACATCCACCTATCTGGCTTTTTATTGTTTTATTTTCTGTTCTGTTTCCAGAGACTTATTAAAACCAAACAGCAAGTATTCAAAGAAAAGAGCAAAGGCAAATTCACATTGATTTAGATTCTTTTTGAATGCATGAATTCAAAGCCTACATACTTTGAGCTTTTAGAGCTCCACAATTAACATCATGCAAGCTGCCATTATGCAGGAATATGTTGGGAAATCCTCTGTCCTGCAGACATAAAATCTATTTCAACTGAACCAATTTCTGCCACAAAACATGACAAAAAACGTTGCTTCTAATCAGAGCACAGTAAAACAGGCAAATCTATACATATTATTCCTAAATCTCCTGGGTTTTTTTACCTCTTTGTCTCAAACTTTTATAAGATCATCTGATTTAATTCAAATCTCATTCCACCAAACCCACTACTCTTTACCAATCCTTTACCCCCTTCTGTGCAAATAGACGATTCTCTTGTGAACTGCAGAGACTTTCTGCCTACAAAGCTCAGCATGGATCTTATGCAGCAGCTAAGAAGTAAGAAGCAAGGTTTGTGAAAAAGAAGACAATTAAGCAGAGCAAGCTCCACCAGTTTGTTTCATATCTTGGAAATTTATTATTTCAAATATGCTGCATGTGTTTTTGAGAATATTCTCTTTGGGAAATATCCAGTAATCCTGTAGCAAGAAAACTAGACCAGGCTTTATGTAAGTGTTCTAAATAAAATAACTTGATTTATTTGATTTTTTTTATCTTTCTAAATTTTGATTACAATACTATACTCTGTGGTAAGTATGGAAATGGAATAACTGCACAGTGGATCAGACCACCCACGTAAGAGATAGTCTTGTTAGTGAGAGCATTCTAATGGTTGTCAACAACCAGCTTAAGAGAGTGCTTAAAAAAACAGAATGCATTAAAGTTTTTATAACACGTAGTGACAGGAAAAGTGGGAATGGTTTTAAACTGAAAGAGAGTAGGCACACATGAGATAATAGGAAGTGTGGTATTGCTGAGGCACTGCAACAGGTTGCCCCGAGAAGGTGTGGATGTTCCGTCCCTAGAAGTGTTCAAGGCCAGGTTGGATGAACCTGATCCAATGGAAGGTTCCCTGCCCACAGCAGGAGGGTTGGAACTAGATGATCTCCAAGGTCCCTTCCAACCCAAGCCATTCTACAATTCTGAGAAGACACAAGGCACAACAAAATTAATTTCCCTAGAACTATACTAGGAGGGAATTTTAGCAACACCCTAATCTGGCATTCAATTGCTTTTACCATAGAAAATTTATTTTAAAGACAGACATACTTTTCAGGTCCCGATGTGTGAGTCTGATGGTCTTTCCCATTCATTTACTCCTTGTAAACAAGTCTATGTATAATTTGGATACTTCATGTTTTTTTCTGAACCAAAAGACTTTTCCAGGCCAAAGAATGTACGAGGTAGCTATAAAAAGTGATAACTACAATCTACTAAACTGTACAGCAAAAGAGTATTCCTGGCATCCCAAATGTATGCTGGGAATACTGGAGCTCTGTAGAGTCTCCTGGTCTCCAAAGGCTTGTGCACATATAAACTGTAGTAGATAGGCTTTGCAATAAAACCCTGTGGACAACTCTCAGGTCACCTTTTGAACTAATCTGCAGTTCCTGGAGGCCTACCTAACCTCCAAGACAAAACAATTCTTTAGAACTGAGATCATGACCCTCAGAGGTGGCCTTTTCCAGCCAATGAAAACAAACTGCAGCTGCAAGTTTAATGCCAGTTTTAGTGACTGGATTGCAGACCTATTGCCCCACGTTCTCCAGGAGAAAGTGAAAGGGGCAGGCTGGCACTTCTTTATTGCTTCTTTCAGCATTCTCTTCCCCACATGGCACTGCCTACCTCACTTTCAGCAAAAGCAACCATTTGTGCCTATCTGCACAGAGGAATGATTTAAAGGCTATCAGTTGACAGAATGCTCTGGAACTATAGACCAATGAGGTTTTCTAAAGAGCATTCACTTTGTGGCTGCTAATGTTGCAGATAAAAAAAAAGTATTAAAATTGCATACGGCATCTGCTACGTGAAAAGCAGTGCACTTCCTATTTCCACCCTGTGGGCTATAGCTCTTATCCAAAGGACTTTAGGACTACACAGCAGTATTTCTGACTCAAACTCCTGAGTTCTTGGAAGCAGCCTGCTTTCCAGTGAAGCTGGAACAAGTATGTTCTACAGTAACATCAGTAAACTGTTAAAGTGACCTCTTTAAACTCAAGAGCCTAAAAGAAAAAAAAAAAAACAAAACAGCTTCCCAGGTGTTTGATCCCAAGCTTTCAGTTTTAGTGCATGGCAGTACTTTCTCACTATTTAAAAAATGCTTTATAGTGAAAAAAAGAGAATCCCACACACTTTATTGTATTTTCACAGGGGATTTACTCATAGCTGGTGTTTGAGGATGACCAAAGGGGAGATGTTCCTTCTGCAAGACCTCTAATTGCAACAAAACTATGCAAGTTAATCTCTTTGACTGAATCACAGTAGACATCACACAAAATTCATTTGATTTCTTCTTGTATCCTCTTCCAGAATAAGTTCCTTGAATTTGTTATTTTGTACAGAAACACAAAAAAAATCTTATATAGGTAGGAAGGTATTCCTAACTTACAAATATAACTTTCAGAGAAACTGAAATTGTTCTCAGAAGTGGATATCTCAACAGAGTTGGGGGGTTTTGTTTGTTTGTTTTTTGTTTAGGATGTTTTTTGGGGGTTTTTTTAGGAGGTGGTTTTTTTTGGTTTTGTTTTGTGGGGAGGGTGTTTGTTTTGGTTTTGTTTGGTTGGGTTTTTTTGGGGTTTTGGGGTTTTTGGTTTTGTTTGGTTTTGATTTTATATTCTCCTTTTTCTCTTTCTTTAATACATCCAAATAAAAGGAACAGATGTTAACATACTTCAGCCAAAATTGAAGTAAGTCCTTATGGTCAGGTCTAGCAAGCCAGAAAAGGTATCACAACAGTGCAAATAATTCCAAAATGGATAAATAAACACAGGGATGTATAACACTACAAAGACTCTACAGGATCATCCACTTAGTAATGGGCATATCTGACTCCTGTGCAATTTGTAAAGTATGCCACCCAAGTAATTTCCATTTCCATATGATGGATGGATATAACAACTGTCCCCTCTCTAAGCAGCCTACAGGCCAAACGCCACCCTGAGTTACATCAACCCAAACCTGCAGGATGTCTACCAATACTGGCATCAAAACTGGCATCAGCATTTGGCATCTCGTAGTGAAAAAATAAGGGATGAGGTTTTCTCCATGATACCTAATTTGTGATAGTCTCCATAGCGCAATTCTGCTTCTTCAAAAACAACCATGTAAGCCTCACCTGGTCTACCCCAGATCAATATGCCCAGTGTACAAACAACTCTACCAGTCACCCAGTAACGGTGCCATCAACATGACCAGAAATCTGCAAGTTACGCATGTACTTAATTTCACGTATGTCCTGCTCACATCATTGCTGGCAATAAAGGGTTCTGCAATATCAAAACAAGGTCTCAAAATACAGCTATTTCAGCAGCTGTTTTTTATTACTGCTTATGTTGTTGCTGGCTGAAGAGAATGTCAGGAAATTTCTGTCTTACTGCAGAAATGGTAAAGTAATTCTGCACAACATCTTTAAATGATGCTGTCACATGCATAATGTCCCTCATTTTGAAAGAGAGATCAGGCCTAGCATTTACTAATTGAGGTTTAGCTAAATAGCAAGTTCTTTGTATATAACAGTAGTATATAGACTCCAATGTCTTAAAACCATGCTTTTGCCACTTAACACAGCAGAACTGAAGAGATTTAATGTGTGGAACAGTCTAAATCTATAGTAATATGCCATCTTAAAAAAAAAAATCTGTTAGTAGAGAAAAAAACCAGTTTATCGTGAAACTTAGATCAGCAGTGTCTAAATTGTACAAAGATGCACATTATTTGCATATTTGATCCAGCCCTACCCAGCTATGCAGGGTGAGAGCTGAGGTACCACTCTATCATTTAGAAAAAAAAGTTGTGAAGTCAAGATAGAGGACACTATAACAGGACGTTTTTTTCAACCTGAATCAATAAATAAAAAAATACATTAAGAAAGAGATGTATGACCCAGACATGAAGTCATAAACCCTTTCATCCTTAAGTCACCAGTTGTTTCTTTTGAGCTGTGCAAAAGCTAGTGCTATTTGTTTTCCTTTTGGTGGCCCTCATGAAGGAATTTCACAGTCTTAACAGGGGAATGTTGCCCATGTCAGCAGATAATGTCAAAAATCCAAGTAATGGATGAAAATACAGACTGAACTGAGACAATCAGTTCAACAGGATGCCTGTAAAATGATGTAGGAATTAATATCTGTATTTTGAGCTGTAGATTATTAAAATAACCTAATTCTACAGAATTACAGTTCAGTAATCTTTTAACTATGTCACAAATACAGGTTTGATAATAACATTCAACAATGCTTTTCAACTACCATTGATAAATCAGTAGATGAAGAATTACTCAGAGGGTGGTGAGGCACTGGCACAGGTTGCCCTGAGAATTTGTGGGTGCCCCATTGCTGGAAGTGTTTGAGGCCAGATTGGATGGGGTTTTGAACAACCTAGTCTAGTGGGTGGCATCCCTGTTCAAGGCAAGGGGTTTGGAATTAGATGATCCTAAAAGTCCCTTCCAACCTAAACCAGTCTATGATTTATTATCAGATCAAATTATATATAGAGAAACCAAGATAATTGCTATGGTCAAAAAGAGGTCTTTTTGTGCTGTGTCTATTAGGCAACGCATAAAGTAGTATACAGAAAGAAAGCCGGTGCCTGTAATTGCAGAAATATTTATAAAAATGCCATTGGTTCTCTTTACATACTACTGTCTCCCACAATAGCTTAAAAAATTTAAGCCCCAAAAAATGAGATCACTGCTGTGTTTTCTTTTTCTTCACAGATGTTATCAGACCAGGGAGGTGTGAGCTGGATATACTACATGGTAAAAAGTCAGAGGCAGAGAAAATTAGGAACTGCTCTTCTCCTCTGTTACCACATGTTTAAAAGATGTACAATAAAGAAGCTAGTGCAGACGCTGTGATTCTGGAAATGGCAGCAGAGGCAAGAGCCTCTGTTAAAGTCATAGCTTCATACTGATTTTTGTCTTTTACTTGTACAAAAAGATTTACCTTGTATTCACATTGCCTCTGTAATTATCACCTTTCTTTCCTAATCTGTGTTTCAAACTCTCCATTTGCTGATACATGTTTGCAGATGATATTGCAGTGGATGTAGTTTTATCTGTTTGAATGGTCTGGCAAAATTCAAAGAGGCTTATGGGACAAAATGAGTACAGTTAATTAACTATTATCTGTAGTATATAACCCTTCTGCATTGAAAGGTCTTACTTTAGCAGTCTATCAGTATGATGTGTTCTACATTCTAGCTTCAATAAAAAACACTATAAAGGATCACTAATTAAAGCCAATTCTGTAAAGTGGACTTAAGTGTTGATCCAACATGATTTAATCACTGATCTTATACAAACTTGCTCTTCTGGTTTAACATGTTTTCAAGGTTTTGAATCTTTGTATTGTCAGCTCATCCCTCAAGCTAGACACAGCGTCTTGCCTGCATTTTAGTTCATTCAAAAGAAATGCAATCCTTTTGATTTGCCAGGCTGAACTCAGATTTGTACCTGTGACTAAATCAGTAGATTGTAGGTCTAGCATCAAAGAACAGGAAGCTTCAACTCAAAAGGTAAGGGACCGGAGACACTTGAAATCCTGGGTTTGCTCTCTATATTAGAGATCCATGAAGGAAAGCCCCAAGTTTCAAGGAAGTTCACTGAGTAAAATGTGTTGTTTCACGATGATAGGGGGTCTTCTATAAGACAAACAATTTGCATTATCTTTCAAGAATAGTAATTATACAAGGAAGACCTTACCAGAATTTCCCTTTATGTGTACATCCACAGTTCTACTGTTATAACAGTGCAGAAATTATATTCCATAATCTGGTTTTGCAGATGTAGATAATGTACTTCAATTCGGCACATGTGGCCAAATACTGACCCCCATAACACCTACACTCATTTCCCTGCATTTTCCAAATTACTAATACAGTAAAGAAGACAAGACTGAAGCACTTGAAAAACCAAAAAACAGACCCATTAATAAAATATCAACACACACTGCAGGTATGCAGGCCTCCTTAGAGCCCCAGACTTTCTAAATCCAGACCTCCCTCCATAGTTCCAGACCTATTTGATTTATCTTTCTGCATCCTATTGCACTGTATGTCATGTGTATGTATAAAACACACACATACATAAGAATACATATAAATCTTTTTTATAGAGAAAAATCTCCCCAAAGGCAGCAACCTGTAGATTCTAAATCAATTTATTTTAATCTAATCTTCATCTGTAATGGTTCTCTTGGCTTCAGCCATCAAGGAAACATCTTGGCAGGTGGGAAAAAATGAAAACATATAACATTTGTTTCTAATGGTTCCTATGCACCATGCAGTTTTGACTTTCCAATACAGAAATGCCTGCAAAACCCATGAAATATGACTGGGCTTGGAACTGACCTCTGATGTAAACTTACATCTGCACAGCTGAGAACTCCTAAAAATAGGAGCGTAAAGATGTCAGAAACTGTTTAAAATAGCTTTAAAAATCATTGAAGCAAAGTTGTGAAGCAAACTTTTCCACCTAAAGACAAAGCTGAAGTGGAGTTTTTCTGTATAACCATTTAGCCAAATGGAAAGCCTTTTCTATATTCTAAGACCTTTCCTTTCTTCCTCAGTATACAAGTTTCAAGTAACCCAAATTTCTGTTAGGAATTACTTAGACCACAGACCCCTAGGAATCTCCCTGTATTGTCAGATTTCCACTCCCTCATGCCAAACTTAGTGCCTTACTAATTGCCTGGGGCTACAGGGCCTTGCTTATAGAAACAAATTATTTTCTTGATAGAATAGCAGGATTTGCACCTGCAGAGACTTAGCTTGGGAAGCCTGGCAAGCAATCAAGTGGGCATCTGGGGAGCCTACCTCCCCAGCAATCTCCAGGACAGGCCTCTGGAAAGCTAGGAAGACTGTCAGGTTGCACATCAGCTAGTAGGCAGCTAGCTGGCAAGGTGGCTGGCAGAAAACCAAGACTCCAGGAGAGATTAATCTGTGTATCTCCTAACCTGGCTTCTGTCAGTAACTCTGATTAGTCAACACACTCTGATGAAAAAATTCTGTTCTGTGACATCAACAGTGAATAGGAAATGAAATATATTCAAAAAAAAATTTAAAAATGCTAACCACAACTTTCCTAGTTCCCTGAACCCTCAGAAGGAAAATCAGCTCAAGGTTAGGACAATGTTTCCTGCACATGTTGCACTGTGGAAAATAACTGAAAGCAAGGCATGAAGAAATTCTCAGCAGTACCCTGGCCATGTGTAATAAAATGTCTGCACCACATTGGTCAAGATTGCTCTGGGGCTTGTTCTTTGAAAGGCCACGATTGTAATTCACATTCATTCACACACCTCATAAAATTGCAGAGCTGAGTTACTTACAGTGTTAACCACTTATTCTTTTGACCACTAAAACAATAAAAAGTCAGTTTTATTTTAATTTATTAACTGAAAGGAGGTTGGTGGTCACAGATTAGTCCTCTCTGTGAGTCACTGCAGAACCCGAGCAACACTTGGTCTGGCACACAAGAGCTGTGCTACCAAACTCTGCTGATGGATAGATAAAGTAGTATAGACACCAAAATCTGTTTGATTCTTTAAGTCATACTTTTCACTGCCATAGGCAGCTTTCTATCAGAGAGTCAGATCATGCCAAACAGGAATGTGTATATTTCTACATGAGAAAAAGGTTTCATCTCCTCTCTTACTTCAATAATATTGCACCTGGCCCAGTTTGCTTTTTTTGCCAAACTGATCTGACTGCTTTAGCTGGCATGGGAAGAGAAATTGCTTATGTTTTTCCTGAGCTTTCTGATTACCTGCTTCTCCAAAACTAGGCTGGTGTAACATATTCTGACTTGAAGAAGCAGTTACTGAACATGGAATTTTCTATCACATTTCTTACAGGATCATTGTTAGGTCAAATCTCTCTCAAAATTAAACCTTGAACAAACAAAAAAATGCATGGAAAATTCACAAGAAAAATATGAAATATTTATATTATAGTTAAGTTTTAATTTTTGAAAGTGCTCTTAATAAACAGGGCTAGGTGACACTTAATCAGTGTCTCCTGAAATCACACTCACTGTCTCAAAAAAACAGCACTAACCTCACACTCAGCTCTAAACATTTCACTTAGTCACTGCAAATATATTTGAATTTAATCTGCAAAAACAATGATTACCAAATTATCAAAACCAAAAACAATTTAAGAAACAATATCAATAGATAGGATGAAAAATAATTGAATAAAATAGTTTTTCCATCCTCCCTCCCTTCCCTTGTCTCTGAATAGGGTCAGCAAGGAATACATGCCTAGAGTATGTGCTTCATTTGCATCAAAAAATCGAAGTTATCATCAACCATTTTGATCAGAAAGTATTAGTGCAGCTACACCTC
The DNA here is from genome assembly GCF_003031625.1 of Empidonax traillii. NCBI lineage: Eukaryota > Metazoa > Chordata > Aves > Passeriformes > Tyrannidae > Empidonax > Empidonax traillii. The sequence continues at coordinate 710,005 of NW_020955260.1, read as the reverse complement.
AGCCCTCCAAAGCTACTATTCTACATCTCCTGAAATAAAACGCATTTTCTCCTAGTACATTAAATAGTAAAACAAAATTGGAAGAGAACTAACCTCCACTTCATCAGAATTAAAAATTGTCTCCAAACACGTGGATTTTGGTTGTATTGATGGCTATATTCAGTGAAATCATGCTAAAAAAGATAAAGGAGCATATGACAGCACCACCACATTTCCAGAAGAGTTTGCTAGAGAAGAATAGCCATACAAGCTGTTCTACACAATATATACCAACCTGAAACACAAACTGTTTTCTTCTACACATACCTGAGCAACGGTGTTACAAGAATCAAAAAACATAAATATAAGGGGAAATAATAATTACTGTTTGGCAGGTATTGGCATGATTCAGAGTTCTGAATGAGGTAAATTTAAGGAGAGTTTTTTAAAAGTAAACAAAATATGTGAAACAAGAATGAAAAGCATCTGGGAACATTCTAGGATTTATAAGCTCTCCAGACAAGTGACATTTTCCACCTTTTCCATCTCTGTCGACTACCTTGCTGTAGTATAGCTTCCAATAAGAAAGCTAGAATAGGAAAATTCAGAATATTTCCACTTGCCAACCCTAACAGGCATGTTGATAGGGTAATGTTCAGTTTAATAGTTCACTTTGTGTTCTATCAAATATAGGAGTTCTTTCAAATAATCATAATAAAAAAGAATAGTGCAAAGATTTATTATTAAGAAATCAATAAAAACTTGAATAGTTGAATGCCAAGATTTCACATGAAAGATCTTTTGAAATCTCTATAAAATTTTTCCTCCTGAAAATGTAATCACATATTATCACTGTAGGCAAGATAACTTTCTTGAGAACAAGTTCCCATTTTTGACCCTGATAGAGCTCTGCAAAGAACTTCGCAGAGGCAGCAAAGAAGGTCGTCTTTCCATACCTCATGGGTGGTGAGGTACCGGCACAAGTTACCCAGAGAAGCTGTGGATAACCTATCCCTTGAAGGCCAGGTTGGTCACTCTGAACCATCTGGTCTGGTGAAAAAAGTGCCCATGGCAGGGAGGATGGGAATGAGATGATCTTTGAGGTCATCCTTCCAACCCAAGCCATTCTGTGGTTCTATGATTGGAACATATAGATATATTTAATTGCGTATATATATGCACACACAGACACACATATGTATATATAAAGCAGCAAATCTTTAATGGCATAATGTTGGGTTTGAACACTTTAATCCATTATTTTCTTTCTCTTCCCCCTCCCACAATTATCTGCTTATTTGAGATTTATAGTAGGTAAAACCATCTACATTTCAATAAAGAAAACAGATAATAATTCCAAACTTACTACCACTACCTAACAGCTATCTAGATTTTAAGTATGTTTCCCATTCCGTCTCATAACAGCTGAGGAATATATGAAGTATTGAAAAAAGTTGTAGTTTTAGACATACTACTGCCTTGACCTCAGCAGTTTAATTTTAAAGCTATTGCTTCCAAGTTTATCATGCCAAACTGTCTTCATTCTTAGGCACTACCATTATATATTGAGTACAGTAAGAGCTACCATAACTCAGTAACAGTAAGAGGTCTTAAAACACTATGAATTTACAAGGCGCTTTTTTCCCCAAGATGACTATTAGTTCTTAGGTAATGTGAAGCACTTAAAGGGATCTTCGGGATCATCTTATTTCTCATTGTTCCCCAAATCTAGGGAGACTCTAAGAATTATTAAAAATTTCCGTGCCCCACTAGCCTCCAGATTGCCTGTAGTACACTCATTTCAGACCGTAAGCCAGGTGAATAAGATCTCTTTTAACTACATTGCAAAGTCTTTCACTATAAAGCATCTTTGTACAGCAAAGTGCACTCCTGAGTGGCCTAGATATTTGAAAATAGTAGGTACCCACCATTTCAGTTTCCTTGAAAGTCTATACTTAACATTTGTCAAAGTAAAAAAAAGGTCTCAAAGTCTTTTTCTCCCTGCAAATATTTAGTGCAGTGTAACAGGCTGTTTGCCTGTACTCTCACTGAAGGCTGGAACAGACTCACTAAATCTCCCTGGCTGTTAAATACAAAGGCTGGATAATTTCGAGCATATCCATATTAGACAAGGAGGTACTGACTTCTTAGCACTGTGACAAGGAAGCAGTAAATAATTTCTATTCTTTCAATTCCTCTAAGCTACTTTCTCTCTTCTAATATATTTATAATAGATATGAGATCAAGTTTTCAGCATTTAAACTTGCAGGGATATGTCACTGTCACTACGGAAGTGTCAGAATAAACATGTGTTTGGAGCGGAGTCAACCCCATTCTCAGCTAAGAAAAGCAGTGGCTCGGGTTAGAGGTAGTCCGTTTATTTTACTAGCAATTCATTTCATAGTAAACTAGCTCTATTCACTAGTCCATGAACATCACACACATTTACATCCCCATTTCATGCTGCAGTACATCAATCTACCACTGTCTCTAAGGGTAACTGTCTAAATGCAATCCAAATGGCTTTTCAGACAAAAAAAAAAGGGCAATAGCCTTTTATCTCCAGAGACTTGGGTTCAAACCCTTGATTAGGTCACAAGTTAAAATGAGTTTAGTGCTCTCATCCTTCCTCACATTTGTGCTCTTCACACAACTGCTATGAGTTCAGGCACTGTCTTATGTGACAAGCATAAGTCACAGTCCCTCCTGCTCAAAGGGAGGCTGCCCAGGACTACCAAGGAAGAGGATACCGTCAGTCGGGAACCCAGGTGTGTTGACATGAATATGGAGGAAAAAAGAGAATGTGAAAGGGCAGAAGAAAAAGAGGGAAGAACTCAGAGTTCTCATATTTTTTAGCAATATTAAAAGCTAATTTCTTTCTATTATCCTAACCCTTCCTTAAAATGGCCAATAATCATGTTGGGGCAGAGCTGCATTTCTGACATTTGACACTGAAGGGCCTTCTAATGTGCCTTGGTTAACTACAGACCATATGTAATATCTACAGCTTCTAACTGACTACTCACAGAACGAACTGAGTGGGTAAAATCATACTTTAAACCTGCTTGTGATCATGATTAAAGAACCATCCTTCTTCAGAACTATATCCTGAACTCTTGGCATTCAGAAATACCTGACAGAGAATTGCCACCTTGTCAGAACTCATGCAACAGAAACATGGACTCGGACTATTTACCTCAGGCTCTCCCTAGTTTCCAGGTTTGATGATATTCAGTCAGCTAGAGGGACAGACAGTCTAGAATCTTGTTATTCCTGCTCAGAGCTGTCAACCCACACTAACAATGAAAGACTTCCTGCACTTTGTAGAACATAGCAGTAAATCAGTTCCATCTGCCTACAACACAGCAGCACCATCTGCATTATAAATGTCTCGCTGAAGTACATTATTCCATTATGCCAATTCAATAGCCAGAAATTGTCAGAAACTGTATGCTGTACACCCAAGTGCATGTTAATTTTTAGCTTATCCTAAATTCCACTGCAGTAAAACTATGTTGCTGTACATACTGGTATACAAAAAAAAAAAAAAAATTACATTCAATTATGAGCAAAGTGTGTTTTACACTCAAATACACTTAACAGGTTTATCTTAACAATATCTCTGAAGTAAAGAATTTAACCACAACATAAACAGTAACATGTTTATTCCCAACCATATTCCTGTGAGACAAAGCAGTGTGTTATTCTGACTTTACAGATGGAAATTGAAGTTCAACACAGAATAACTTGCCCAAACCTGCACAACAACAGTTCTGAGACATAGCAGAAATTTGAACCAACCAAATTCTAGACTAGCTTCTCTGTGGTGTTTCTGAGATAAGCTCCTAGTGGAAAATGCTAAATACAAATTTCTCAAATATTGTGTGATAGACAAGCAAGAGAAACACGAATGACTGAATTATTTAAAATGGTAATTCAAAAACATGAAAAATAAAAAAAATATGATGGTTACCATGAAGGAAAAGACAATTTCCAAAGGAATAATCATTACAAATCTTTGTACTCTTCCTTGTGATGGACGTGATTCTGGGGGGGAAAGGGTATGACCGAAAAATGGCATAGATACGATTTTTCCCCAAAACACATTTCCTTCAACAACTGGATTTTATTTAAGGGAAACAAAATGCATACTCCTACCTGATTTGTACATGTTTATATGGAGTTTTCTCTATAGAACTTAGAAAAAGAATGGATGCTTGTGATATTAACTGACACTCGAATTTGTTAATACTCCTGTATCTAGCCAGTTGATTATTGAGTGCTTAAATATTCACTGCAGGTTTGTGGATACCACTATCAAAAACACTGATATTTTAACGTGTAATCTACAAATAATTACATGAACCACTGGATATGCCACTTACACCAATTAAACTTCAATAGGTGCTATTTTGCAATACATGGCTAGTTCATATGCAACACATTTTCTTAAATAAGGCACTTCATTAAAGAATATTTCTAGGATCATTGGAGCGTTTCATCATCAGGACTGCATGCAATTTACAGCAAAAGCAGTATCACATGTTAATGGTATGAATGCCTGGGACTGTAGTCAGGTTGCACTTGGTCAGCTACTATCTTTGTTTAGACCTTTCCCATTAAGCATAATCAGACAGATAGAAAATTCAGTTAGGGCATCTGAATCAAGGTTGCAGAGTTATTTGTACTGTGGCTTACAAAAAGTTCAGAAATCTACAAATCATTTGTCATGAGCTCTTGTAAGATCAGGTTAGACTTCTCTGAAACATTGTTCTACTCCTACTTTGAGATTAAACTTTTGCATTTTGATGTGTCATTTTTCCTTATTAAGAACATTCAGGGACAAATTTTCCAAAAGTGTTTAGGCACCTAGTGATGCAAATAGGCATCCTGTGTTATTTTTCAAAATCACTTAGGCAGGTTAGACAGCTAAATCGCACTGAAATTAGTAAGAGTTAGGCATCTGACTTAGGCACTTAGAAAAATTTAGCCAATGCTTATTTGCATTTCCAGGCTTCTAATCATTTTTGAACATCTGTGTGATAACTTTTGATTTATTTAGGCTGGTTCCCAGTACATTACTTTCTATCATCTGACTGAAAGACCACACCTCATTAAGCAAGTTGCAGATTTTTCTTGCCAGACCATGTTAAGAAGACATAGAAGTGAAGCAGTTGACAAGTTTTTCTTCTATAATTTGAAACTTTTTCCTTTAAATAGGTAAAGAGACAGTATGGACTAGTGGATAATGTAAAGGACTGTTTTATGCTAAAATCTGTTAATTGACTTACTGAGCTTTTTAATAACATTTAACTTGGCTTAGCATGAAATAAAGAGTGAGAATATAAAAGCTGGCAAAATATAAAGCATAATATAATTTGATCAGATTATTTTGCTCATCTTAGGATAAAAAGAAAATCAACCCCCAAAATTTTTCTCCATAATTAAAAGAAAAGTAGTAAAATTTTAGTAAAATTTCAATTAAATTTGGGAAGCACATGACAAAGACCTCATATTTGTCTCTCTTGATGTTTGATTTACAGTTTTTCAATGAATGATGAACTTCAGGTTATGTAATATTTCATGAGTAAAATTTTGTAAGGTTGAGACATATCTGTTTTAAACATTAAATGTATTCATATTCTTCTAAACTAGAAAATAATCTTTGACGTGATTAGTTTTAAGATGATGTTCCATGGAAAAGGGACCAGTCAGAGTATGTCACAACACTACAATAGGTCCTCTACACTAATTTAACAGCTTTTGAATCTACTAGCAAATATCTACAATATCTGATTTAAAACAGGTGAGATCTAAAAGTGAAGAAGTTCCTTTAAGTGCCATGAAAATTGACAACAGAGACACAGGAGAGACAGACTAATAACTGTTGTCACTAACAGAAATAATGCAGGTGACTGCTACCACTCTCTGCATTCTCTTTGATCTCCTGATGCCCAGTCAGTGGAGGACTGGGAGGGCTTGATGACAGTGATGAAGGTGGTTCTCTGGAAAGGATTTGGGGAGGCAAAGGTACTGTGAGGCAGACAAGGTGGAAAAAAAAGTAAAAAAAAAACAAATACGCTGGAAACCAGGCTCCAACACCACAAAACCACAAATTTCATCAAATGATTTTCTTGAGAGACTATTTTTGCCTTAGAGGTTTGGTTTTAGTTTGTGACAATTCTGATCTTTTAAAATTTATTTTCAAACAAATATACCTTCAAAATATTTTTAAAATGCCAAAGAGACTACCTGGAATTTTTTTTCCAAACTGCTATTTTGCTTTTTTTACAAAAGGATTTTTTCCAGTATACAGTTCTTTTCATTAGAGAGAAAGAAATGAAAGAACTGGCTGCCTCTGATGATTCATAATTGTACATTTTGTGGCTTCAATGACAGGATTTCTTTTCTTTTTCAGCAGGCAATAATTTATCAAAGGAACACAAGTCTAAAGCTGTCTTTCTACGTATATATGGTGCAGTTTATCTCAAGGTACAAATTTAATCTTTTCCCATCTTATGTTTACATAAAAGGAATGGTGAGGTCCAAATGTAAGACGTTATATACCATAAAATAATAATCATTCTAATGGGGGGGTGCTGACTTAAAGCTTGAAGAATAAATGTACTAGGAGAAGGCTAGAAGCAAGGAAAGATACATAGAATATATCAGATTTAATCAGTTAAATGTATCCCTCCAGGCTACTGAGCCTGACCTAAGCTTTCCATTGGGAAAACAAAGTTCAGAATAGCATTTCTACAATGTAATTTCAGGTCCAACAAAGTCACATTAAAGAAGTAGCTTAGAAGATATTTCTCATGCTGTGATTTGCATGGCTAGAGATGCAATGCCAGGCATTGCTGCATTGCTGTCCCCCCAAAACTATAGAAAAATAATTTGTTTCACTGCTTGAAAGCCTCTAATTCCATTTGTCCACAGCTGTACAGTGAGCTCTCAAGAACCATCTTTAATTGAGTCACATCTATGAGAGAAAGTGTCTGAAAAATTATGTTTTCTAGGTTTCCACTGAAAGAGTCTATCTTGCTTGAGCCCAAACAAACTGCTTGGATTGAAAATAAGTTTCTATATGAGTTATAAAACTTCTAATTTAAACAAAAAATCAGATAATTCCTTCTTTCCCCAAGAAATTATTCTACAAGGTGTCTGGCTATAGAGGTTGCAAAAAAATAATGGGCCAATCACATGGCCCTTGGAGAGATTTCTGGAAATGGAAACTGGAGGCCTAAAAAGGAGTATTAAGCATTTGTGTTTCCAGATAAGAAAGGTTGCATCCCTGCCTACCCAAATTTTCCACAAACATACAACCTTATTTCTTAACTTATTAAAAAAACCCACAACCTAACCCCAAAAAACAACCAATGAAAACAAACAAAAAAATTCACAAAAAAAACCCAAGCAAACAAACAAACAAACCCCAAAACAGTATCTGGTTGAGATCTTCTTTACAGTTATGCATGTAAGTGTGACTGTGACAGAGGTATTTAAGGGGATATCTTGGGTACATTAGTATGAATACAAGCTTGTCAAAACAATAAGTAAGTCAATTATGTTAGCCACTGACACAAAGGCCAGGAGAGAGACAAGTCTACCTAGAAGTTCATATTAACTGCTCTGTTCTTCTCTTTTTCCATGTCAGCTCTGATTAGCTGGGTAGTGTAAAATAAAAAGGAATCTTTCTCTGTGTAGGTGCAGCATCAAGCCTTACCCAGCACTGCAAAATATTTCAAACAAAACTATCTAACGTTGCTGTCTCATTAACTCATTATTGACTACTTAGACAAGAAACATATTAAAAAACCTTAGCTCACAATTAACAATATATTTGATGTGGGGCTTATATTAAATTTTTATTAAGTTTTGCTTAGGCACAGTTCTCTAAATATCAACATTGCATTAAGGAAACGGTTGACATAATAAATACACATAGCACTCAGCAAAAATAAAAACAGCCTCCAATACCTATTGGGGTTTTTTAAGTATCTTGAAAAGAGTAGTAATACATCATTTCATCTATGAATACCAATATCTCTCAGAACTCCTTAAAATTCCTTATATATGGATAATGCAGTCATATCAGTCAGAGCCACTTCATTCTCCCAGCAGCCCTTGGTTTGTCAAACAATATGTAAAACAGGCTTTTTAATGTCCTTTTAAACCTGCTTTATTTTTCACTTCCCGTCCTTCCATACCACCACTCAGACTCAATTTATAACAGACCACACTCAAAAAAATCTTATTTGATTAGCCAAGGTTGTTTTCCAACCCCAAATTCAGGTTTTATTAAAGAGAACACATTGCTCATACAACCTCACATTCATCTCTTGGCATAAATAATTTAACCACAAGCTGACTTGGTTGACTATGCTTACAGAATTGAAAGCTGTTCCACCTAGTTTATCATGGATGGGAACTCCAGAGAGGGTAAGGACAGAGCAGAGAGGCTAAGGATAGTGCAGATTCAGCTTGCAGTGAGGCTGCCCAAGAAGTCTCATCTTTAGTTTTCTTCAGAGTCTCTGCATGTCTAATGCAGAGGAGTGACAGCACCTCATCAGTACAATTTCCACTGTTTCTGCTGGTGTTGGGAGTGCTGTTATGTCTCAGCTTCTGCCAGGAACGGTAATATCATTTCCCAGAGGATCAGAGCTCAAGAAGTTCTTGAAGACAAGTTTGAATACTCTGTGTTTGGACCTTATTTATCATTCACATTAACACTGACTCCTTTCTGCACAGCACCATTTCCAGTATCATTACTTCTGTTCTATTCCACCAACTCACTGTGCAGTCAGACACTTTCATAGCAACTGTGAGCCACAAATAGTTTAATGGCAGACCAATTATTATTTTGTCTATATAGTCCTTTTACTATACACCACAGGACTGCATATTTTCTTTTCAAATACAAGTTTTGCAAAGAACTGTAAGGTTCTTTTTGCTGTTCAGCACATATAAATGTTCCAGTAACTAGGTGCTGCTATTCACATTTCTGTATATATATCCTGAGAAGGTATTTGACTTCCCTTCTTAGAAAATTTTCTCAGAACAAACTCTTTTCACACAGATCCCACTTCACTAATACAATGGGCAAAGGGAAAACCCCCAAGCAATTCATTATTCAGCCATCATTAATCAACATATGCAAGGACATGTATGTGTACATTTGTAGGTATTTGTACACACACATATCTACATGCACAAAAAGCTGTCCCAGAACACTTCTGTGTAAAATCCCATACAAACCACTATAAGTAGTAGGCAGGACAAATAACAAAAGACATACAGAATTTGCAAACAGGGCTTGGGAAAAAATGTTCAGTGCAGTGAAAAGTTGGAACTGTAAGTTAATATCCACCATGAAACACTTTGTACAGGTGAAAATCACTGTGGTATCAAGTGTTACCCACTTTCCTGGTGGATACAATAAGCTTGGATTCCTCCAGATGATAACACTAATATGAAGCAGTCCATTCAGTATTAGGTAGTCATTTCTAGATCCCATAGTAAATGCTTTCTAGACTTCTAACAATCAGCTTCTGGCTCGGAGTGAGAAGTTCATGGGTTTTCTCTTGAAAACTTTGGACTGCAAGACATTAGGATAAACTGTCCCCCAGTTCTATATCTGGCAAACACAGATGAGAATCCCCCACCATATGACACAGATGTTGACAAGACCAATTCACCTCAGTGTATGAGGCACCAAGATATTAAAATGAAAAATATAAGAAAAAAAACATGGTGGCAGGAACTACACCTGTCTGATGAGAAGATTCTGACAGTTCTGTTCAGTTATGCAGATTTATTTAGAGGTTCAGGAATCCTTAAGTTCAGACGCTTGTCTGAACCTCCTCATTTGCAAATAAATACAGGATTCCTATCGTCACATCAAAGACAACAAAAAAGCTAGAGGTAAGAGAGCTGTGGTGAAGATGAGAGTCTGATGGTATTTTGATATTCTGCTATTTATTCAGAGCAAACCCAGGAAACAAAGAGGCTGACAGTTTGTTAAGGAAGTTGAACTTAGAAAAGACAAATTGCATTCCCTGTTGAGATTGCTGAAGATTTTAAATTCAGTACAACTTTTTGGTGAAAAATTAATTTGGCACTTATTTACTGCCATCTGTTACGGATATTCCAAGTGGGTACTAACAACCTATCATTGACATGTGAAGGATTTGAACGTGTGGAAATAATCAGTATGGAAGATGATTCCTGCCTTCAGGAAAGACAATCCATCTTAAACATATCCTATCTAGACATCAACCGTGAATTAAATGCAGGATACATTGGTTAAAAATGATACCAACTAAAACTGCATAGTTTCAAAATTCAACTACAATTCTAATACTATCTGGTTTGCACTTGGTATATAAAATAAAATATTTGAAAATAAAGTGAAGGGAAGGAAGGGAAACAAGTATAGATGAAGTATACTTAGCATGTCACAGAAAAAAAAAACAAAACACTTTATTCTGAATCCATTTTACCATCATTTTCAAAATTCTTATTTTCATTGAGATTAACAGAAAGTAGGTAAACACAGAATTCCTCCCAGTGACAATTCCTTCAAAAGATGACCAAACACCTTGAAGAACCATAAAAGCAGAAGGTTACAGAATATTAAACCCTTGGGGACACAGAAACTCTGCAGCAGCATTATTTTTCTAAACATACCAGTACCCAACAATGCCAACTCATTCAGAGAGTAGCACAGCATTCTCCACACTGATCTGGCTTGGTATCACCCAACACGACCTGTCCCAGTCCAGCTCTTTGCTGCTTTCATTCCAGAAAGAGTAGAAAAGGGGAAATGGCTGGACACATTCTTTTCCTCCTGCTACTGCTCCTCTTTCTCCCCCAGTAATTCACACACACTCCCTTTCATCAAAAAAAAAAAACAAAACAAAAAAAACAAACACCAAAAAAAAAAAAAAAGCCGCAAACAAACAAACAAAACCACCAAAAAAACCCAAAAAAACCCACCACCCAACCAAAAAGATGGTTATTACTTATTTTGGGTTCATCGGGTGCCCAGTTACATGCAGAGAGAACAGGCTGTCTGGAAGCAGGCAGGGGTGTGAGACAAGACCTTGAGGAAGATTTCTCCCAAGGACTTCACTGACCTTCTTCTACACATTAAATAGTATTATAAATAGCATGTCTGTATCATGAGAGATTTTACTGGTAAAGCCTTATCAAACTCCCTATCACCAATTTTCATGTAAGTTAGAAACATCCAGCCTAATGAACTATATAAAAGTCATCCAATTTAAAAAGGAGCAGTTTTATAATTTCAAAAGACAAGTTAGAGATTGCATATGAGACTACCAGGTGGGAACTGTTCGGAGAAATATCTTGATTGGCTAAAGATTTTGCAGGTAACTGAGGTTTTGCAAAATGGTTTGATTTAGTGCTTAGAAAAAGAAAATTAAGCACATGGACAGATTTCCTACTTATAGTTGGGTCTGCTTCTCAAGAAAGTGCTACTTAAGGAAGTCATACAAATTTAAGAGTTAGTTGTTTATGGTTTTTTTAAGATCTCTCTATGAAAGGTAATAGTATCATCCCATTTTTGTGCATTTACTCTATTCCAACAATCAGTACCAAATTGCAGACAGAACTTTGCAAAGAGTGTAAATAAGCAGAATCCCACAGATTTTCAGAGGAATGTAATTAATCTGCCAACAAAGCTGAAGTTAACTGCAGATATTTAACAAGGACCTAAAAGTAACCAAATATCCCATAAACCCGACAGCTGTAGTCACAAGTGTCACATTTTGTAAAGGTGGCTTATAGATCACAAAAGTGAACCAAAACCTCCTTGACTTTGTTAAAATTAGGGGAGAAAATTAAAGTGGGAATACTATTATCTTGACAATACAGGGAAGGTAGTTCAAGAAGTTCCTTCAGATTTTTATCTTTCAGGAATCTTCAATTTTATTTTGTTTGTCTCTCTTCATTGTGTCTCACCTGTTTCTTTACACAACACTTCTAACAAGAAGACAATGGTCACTTAATGAGTCACCACTATCTGAAGGCTTTCATAAAAGCCTTCTAAAAAGGACATAATTAAAGATAGGATTTTTAAGTCTAATAAAATTTTTCTGCTACATTTAATGTAATTTGATTGATGCCATACATAGCATGCTTGCTGATTGACATATTGGGTGTTTTCATCCCTTCAACTGAGGGGTGTCTTTTCTGTTATAGGACTACTTTTGTCCTTCAACTTGACAAGATGTTCCAAATGGAGCCTATAGATCACATTCACTAATGCATTTGGCTGTTTAGGACTTGGCCAGTTTGCACTGTTTCTATGCAGAGGCTACTTGGCTTAGATATATCTTAGCAGTTAAGGTTCCATTGTCACATTTTTCTTCTTCATCTACAAATAGTTCTGTTTATTCCCAACTGAGCAGCCAAGCTATTGATTAAGTTGGCTTAGTTCAGCCCACCCTGCCATACCAGCCTCAATCCTTACATTGTTTTCCAATAGCTTGCTTTATTGATTTCATGGTCTTGGCTTTGACTTTAGGATCTTGCTTTTAGCTTTAACCCTGTCCTGTATCCTTTGCTTAAGTTTTATTTTACTGTTGCATCAAAGTGCCCAAAGAAATTACAGTTGAATGCAAAGATGTGTCTGCTAGACTAAAAGGGAAGAAACCAAATTAAGCATTAGTAAAAAGACATGCAAGTCCTGTCACAAACTAGTTTCAAAATACAGATTTTTCAATCGAAGTGCATATTATACCATGTCAAAAGCAATCTTCAACACAACTTGTGCCATTTCTTCTGCTCTACTAAACCTCTGGAGAATCACTGATCCTCTCTGCATAGTTCACTTGGTGACCTTTGGTCTCTAAAGTCCTGAAATGTTTTCTATTTATATGCTGAATTAAAGACAGCAGGTCTGATTTTTTACCATCTCACACTTTGTTGAATTACATTTGTGCTGAAATAACTATAAAATCTCATTATTCCTATTGGATAGCATTTTTACTCACTTTGTCCTGTGGAATATCAGGCATACAAATCAGAATTGAGCTCATTCTGGGAGACCCTTACCTGTGAACCTGAGGGCAGAATGGGAGTTTTACAATGCGGATGGTTCTGGTACATGAATTTAAATTTTTCAAAAATCCAGTGGTAGTTATTTTTGCAGTTCTTTTCTACAGTTCTGCAGCTGAAGTTAGCATTCTGCCAATGTATTTATTTGTTCTCTTTATTTTACTGAAAAAGCATGAGAGATTTGTGTGTGAATAGTTCTAAATATATATATTTTCATTGAACCAAAATATTGTTTGGGTTGGTCAGTAAAAGCTTTCAAGAAATGTATGCTTACGTAAGTGTTTATTTCTGCAAAAATAAATATTCCATTATTTGTGTAGCTGACAGTCAGCTTTGTTGTAGTTCCAGATGAAAAAGGGAGTACGTTGATTAGAGAAAATACAGCTATGTTCCATCTTCCTCCCCTGCTTCAATAAGAGAAGAGCATTTGCATATTAATTCCAGGACTGAACAGCTGCATTCCCTAGAAAGCACCATTCATTGCACCAGTGAGCCCCCAAAACCATGCAGGAAAAAAAAAAAAAGTAAAAGGAAAAAAAGGAGAGAAGGAAGCTGGCATAAAACTTAAAGTGGATAGAGACACTGATTTTGTAATTCTGTATTATCAAAAGGAGTACTTCTCATTTTAAGGAGTGCACATAGACATTTTCATTCAGTCAAAATATAAAAGAGTATTCCAACTATCTGATTAGCAAAACGAATACTACTATTTACATTTCACAATAGGGCAAAGAGAGGCATAAAGGGATTATTTACTAGATATAGAAAACCTATAAATTTAAGTCTCTGTTCTATGTAGAGATCTAGCTGATATGCCAAGGACTACACAAAAGAGCCATGGCGCAGTCAGAAATATTTTCCATCTCTAGTTCCCACTTCCATGTCTTATAATTTACAATAAAGATTCATGTTTTTGTCTTCTCTACCATTTTCTTACATCACTATAAAATATTTTTAAAGCAGAGATACACAGTTGTTTTGACAAGAAATGCAATAAAGGTGTGTTTTGTTCATCTCTGAAACTCTGTGAAGATGGAAGGCAAAGCCACCTTCTGTGAGGCACTGAGCATCAACAGTACCATAACTTACTACGTTTGAAGCACAGAATAGTACTACAAGACCAAAAATTATAAATTCTTGTCTTAGCTGGATGTCACTCATGTTTTCAAAGTCTGTGAACTATCTCTGCAGCTGGTGATCACCCCTGTGATCAAGAGATGTGAGTGAAAATACCTAGAATCCCACCATGGCCTTAGAGGGAAAAATCTGTGGGAAGCAGGAAAATCTCTCTTCATTCTTAGGAAATATCCTACTTAACCTTCCTGGCATCAAAAGTGTGAAGTCAAACCAGAAATGGTGATATTGAACAGACTAGCAGAACATTTCTTGATGAGGGTCTACAAGAATAGTAGCCCTTGACATTAGAAAACACAAAATTATGCAACTGAAGGTCCAATCCCGGAAACACTTCTACTGCCAGTATCAGTATCAGTCAAAGCAGATGAACAGGGACTACTTTTATAAACTATGAAGCTGTAAAGTTTCACAGTACATTAATCTAGTTTAAGAAGCTCTCCAACTCCTAAGTTACTTTGGTCACTGACTTCTATTCCTAGAGATACCACTGCTCTGGGGGCCATGTGGAAAATTCAATTGATACAATTACACAAGCTAAAAATAACTCTCCTAAACACTGTTGTTTTTAATTCAGCCTGCTTGAATTTAGTCACTGGTGTTCTGGTTAATATTTACTAGCACTGCAAGCAATAACAGCAGAATGCTTCATGACAGTGTTTCAAAGGAATACCATTTATCAGTGATTCAGGGAGGAAAAGGAGCATTATTGGTCTTATTAAATATCATTAATACCTGCTGGCAAGGAAGTCAAGGACTTGGGAGACAGCTGTTGTCCCCAACAAGTAACTAACTGTCTCTGGCAGGTTACACTACCTCCTCCTTCTCAGGTTCACAGCCACCAAGCACATTTGCCCAGTCTCCCAACCAGTCACAAAGGACTTTGCATGCTCCACAGCCTGCAATGCATGGTAGAATGCCATCTTTTCTAAACTCACAGAATCCTAAGCACAATACCTGATTTTTTGTTTTCTTGGAAAATGTAAGCTATGTGTTAGTAATAAAAATTAGGAGCTTGCTTGGATGCCTTCTGAAACTTCTAGCAGTGTTTTTATACAGACTTTTACTTATTTCTCCTCCTCCGTATATTTTTCTTTTTCTAAATTAGAACTTAATGGAAATTTTGAAAGATAGTATCCAAAGTTAAAGGCAAAGTAATGTTTTTAAAGCTTATTCAGCTGTAGCTATGAGATCACACAGTAAACTACCAGGAACTGAAATCATGCAGAGGAGAAACATCAACTCTAACAGAAAATGTATGTGAAAGAATTGTGGTCAAAAAGAAAAAGGAGGAAAAATAAACATAAAAAAAGTTCTAACATTTCCAGAAATACTACCACCTTTATGTTAGCCTTCTAAAAGACTCAGATGAGCTCCTGTCCCACAACAGATTACATGATTTTTAAAGAAGACATATTTGGTCTTTGCTTTTTTTTCTTTCCTCTCATTTTCTAAAGAGAGTTGCTGCTCAGACTGGCAATTAGAAACTACATGGACAGCGTATCACACTGTGCTCGGGAAAGCAAAACTGGCCATAGAAGAGAAAAATCATACCTTCTGCTGAGTTCTTTCAAGAATGATTTTCATTGGTGGTTTTCACAACGCAGTGTTCCATCACCTGGAGCATTTTATTGTGAGTAAGACAGATTGTTGTCATTCTTCAGCCTTGTTAGCCAAAGAGACCAGGATGCAGTGGGCCTAAACTCAATGCTCTGAATAGCCATGGTGTCATTTCCACAGTTCTGTTCCTCTTTGGTATGAGCCCTGTAGATTTAAAAAGAGGTATAATGATTGTGACTGTCACATTTGAAAATCATGCTCTATGTTTCTACAAAGCTCTTCCATGAACTGTCTGCACAAGAATAATTTTAACAACTTCAGCTTAAGTATGACAAGCACAGTAACTCTCATCAAAATGCCTCAACTTTGTAGTATAAGCCCAGCTTGGAGAACTTCAGCATCAATTATACACTGAATACACAGAATTTTAATGTCTGGAGGAAGCTTGCATTTTCATCAAACATAAGGCTCAAGTGATGTCTATCTGAGCAGTTCAAGAGTGCTTCTTTTAACTAGATTATCAAAAATGCTCTGCCAGAAATTTGGCTATAAATAACCATTTGTCAGTACATTTGAATGAAGTAGTTTTCTTGCCCTAAGTACCCTTATCAAAGTTATGATACCAGCCTAGGTCTAATTAACAGCATTATTTCACTAGGTAGAAATATATTGTATAGCTCATAGAAAAGCAAATTAACACTCTCAAAGAAAAATAGGCTGATTATTTTAAATCAGTTACAAAGACAAAATAATTTTATGTATAGTTAAATTTCTATGAAAATATTGATAACAGAAATTCTTTTAAAAACCCTAAAATTTTAAACAATGAAGTATTTTTAATCAGCATTAGGTTCTAAAAAGGATTAATTCTACTTGAAAAATTAGGAGTTCATGGACAATTTCTCAGACATTTCTTTAGTTTATTTTTCGAGTTGGGGATATTTGGCCTTATGGGGTTTTTGTGTTTCTGTTTGCTCTTTTTTGTTACTGCTC
Source organism: Empidonax traillii (assembly GCF_003031625.1). Lineage (NCBI taxonomy): Eukaryota > Metazoa > Chordata > Aves > Passeriformes > Tyrannidae > Empidonax > Empidonax traillii. The sequence goes on along the minus strand of NW_020955260.1, from coordinate 693,256 downwards.
TCAGGGAAAAAGCATGCAGATTGTTTCACAGTTTCACATCTCAGCTTCCTCACACCTTGCAGGTATACTCTACCCCTAAAACACAAAATCTAAATCTTATGCTTTTATAACATTTGCGGTTTTTTCCTTTTCTGGGTAATTCATGTTTAATGTGAGTTCCAGAAGGTTGACAGGGTAGTATAAAGTTTGGCATAGACCTACCACATACTTTTGTCTTGCTGAAGACAAGCTCAAGCAAGTTACCTGCTATATAAGTTATTTGCATTAGGACATTGTGCTGTTATAGACCACCAATGCATTACAGCAGGTTATTTTGCAAACAAACAAACAAACAAAAAAAAGACAGACATTTCCAGAAAATTTGCCAAATATGACTTGAAAAAATGCAAGGTAGGAGGAAGCAGGAAGGAAGAGCGGGACAACACTGCTTATAGTGGAAACTACTTATCACAATATGCTTACTATCCAGTCTTTAATGCACTTCTTTTGGGAATTATACTAGAAAAAAAAAAAAGAATATATCTATGTAAGAGCATATATTCAACACTCTTGCAATCAACACAAACTAGAAGGAGTAGCTGATAACACCAGAGAGTCATGCTGCCATCCAGAAGGACGTGGAGAAACAGACTGTCAGGAACCTCACAAAGTTCAACAGGGGCAAGGGAAAAGTCCTGCACATGGGCAGGAACAACCAAGCCCAGGCAACAGCAGATGTTAGGGAAAACCCAGATGGAAAGCAGCTTTGCAGACCTGGGGCTCCCTGTGGACACCAAGTTGAACAGTAGCCAAAATTGTGCCCTTGCTACAAGGAAGGCCAGTGATATCCTGGGCTACATCAGGCAGAGCACTGTCAGCAGGTCACAGGAGGGGATCCTTCCCTCTGCTCAGCACTGGTGATGGCACACTGAGAGTGCTGTGTTTAGTGCTGGGCTCCTTGGCACAAGAGAGACACACACCTCCTGGAGAGAGTCCAGTGAAGGTTCACAAAGATGATGAAGAGACTGGAGAACGTCATATATGAGTAAAAACTGAGAGAGCTGGGACAGTTAAGCCTGAAGACGAGGCTCAGTGGGCTCTCATATGTACATAAATAAGTGAAGAGATGGTGCAAAAGTGACAAGTCAGTTCAGCTCTGTTCAGTGGTACCCAGCAACAGGACAAATAACAATGCACATGAACTGAAACAAGCAGAACATGAGGAATCATGTGAGGTCATCCTAAGAGGTGGTGAACTCTCAATCCTTGGGCATAATCAATAGTCACCTGGATATGGGCCTGGGCAACTGGGTCTAGGCTGTCCTGCTTGAGCAGGGTGGAACGGATTGTGGATGGACCAGATCAACACCCAGAGGTCCCTCTCTATAACTCAGCTGTTCTGTGTATCTGAAGAAAGACGTAACAGGATGAGTTTGAAGGATGTTGAGACTGGAAACAAAGACATCGTTGAAAGCTCAACAATAAACCCAATTATTTATTACAAAAGTGGCAAAGTAAACAGGAACCGAGAGACAGGAAAGGAGAGGAGTGAAATAAGCCCTCAGTGAAACCCCCCTTCACGCAGGTGTGTTTTACGAGGTTGCCTTACTGACCCCAGGATAACCAGAGTTCCCTACAGCAGAGGCTGCATCCTAAAAGGGTCAGCAGGCTCACAAGATAGCGAGTGTCCTCGCAGAAGACAACATTGTCCTTCATGTGAGGTTTGAGAGCCCCAAGCATGAGCCACCTGCATTTTTATCCAATTAGCCCGTGACGTCTCCCTGGGCTGGTGTGGCAGCACCGCCCAGCCAGAGGCCCTCGGTCCCTCCCCCAATTATGTGAGTGCACCCCTTCAGCACATGCGGGAGAACTTTCAGATTCCCCTCACACTTGCACTGTTTCACTCAAGGGGTCTTATCTATTTGGGTCTGGGGGCTTTACTTCATCTTCTCTTCTTCAGTTTCTCCTTCAAATGTCTGCTGCAGACAATGAGCCAATCATAAAACACCAATTAAAACAGTTTATACAAGAAACTCTCTCTCCAAGGACAAGGCTCCTGTTACCAGTGAACTTGGAGGGCAAGGAACAAAATTTTCACATGTGGCTGGCCCAAACACAGTTCAAAAAATATCAACATTCCCCATAAAAAAGACAAAGCAGCTTGTGAACATGCACAGTACAGACCACAATCACATCTGGCGGAAGAACAAAACAGGCATCCTTTCTTATAAAGCAACTAATTGTTCCAAATTCTATCTTCATGTTCTCACCAGTGGATTCACATGGAATTAATGGGGTTTGTTTGACCTTGGAGACCAACAGGTTGTTCTTCATATTAGAACAACTGCTCACACCCCTCTCTACACCACTCCACTTTCACAGTTTACTGTCTGATGAAGAGGCAAGAAAGACTAAGAGATGTCAATATACAGAGTTGGATGATCTGGTTTCTTGAGTTAATCTAGATATTTAGAAAGTGATTAGTGATGCAATATCTAATGTTGCATAGGACAACACTGATAGTAAAAGGGATCAAACAAAGATGCTTCCAGAAAGCAACCACTGACTTGAAATGAAAGCCATACTATGTTTCTCTTCTTAGTTTAGCCAGATGGTAGATTTATATTAATGTCAGAGAAAGAGTAATTAACAGATTTATCCTTATCAGCAACCTTATCTGAAAGATATTAGAGATGACCAATTACATAAACCAGGGCTAAATTCCAGACAGGGTTTTGAACTGAAGCCATTGAGCAATGGTTATATGTACAGAGAGCTAACTAAAAATTAAACACCACTTCACTTTTAGAAAGCAATACTTTACTGCTTCTCCCTGATTAATCCAGATGTCCTGTATTTACCTGGACACCCGTTTTGGCAGAGAGGGAGGGTACTGCTTGAAACATTATCTTTTCCTCTGCTCTACTACCCACTTTCATATACAGGACAGTGCCACAAACAGTCTTTAAGCTAAGAGATGACTTCTGGTCAAACAAGTATAATCATACATTCACAGTTCCCACATTAAGACAGCTGGTCATAAAACAACTTGGATCTGGAAACACTACAAGTGCCAGGAGCCAGACAACAGCAGCTCAGTTCCAGTGCTGCTCTAACAGTTACCTGCGAGAGTAAACATGCATCTCCCTTTCAAAAAACTGCACAGACATAGACTTGGGTTTTTTGTTTTTCTGTTTTCCAGGCTTGAATGTCAGAGGTCATATTCATAGAACTTTGAAAAAGGGATTTAAAAAACTTGTGCCACTGTCAGCAAGCCAAGGTTATGGTGCCCCAACAAGCCCAAATTCAACTGAAACATAAAACCAACAACATTTACAAATACACTGGAAACTCAGACGGGTCTTGAGCTTTGAACCGGGTATGATAAATAGATTTTCAAGTGTCATAGAGATACAAAGGACTATATTTAATAGCCACATCCAAGTTAAATGCCATTAATGAAAAAGAAAGTAAAAATCTTTGGATTCCCTAGATTAGAAAAATTTGGATTTGCGCAAACAACCAAGTTTTCTTAGTTCTATAGAAGTAATCAGCCACAGCAGTGGAATTCTGACTTAGTGATTTATCTTTTCACTGAGTTAAAAATGCAAGAAAGATTATATGTTGGGTCACTGTGGATAGGTATTTATCAGTGTTCATTCCCTTGCAAAAACTGTATATTTCTAGAAAATTTACATGCTTGATCCTTCCAACTGATTCATTAGAGCCTCAGGCCATTCAGGGTTAAGAAAAGAAATCTATAGCCACCTCCCCCCAGTTTGTTTTATCAGGGTAGGAATATATACTTGAAAGCAGAAATTTTCACAGGCTACTCTGATATGCCCATATAAAACTTCAAAATCAACATGCTGTGTCTTCTCTTCCACCACAAGCCTTAAAAAATTCCTATGCTCTTATTTGTTACAAATTCATATTTACTGGAAATAAAAAGCCAACTCAAACTTGTAATTGAGCAAACTGCCTGGTTCCTATGTACAAGATATAAAACTGCAAAAGCAAATCTACAGGTGAATGAATATTCTCCCCTGTTATTCACAGATATGCATTTATTTGAAACTTTAGATTGTAACTTAGATTTTGTTACTCACAGTCAATAGTAATCCTACAACACTTGCTAAAACGTGATTGGATTTTCATACTAGATTATATGTGCTTTACATCACTGGAAGGCCTCAAAGAATTCTTAAACACATGAGAATATTTTCATGTTAAATTACAGTCTCATTTAAAGTGAAAAGATTATAGCACAAAACACAGTGCAGACATGATATAAATTGACTGAGATACATCTCAAGAGAAGAACACTTCTTTTTTTTTCTTTTTAAGAAAAGTATAAGATTTCAACCTGCTTCTTGGGAGCCTGATTTCTCAAGAACACATTATCTGTCACTGTGCTCAGGCCCGGCTATTGGGATGAATGAAAGCTGCCTACTGCTATGCTCAGTCATTCCTGTGCTACTCCTTCTTCTCATTTCTCCTAACACATTTTTTTTTCCATTTCAGATAAAGAAAATCTAAAGGTAATAGTTTCTTTTCACTGAGCTAAGTCCTGATGTTTGTGGAAAAAAAAAAAACAAAACAAAAAGGTGGTCAAATTTTCAGAACCTAATGAAGCAAGCAGCAATAGAAGTTGGATGTGGTTATTTTCCAGGCATACCACGCTGTTCCTGCCTACTCGGCTGCGTGCCCTTTCCTGCTGCCTCAGGGAGTCGTACACAGCCTGTAGTGCTGGCCTTGACAATCCACTCAAAGTGTAAATTCAGCTTCTCTTTTTGCAAGAGAGATTTTGCAAGTGCAAAATATTTTATGTTCGTTATTTTCTTTAAAACAGACAACATGCAAACATTTTTATGATCGTTTGATCCACTTTGAGGATTAGTTGATTTACATCAACTCATTAGTTGATTTACAGGACACTAGAAGAATAAGGTCACAATATAATAAGGAGCTTAAAGAGTGAAATACAAAAGACCTTAACATATCTGAATGTCATTGCAAGTATACAGTTACATTCCTACTATGTAAGATTTAATTCTATAATTCTTTATCAGTCACATAGTGTAAAAAGTTTATACATAAAAAAGGAAGTCTATTACACTGAAGGGATAATGACACCCTCTGAGAACTCACATCCATCCTGAAAGAAGAGACAGATCTAACTCACTTAATTCTTTATGCCCTTATAAAGCAAGAAACTGTGATATCAAAAGAGGTAAACAGGACTCCTGTCCTCTGAATTAAATCTCAGGAAGCAAACCTGAGGGTATCTTATCACAGTTGTCAGTGACAAGGCAGAGAGAAAGCCTGTAGGCCTCGTTGTACTGCTGCTATCAACTGCAAAATATCAGCAATTTTAAATGTCTGAAGTGCATGACGTTTGTACTTTAGTACTGCATATACTACTCCCCTATAACCATTTTAAAATAAGTCTTTTATCTTTATTTTCTTCATCTGTAATCTGAAACAAACAGTGTTGCTTTCTACTGTATGAATAAGAAAACGATAAATAAAGAACCATTTAAAAAAAAAATTCTGCCATCCCTAAAGTTTATTTCATGAAACTCTGTATTTATGTTCCTTCAGGGTCCACTGACCAAACCTGCATACTAAATGAGTGAACAGAGAATTACCTGAAAATGACTGTTGGCTAAATAGTAGAACATATACTTCCATGTGCATCCATGCTTCCCTTTGAGCTCATTGTATGGGACCCAACAGAACTTAGACCTGTCCCTTCTGCCACAATATAGTAACACAAATGCCATTTATTACAGGGCTGCTGAATAGAGTGGTCTGCATTGTGAATAAAACTTGCACTTTTCCTTCTGTCTCAAAATATATTTGCTTGTATTCATTCAGGACTCCCCAGGTCCATCTACAACAACTGTCAACATAACTAGTCTAAAAACTAGCGGGTTTGCTGCCGCAAGGTAAGCTACTGCAAAGCAGGGGGAAAAAAATGTCCTTTTATAAGCCTACATATAAGTTTGAAAAAGCATTAGAGACACAGGATGTGCGAGACCATCACTACAGACCAGAAGAACACTTCGTGCCAAGCATTTCCTTTCTCAGCTCCACTTCGGGAGGGATACGTTGTTTGCTACTGCCACATGGCAAAAGATGACATGATGGCAAACATCACTGTGGCTCAGTATTTGGGCTGAAGCTTATGACACAATTATTTCATTAATGTCTTGGGGAGGTCCCTCTTCGTTCTCTCAGCTTGTGGTCAGGTCATTGCCGAATGCCCCACAGTCAGTGCCATAGGGAAGGGCAGCTGCCACAACCTGTCCCTCCAGCCCCACACTGCAGTGGTGCCAGGATCTCCTCCCAGAGGCACCTGGGATTTTAAGTGAGGAGATTTTGAATACAAGATATTTAGAATGCAGTACTCTACATTTCTGCTGTAGGCTGTGGTGATTATCTACAGACTGCACTATTATTTTTCTGAGGCAACACATGGGGCTACAGCACTGCAGCATCACCTTCCACTATGTTTCAGGAAATCCGTTCCCTCCTATTACTGATGGTAAAACCTCTTACATTCCTTACTATTTCTTGACTCTTCTGGTGAAAAACACTCAGCTGGCCTTGCCTTCATTTCTCAAGTAGCCTTTCATACCTGAGACATGGTTTAAATTACCACAAAGGGATATGGGGGTGCTGCAGGCCAGTCTGTCACAAAGAAAAGACAGCAACAGGTCTTTGACAGTGGATTTCAGTGCTTTAAAAATGTTAAAATCATATAAGTTAGAAAATACAGTGAGAAGACCATAGCAACTGACCATTCTCTTACCTTAAAAAAGCAGGGAAAAGACAAGCCTTTCAGGCTGTAAAGAGAATATCACTAAAAAAGGTCTAGTTAGCACCCAGCACATCCAACACTTACATGGAAGAAAGAAATTCCAACATGAAAAGTCAATTAACTTCTCCTCTTCCTATTAATGAACTTGATCGAACCCAAACCCAGATTATTTGATTTGATGCTAAGAATTTTAACATATTAATTTTGAAGTCCGACCTCTAAAATGTTTCTAATATGTCAGCTCATCCTGTCCATCTGGATAATTTCTAATGATCCAAATCAATAGGATATTTTTTACTTGTTTCAAACTGTATTGTATTTTCATGCTTTAAAATGGCAGATAGCTAGATCAAGTTACAGATGTCACTCAGTGGAAAATCCACCCCTTACAGATGACAGCCACAATAGAAACACCTCTTCACACATACTGAAGAACAAATAGAAGCACAAATAAACTGAAGTTCAAGGCAATTTAAGTCTTTGAGACCTATCCTGGAAAGAACCATCTGTGTGACATCAAAGAAGTGTTTTTTGTTAAATCAGTCTTTTGTATCATTCACAATATGCACACACAAAATAGGTATAGTATCCATCCCTAAGAAGATTTTTCTATTTTACAAATACCATATATTGTCCTGCTTCTTGTAGTACTCAATGCAGTCAGTGCCACTGATGGCGCTTCATTTATTTTTATGCTGCTTATTATCTAGTCCACACATTTCGGCCCATCTACCTTAGACCAGAATGCTGGGGCTTTTTTTCCTGCACATCTGTAAACAGCACCTGCTCCCTGGCTAGTCAAAAGTAGTTAACTGCTAATAGTACTAATACAGCATACACAGAAGGCTGTAGTAAAAATAAAAAAAAGGTAGCCATCTCTTCTGTTCTGTTTGAGATAGACTGTGTTTCAGGTCCCTTGAGCAAATATTATTTTAGACTGAATAGGATGGGAATTTGTAACCCTACATCATCACGGAGATCTCAGACATTTCAACACGAACTGAGCTTTCTGTTGCCATCATAGAATCATAGAGTACTTCAAACTGGAGGAGACCCACACAAGGATCATTGAGTCCAACTTGCCACTGTTGGAAAACCTTATTTTGTACCACAGTGCTTCAGAGACCACCAATGAAAAAATTAAGGCACAGAGCATTTCCTTAAAATGGACTAAGAAAACAAATGGTTTGTCACATTCATTGTTTTTTAGAACCACTTTCTCTTGTTAATTGTCCAGGATAGGCCAAGATTCAATGGTTCAAGATTCTTGAAACTCCTTCAAGTCTGATATTAAGGTGTAAATACTGATGATATTTTCATTGAAGGTATACTTGTTGCCAGCAAACAATCAAATTCTGTCTTAACTTCAAACACATTGAAGTAAACAGCCTAACTTAAGAAGCTGGAACTACAATTCATTCTTGTAAACACAATGCTTATCATGTGATGGAAATAATTTGTTTAGTCTCCTGAATTTATAACTTGTTCTATCATAATGATATTACAGAGTAATCATCTGCAAAGGCACAATGAAAAAACCCCCACAGGTAACTCTAGTAACTCTGAAGTGAAAAATAAAAATAATAAATCAATAAATATAAGAAGGATGACATATTACTCTTTTGAAAAAAGTAGTGTCTTGGAGAAATTGGACTTTGCTGATCCAAGCCAATCGGGTAATTCCAGCTCACTAATGGGGGCATTGTCACCATTTGTTATTCTGTGCTCAGGAATCAGTGAAACCAGATTTTCTGTTTGAATCCAGGTAAGAAACCAGTCTTACACTGCAACTACAATATCTACCATTTTAAAGCACTCAACATGCTCAGAACCTAGTCATAGCAAGGACAGAATAGTAAATATAACTTCAATTCCACAAAATAAAATAGGTAAACACCAACTAGAAACGAGAACTTCTCTTCTGCATTTCATCTAATGTATTTAGGAAATGGCAATGGACTATAACATAAGATTTCTTTCCCAGAAAAATAGTTTTTCATAGTTTATTAAATGCAAGTAAAAGCAGTTATAAATTACACAGAACAATGTGAAAAATAGCAGGTTCAAAACACTGAGAGATTGAATTAATTCTCAATTTTCATAAATTTGGATTAATCTGAATGAAGGACAAGATGCCCCATCTTACAGATTTTTTTTCTTTAAGCTTGTGATCTTTTCCTAACCTTGCTTAAATTTACTTTTAAAAAGTATTTATTTTCTTTTATCACTTGAACCAAATAGCAACTAAATTTGAAAAGGCCAGATCCTACTTGGAGAATGATCAGAAAGTGGCAAAAATCTGGCCCTACATATTCACCAAATATTACTTCTGCAAAAAACATGGTGATACTGCTGTTGTTGTATGCCCTCAAAACAGAGAATATATCAGCAAGTGGTAAAATTTCACTGAGAGGAGCAAGCAAAAACTATGGTTCATTTCTGTAATTTCCACATCTGTCTTAAAATTTAATGCAGGTTCTTCCCTTTCAGTGATATGACCCACATCTCTAACAGCTCGCTGCTATGAAGCAAGGCTTCTATTCAAACAATTGCTCAGATAATCCATATTCAGAAATTAGGTGGGACTGAAAACATGAAGACACAGCAGCAGGTTGACATGCAGGATAATGGCCTGATAGCACCTTCCTTCCCCCTTTCCAGCACTGCTGCCATTTTTCACACTTACTACTCTTTTATGCTATCCCTTGTAAAAGTGAGCAGCGACTGCAAATGCTCAAGAACTGGAAGGAAAGTGAAGCAGCAGAGATTCTGCTGCAAAACAGAGGCAAGACTTGTGAACAGAAATTAGCATATGGAAAAAGAGAGGAAAAGTGCAGAGCCCTGTGGAAGGAAACTTGTTTCAAAAGACTTCTTTCTGAGATGTTTATGGATCTTGCAGAGGGCTCTACAAGTTAAACTTCCCCTGTCTTACCCACGTGTACGTGATACTTGCACTCTTAACTCTCTAACAGCATCTTCAAGACAAAAACCAGAAGTTATAGGAATGAAAGTACATAATATATTTTAGTTCTTAATTAAAGAAGCAAACAGAAGCTTTTGCCTCTCCTTTGTAATAGAAGAAAAAAACAATACCAAAAACTCCAGCTTATCACCACCTTTACTAGTGTTTTCCTAATGCTAACTAGAAAGTCATAAAATCCATGAAATCCTTTGAAGCTGACCTCCTTCATCACATTAAACTTGAAAGCCAAATGCCATGAAGACACTATAAAAGAAAAAGTGGAGGTTTGTATTTCCTCATTCAAGTGGATACCAAAAAACCAACATTGCTGATTCTAAACAATAACTAAAGTGAAAATTGAAAAAATACCTGGCAATACTTGTCAGAAATCAAAAGCAGCTATAGGATCTCTGTATAGAGCAAAGAAAATAGAAAAAACAGATGTTACAGCAGACAAAATATCCTGGGCTTAGGAAATGAGACACAGCAGGGATCACAACATTTAACTCAGTCACTACTTCTTTGCTGTTTTTTTCATTTAAATAATACATTCTGATATTTGCTATTTCCCTCCTTTTGCCTTGGTGCATACATAACCATGTTACAATTTTATCTTCTTAATTAGTGCCTTTAAATAAATTTACAGAGGGTCATTACACCAGCAGCAACCCAGCTGCTAACAACGGAGTCCTCAAGAGCATTTAGGAGGAACAGTTTGGACTTAACTTATTTATTTATTTTTGCCAACAGGAGTCTAGCACCAGCAGTGATCCTTAATCAAGTTTTCCTTTTCTCAAGTAAACAAGTACATGAAAAGCAAGAAAACTGGAGAGAAATGGTACAACTGTACTTATTTCAGTAATTTTATTCATCACTGTAGTTCTCTCCTCCCCTCTGATGCAGCTTTAAAACAGTTTCCCCTATCACTTTCTTCTTTGCACACAGCTAGTACCTTCTGTAACAAGTTTAATAAAACAAGATCTACCAGTTACTATACCAACTAATTTTATTTCTATTAGAGAGGTATCTTCCAATGGTAGATGTACGCCTACAACATGAGTACACAGAACAAGAAATTAAGCAGTAGACTTGTAGTGATGGAGTAGGAGTAGAAAAAAACATACCCAGAACAAGGATCCAATTAGTAATTTTTTGCCCCTTCTGGTTAACTTAAGGAGAACTAATTAAGCATCAGAAGTAAGAACAATAATTGAACTTACCGGAACACCTATGTACTAAAGAAACATTTACTTCTGTCAGCAGAAGAGTACAGCCAATTAGGTTTGCAAAAATAGATTTGAATTCCAGCCCTTTCCTCCTTGAATAACAGTCGAGTATACTTGTTGGAGGCTCTTGAAATATATAAGTACATGAAACAAACTATCTTTCCTGACATATAATTAAATTAGGTGAAATAAATTACACGTTTAAATTCTTAGTAGAGTAAAAAATAATCCAAAACTGAAACCAATTTTTCAGTGTTCCATTCATTCTTTGTATCATCATCTGAGGGGTTTTCTCTTCTGAGCATCTGGGAGCCATCATGTCAAGCTCCGGATATTAAATGTACATGAAGTTCTCTGCAGGCCTAATGAGTTACAACAGAGGTCACATTCTCCATTGCCCAAATGTAATTTGAACAATTCCTTGCAACAGAAGTTTGACACACCTGTGTATAAACACCTCTGACAGTAAAAATTATGGCAAGAAAGGTCCAGAATGGCAATGTCTTTTCCCTTATCACTGCTCGTATCAGTGACATTTTCATATTTACTGTTCCGATTAAATTTTTCTGACCAATTTTCTTACAGTTTCATGTGAATCTGGTATGTGAAATATCTTTTGAGAGCTTGGAAACAATCCAGACTGCTCCCAAGTTGTACTTTTAAGACTTGAGATAACAATAGGTTTCTCTTTGCTATAAAAAGTACGTTGCTTTTCAAGCAAATTTTTTTTCTCTGCTACAACAGTGAAATTAGGATCACTCCTCATATTTCAGGAAAAATACGAAAACATATTCAAATATTGTTAGATGAAATAAAACATTTCACATATGGATAAATGCTAGCTTTCTAGCATGGCAGGAAGACAAGCTGAACAGGATCATTTCTGCCAAAACCATTAGCAAATTGCCTTACGGTGATTGGCTTGGCTGCAAGTCTTATGTTTTATGGGTTTGGAATTCTTTTTCCTCCTCTGCTTTGTTTTGATTTTGTGTTTCTTTGAGGGGAGGAGAGAGATATCGGGTAGGGGGAGGATCAGGGAGTTACATTAATCCACACATAGCTTGTATGTTAAGTCATTTCTTCTGGATATTTTGCTACTTAAGTACATCTGGCTTTGTTTAATGTCATTTTTTTTAACCGAATCACATTTTTGTTGCAGTAATCTACAATGCTGCAATGAAAAGCTTGAAGGAAGCAGAGGCTGAACACAGTCTATCTATTTCTGCCCATATCATACTGCTGCCACAGTCATTGACTGGGTAAAGGTATCATTGTCTCTTACCACTCTCCTGGAAACTGGCAAGCCAGAAATATATTATAAACATGTATGCATGCACGCACATACACACACAGTCCATTTTCCAACATCTATCTCTGTTTTTCAGCAACTGCCCTGTTTTTTTTCTGTTTAAAGAATTTTTCTCCATTCTCCACTACGTGACATCATTTGCCATTATGTATATCCCCTGCTGGAAAGCAGCCAGCACAGATTGTTCTGAACCCCCTTTCTCCATCTCACCACAAACTCAATTTCAAGCCCTTCCTTGAACCACTTAATCCTTCTGCTATTGTGAACTGAACATTAGGGAGGAATCTGAAGCCATGACAACAGCTTGCTTCCTGAAGACTCTGCTCTGGGCCACTCCGGAGGGTCCCCATTGCCCAGGCCAAACAGTTCAATGCACTCAATAACACAGCTTCTCATCTCTGTGGGGCACTGGCTTTAATGCTGTTCATTTAACAAGGGAATCCCAAAGTGTCTGAAATTTGGCTTTATCTCTGTTAAATGCATGAAGGTTCAGAAGTTTCTTTGAAGTTTACCAAAGCTTCTAAAAGATCCATCCACCTTTCCAATTTGGATAAGAGAAATTGGTATTTCCAACATTTTAAATTCTGCAATATGAAGACTGTGCTGAATTGCCCATTTCAGCATTTAAATTCTTCTGTTCTGTCAATTTTCAAACCATTCAATATCAAGCTCTAGATGTTTAATCATATTTAAACAGATCAGGAATCCACAAAACGCAGGCAAACAGCAGCTTAAAAATAATTAAAAAAAAAAACACACACACACACAAAAAAAAAAAAAAGAAAACAGCAAAAACTTAACTAGGAAGCCTGTCACCTCACATGCTAATTTCAGTTGCAATACTTTGTACTCTGACAGTAGTCCAGAATACTGCCCATTAAGAGATGGCAGGAAATTCTTGGATACATAAATGAAAACCCAACCTGCACAATTTACCAACATGAGGTTTCACAAGGACATTTTGTCTTTCTGAAAGGATTACTGAAGTACAAATCCAGATTAGTGACACAGTAAAAAATTAAGAACATGTCAAAATACACACACCATCATGGCAGAGATCTCATTTTTTTCTAGTAAAAGCAGTCTTTATCTAACCTTCTGAACATTTAAGACAGTAGATGTTTGACTTTCCCCCCCACTGGCTGGAATAAAGCACTAAGCGGGCAAGAAGTTGTTTTTTTGTGAGAACTTTCACGGTTTTAGACCAGTTAAACTCAAAATACAAACTTACATTCAGAACCATAGGGTCAACAATTCGAAGATCCTGCACCTAAACACGGTATTTGAGCTACCAAGCTGGTAAGATAACATACAGAACCCTATCAGTCAGCACGGACATTCTCTTTAAAAGTCATGAAAAAACAAACACTCCCTCAGCATCAGAGATAGGCGGAAGACTGGGTATCCCAGGACTAATGACTTGGCATTTAAAAACAAACAGAAGTGGAAAGGCAGTTCACTTTTTCAGAGCCTGAATCCAGGCAGCATGAGAGTTAGGCGTGCACAGGGAATTCTGCAAACTCCACTGGCTGCTTGGGTTGTTTGTTCTCCCTGCGTAAGCAGCACTGAAATGAACATTCAGGAAACTTAAAGTACAGGGAGTTGTTCAGGGAGTGAGCAAAATCAGGATATGTAAACAAACTAATGAGATCAGTGCAAACAGCAATAGCACACTGTGTTTCAAGAAGCTTGTAACCAACTTGGTAAATTCAGGCTGCCCTTGTGACATCCCTCATCTTCTCATTCTCCCTGGGGCTTCTGGCTCCTTAGCAGCATGAGTAGATGAAATATTTTGGCTACAGAGAACTCCTCCATAAATCTCATAAGTTAAAAAAATGCCAGCATTAAAGGTTGTCTGTCATGTTATGTGATTGCAAGAGATTTTTTCAATTTTTTCAATGCTTAGCAAACAAACACTATAACACATTTTATATATATAGATGTGAAAAAAGAAGGTGTTCCTTGACATTCCATCTTCTTTTCCCCAAACTGGGATGCAGATGATAAGGGATTTTGTTGATAATATTTCATTACATACTCTCTTGTCCCACTGACAAAGATTTCACGTGACATTTTATGAAGGTCAGAAAACTGGAGAAAACTTTCAAATTCAGCCTGACTACAGAAGGGATAACATGTCACTCAGGAATACATCTTGAAGAAAAGAAAGGACACAAAAACAAACAAACAAACAAACAAACACCCAACTAAAACAACCAAAATCCCACAACCCACTAGACCACTAACAGGTACTGTAGCTTTTCATACCATTGTGCCACTTTCCCAGGGATGCCCATCTGAAAGTAGCAAGATCACACTGTAAACCAGTAATTTTTTCTGTGTATTTTGCCAGTGGGCCATATGACACAACAAAGTAATAAATAGAGCCTGTGGGACTAACAGCAGCCAGCAAAGTGCTTCTGTTGTTCTTCCCTGAGTAAGGAACATGACTAAGCCCATTCCACCCATCATACCAACTTCTCCAGGGACACCAGGACACAGAAATAAAAGGTGCAATGACATCTACTGTTTCTAGTTATTTTGTTTTCCTGAAAACAGGCTTGGAATGGTAAGAATTCAGTTCACTATGGGGAAACTGAGGTTTACTTGTATCCATGTGTATAATTATTAGCAGAAAAATATTTTCAGATTTTTTTCATGTGGTGTACCATCATGCTGCCCATGAAAAACCATTTCCATTTACAATCTCTTACTAATTTGGAATTTTAGTCTAAATTCTACCCCACATTCAGATACACTTACTGTCACTCACAAAAAATAAATATTAAACAGTTACTTCATCTGGAACACCTACCAGTCAGAAATTTATTCCAAAATATTAATTAACATCTAAAAACTAGCTGATTTTTTTAGTCTGTGGACTCAGTTCTGGCTGAAATAATCTTCTTCATGGAAAGAACTCTCCCTGCATTTCTTCCTCTTTTTTTTTTTTAATATTCTTTAAATTGTGTCTAAGTTGTCAATTTTAAGTGACCTGAACTTATTTACATGAACACAGCAGAGAAGAGAGTGTTTATAATAGCTCAGTACAGGCAGCCCCATGAAGCAAGCCAAGCATTCCTGCTGGTCTTACATATAATCAATGAGCCTGCAGTGCGTTCACTGATGGATTGGACAATGAGACTGAGGGTCTGAGTCATATTCAATCAACTCCATTTCCAGCAGCCTGTCAGGGATGATGGCAGATCTATTTTGCAATGCTGCACACATCGGCCCATTTGGGAGAGTGTGTTTTTATGTGCGTGTGTATAAATGTAAGTGTATATATGTATATCTATAGAAAACTGTGTATGTGTATATATAAACATAAACTGACGGATTTGTCCAGAAGTACATTTCAATGCAGTTCCTTGTTTGCCTTTTCTTTGCAACTAAAATAACTACAGTACCATCTATCCAGAACATTTTTTTTTCCAGTAACGAGAAAATTAAAGTACAGAGAAGCATATTTATAAAGCTGCGGCCATTCAGACTGAAGATAAAAACATTACAAGAAGATGGTAGATGCTCAGCTAAAGAGATGTGTCTCAGGGGCAGACCCCTAAATGGTCTATTAGATAGGATGAGATAGTAAATCTAATTTGCCAAAACGCAGCGTGCTCCTCAACGTTTCATGCTGTCAATATTCTGTGCTAGCTTGCAGTCTTGATAGAGTTCACATAGTAATGAGCATGAAAACTTGGGAAGGATTTGGCTATTCTGTAGCCAGTCACCCTTTTTCTCATTAGTGAATTAGTGCTCCTGAATGGACTGCTCGCACTAGCTGAGCAAACAGCCCTTCAGGTGGCAGAACTGTGGTAACTGACCACTGACAGAAAATGCAGGAACTGTTCCAAGAAATGCACACTTCCTAGATTTTCTGTGTTGGGGGGAAAAAAAAAAAAAAAAAAAAAAAAGAGTGAAAGCTGTACTTTTTTTGTTTGTTTGTTTGTTTGTTTGTTTACCTTTCAAAGTTGCAAATAAGGTTTCATTTGGACAGTGGAAAGTGCCTTGGAAGTAAGTAGGCTGCATTCAAAGAAACAAGCATTAAGAGAAGTAGTGCTAAGGTTTTAATTTCTTTAACTTGGGGATTTTCCTCTTTTCCTTAAGGTTTCTGAACTTAGGTTTTCATTCCTTAAGCTTAAGCCTTCACCAAATCCAGGTCCTTGATTTTTCTGTAGGTCTACTTATCAGACTTCAGGATTCTGATTTCACACTGTTTAAGGCACCATTCACCTCAGTTGAGTACTTGGAGAAATATTTAAGACAAATGTAAGCAAATGTTTATAGCAGAACCAAAACAAAAGCAAAACAAAAGAACAAGAAAATGCAGGGAATACAGAGGATACTGGAGTGAGATATGCTACACCTACTAGCCCTACTAGCAATTAACTAACCCAAGACCAAAAGAGCAGGTACTATAGGTAAGAGCAGCATGATAAGAAGCAGAGGACATATATAGTCATAAACTCTCATAGCCAGTCATTTGTCTGTTACAGCCTGCTCTCCATAATTCTGTTTTATCTAATTTCCTGATGCAAATCTGGAGAAAGAGGGTATCTGGATGATACTATTCTAGTCTGCTGGTTATCAGAATATTATTTGACCCAGATACAAATTATGGACATAGTCCAACTGAATGATTCTTGCCTATCCCACAGGGGAATAAAGGGCCTTGAAAAAAAGCCCTCCGGTCAAAAAAAGAAGGGGGGGGGGGAAGTCTTCACCTGGACAAATCCAAGGACTGGCCACTCTGATGGCAGAAACCCAGGAAGTGGATGCATATTGAATCCCCTGCACTCAGCAAAAGGAAGTTCATGCTGTCAGAATTTGTAGATGTTACCATGAGATTTTCCTGTGAGGAGCACTACTCATCAAGGTTGAATGTAGGGTTGTTTTTGTAGTTTTTTTGCACCTTCTACGTAACATCGGGTGCTAATTTGCAGGCCTGTTGCAGAAAAGTGGCTTCTAAATTTGTTGCCACTGGACAGAAACCAGGCCTGGAGCACAAGTGGTCCACAAACTTACGACAATGAAGGTCCAGTCCTTACCAGTAAGAGATGGGTGAGTAAAGTATGGTGTGTTAAGGCAAAACTAAGAACTGGAATGCTGCAGCATTATACATTAATTGTCCAAAGTGCTTCAAATAGTTACTGCAAATAGCTGATTTCTGACTATGGCTACAGCGGACTATAATATCATTAAAAATGCATCGCTCAGGGCAAACCTGTATAGAGTGTCATACTAGCTTTTGTGGACATGTTGAGTACCTGACATTACTTGACAATTAACTTTGAATTTAAAAAAAAAAAATCTAGTGTAGACAAACTCCTTGAAGCTTTGTGCATTTTATATAAAGATGTCATTTTTTTCCGTAAAGACAGCAATCAACTTGATATAAAACCTAAAAAAAAGCAGTGGCAATATACTTATGGTGTGAAATAAAAATCACCTGAGCTCTGCACTTACTGAAAGGTATAAAAAACATTTTTCCTCTACCTCTGACACTTCTGCAGGACTGAGGCAGTAGAGACCCTGCACTCTTTGCTGTTTAAGCTGGGAAGAGCCTTTTGTGCTTCACCAGTGCACTGTGCTGCTATTCCAGCAATGATCTGCTCAACACACTTGGCAAGAAGGAACTCACATATCTGTATTCTAATTCCATTTTGACCACACAAAATGCTTTCACTTTAAATTTTTAGAAGCTAGCACAGATTTTTCAGATCCCACTGGAGTAGACTGAGAGCTCATTACTGTATTAGAAAACCCAGATTCTGCACACTGAAGAATATACAGGAACAACACAGTATGTTATGAACAGAAAAATATGTCTAAACATGAAATCCTAACCTTAAATAAAAGGCAGCTTTTACTCTGTTCTGTCTCATACTGAAGTCAGCAGGAGTTTTAATGATCTTGAATTT
Source organism: Empidonax traillii (assembly GCF_003031625.1). NCBI lineage: Eukaryota > Metazoa > Chordata > Aves > Passeriformes > Tyrannidae > Empidonax > Empidonax traillii. The sequence continues at coordinate 675,030 of NW_020955260.1, read as the reverse complement.
TGCTGGGATTACCAATGCAAATATATAAATTATATATATATATCATTACAAAAATGGTTTGTTTTTTAATGCCTTCTTATACCCAAATAGAGCACAGCATACCTTCTTTCTTGAAAACCTGCAAGGGAGCCCTTGAATATAAAAACACTTCCTGTATTTGCAGTTAGGGACAGCTCAGCAACAAAGTGGATACAGATTTTCCTAGGACATATCAGAACATTGGAGAGAGAATGGTTCATACTTACGATATTTCAAAGCAAGTAAGCAAGAAGCATGAGCCATGGAAGGACAATTAAAAAAGGATGTAGCTAACATACATGTCTGGTTGAACCACAAAGAGAAGAAAGTTACGTTAGACAAACTATATAAAGGTGGCAACAAGGAACTGTTTAAAAGCTACCTGAGGCAGTGAATAAGGTATAGATTTCAACTTGAAAGGTTTATCTTCAAACAAAACTTTAGGGTATGTGCAATAAACATGAGGTTCTAATGTTGAAATCCATTCAAAGGGCATTTGAGAACATCTGATGTTCATATTTCAGTTTTCAGCAAGGCTCTGGAGCTTTGATCCTGCACTTTTATCTTTACCTGTTCTTCACTGAGTTTCTCAGAACACTCATTTTTCTAGCGTACAGTTCTCTGCCTTCCTTCTTTCACTGGGTAGCTGACACAGGCCCTTGGATTAAACCATTTCTTATTACTGGTTGAATGGGGTCTGTACCTCGGGCTTTTTTTGGCACAAAGCACTGGCTCTTGTGTACATCCATTGGTATGCAGGCTACCCAAACCTCATATATCCTCCACCCTGCTTTTTTCATCCCCATTTTCGATTGTTTCACATTTCAGCTAACACAAATATTGCAAATTTACTTCAGAATCATAAAAAAAATGAATCCAAATCATTCCCGATGTATAACCACTGGAACCAATACACAAATAATTGAATTCCCAATGTTCCTAAATACTTGGTATACTGGTTTTATTCATTTCTTGATCTGCATGTCTAATTAGATTCTCTAGCCCCTATACTCATAGCTTGCTGGGGAATCGCTGTTTATGTAGCCAGACAGAAAAATCTGCTATCATTCCCATTATATTTAGAATACTATATGCCATGATTTACACTGAATGATTCATCAGAACAAAAACTTGCCTCATGGATTTTTATTTTAGGACATTTCCCTTTTCCCCTCCCCTAATTACAGTTAAGGAAATGGATAAATTTGATTTTTCAAGTTTTAGAACAATTTTAAATTTAGTAAACAGAATGCTTCTGATTTTGGGGGCAAAAAATTACACTTCTTTTGAAGTTTTTGGTCATTTTTTTACATGTGGGTTTTTTTTCCTGTTTGCATTTAATCTGGAATACTTTATTGGGTTATCTAACATTTCTAATATTGCCTCAGATTAGGATTTTTAAATTTTTTTTACATATAGAACAGAAATTTGTTTTGTATTTCAACTTTTTTCCGGGACGCACTTGTTATAATTTTCTCACTACAGTCAGCAACAGAAATATTACAATGTTTTAATACGATAAACCAGTAATTTATAGTTTCCAAATATTAAAATTTCTTTACTAATTTTCAGACAGTTAGTCTTTGCAGAATACACCAGGCTTGTTTAAGTCCAGAAACTGTAGCTATCATCTTTGTAAGAAGAAAATCCTGGACTAATTTTAGCAATCTTGCAACAGACTTGATGATGAAATCCTGTTTGGATTGTTCTGCTACAGGTAGCAAGACAAGAGGCCTTCTGTCCCTGTGAGAAGAAATATGGATGTAGTAACTAACAGTTGTGGCACCAAGAACATCAGCTGAAGAATGAGAAAGCCTGCGTGCTGTAAATGTTACTGTCCCAGAGATGACAGCCAGGGAAGTCTAACATCTAGAAAATGCAATGGATTTCACAATTGTCTAGTCTCAAACACATTAGTACTTTTAACTTCAGTAAATGCAAACTTGCTGCTATATCCACCAAGGTGTTGTGGTTTGGTTTGATTTGCAAATAATTCCCCTATTTCATATGATACCATGAAAGATCAAAGAATCATCAGGTGTCTCCTCATGACAAGGCAAAAGTCTGCCTTAAGCCTAAATATTACCCTCCCTTAATAAATGAGGTATCTGGATTAGCAGTCTGTTGTTAACATCATCAACAGTTTATTTTTACTTTTTTCAAGTATTCTTTTTTATATGACAGAAAACCACAGGAAAGGAAAGTTCCTTAAAAGAGATGCAGGAGATGTTATTAAAAATTCTGTCAGGCAAGTCTGATGTCCAATGTAAAAGATATTTAAAAGACTTTGTTCAAAGATATGTAACTAGTCATGTTTGTCACTACAGTAAAAGCAGACAGCCTTCACCAATAGCAGAAGTGATTCTGCAATCATCATAGTAGAAAGCACACAAGGGTTTAATGGTGTCAAGAACCTTTGGAGACTGTCACAGAAGAAACTGATCTGATAGTAAATGATAGACATTTGATTTAACTACTCCATCTACTGGCAAATAATTATGGCTGGTGTGTAGAGATATGGGTGTTGTTTATATGAAGCTTTGTCTACAGAAAAGATTCGAAGAGGTATTCTTCTGTTCCTTGAAAAAGTAACAAAAGCATTAACATTAGTATAATTGCTTTCCAGTTTCCATACACTGTGGTTTATATTAACGCCATGTCCCGAATGGCACAGATACAAGCTGAGTTTTACTTAAGGGTGTGAAGATTTTGTTGCAGTATAGCTCATAAACACATGACATTTATATGGCCTGTATCATGACATACTTAACTTTTATTTGTTGTCCATCCTGTTGATTCTTACTTTAATTGCCTGAGAACACATCAAATCTTATGGCAGATTGCACAAAGCTCCACCTAAACACTCTTCATCACAGTCAGTGTGTTAAGCCACAACAACTTTGCAAAGTACAGATTTTCTTTTCTTTTCCAGGTAGTACATACCAGTAGAGTTCTGCAAGAACATGTACCAAAGACTTTGGATCTACGAAACACAATCTGAACACAGTAACTGGAAACATAACTGCCTGTCTTTCCTTCAAATAATAATCTCCTGATACTTCATTTCCCACAAGATGTGACATCATCTCTGACAATCTCATCTTTCCCATGCTAAATAAACATCAGGGCATTCATAATTTTACGTGAGATACATTTTAACATAGTGACCACTTTAACGCAAATCAGTCTACAATGTCACATGCAGTAGGTAAAATTACCTATTTAATCTATTCTGTTTTTAATTTCTACGAGTCCTTCATGTTTCTAATATTTAAGTTCTCTAGCATGCATTCAACACAGCAAAACAGGCTAGACCAAACCCTCTTCCACACCTCTGGCTACACTTCCAGGAAAATTTTGCCTGGGTCCAGAGGCCAGAAAACATGCTATCATGCTCCTCTCAACAGGTCCAGAAAGAGTTTGTTAGAGCGAGGGGAGAAAGTTTTGGGAGGAAAGGGGAAGTGACAGCTGAAACACTGTGTTGGTCATTGGTTGAGAAGTAGAAAGCAATAACCCACTGCAAAATGACTGCTGGAAATGTGGAACAGAGGGTAATAATGGGCTTCTACAACTTCTGGGAGCAATTCAGCCTTTGCAGAAATGTAGTAATCAAATATGAACAAGAATAATAGAATTAGCTGTTATCTTCTATATCATCTCTGTAGATTGTACTGTAAGTCCTGTACATGCAGCTTAGATAACAGAATTAGACCTAATAATCACAAAACACACTTCTACATCCACACACCACCATCTGCACCGTGTTCTTGTAGATTTGGTCCATGAAGTCAATGTTCTTAGTCACAACAATTTTTTTTCATCTCATTCACTGTCCAACCATTTTCCCTAATGCTATTTACTACAGATAAATACATCCTTGATAAGACTATTGCAATTTGGAACATACTCACTGTTACCTCCAAGGGGGCAGAGGTGATGGGTTAAGAGCAAGAAACACCAACTCAGTTATGTATTTTATTTCACAGCTATGTTCAACATGGATGAAAAACACTGGTATAAGATGATTCAAATATTACTAAGGGCAGGAACAGCAGTCTGATTCCCTAAATCCTTCCAGTATAAGTGAAGTTGATGGCTTTCATGAGCACTGTTGTACAAAAGATAACTTCAACAATGATCAATCTACATACTTTAGATAACTTTGACAATTATTCTTTCATTGCTGTTTATAAGTTTCAAATTTAACATTTTCTGCATGATTATTCTGGAGTGCTTGATGTGGTTGTCAAATGTTTAGTTTTACTTTACACCTATTGGGGCAAAAGAGACTCTGGGATATGTTTGGTTGCAATAGTAACTACTGGTGTGCTCTGCATAGTGAAAGGTTTCACAATAGAAATTGGTATTTTTGTCAGGAAAGTATGTTTTCTTTAAAAAAAAAAAAAAGGTAAAAAGGTTCTTGGAAACTCTGTTGGATATTTCCACGGGGGGAAAAAATTATAAGATGAAACAGCAACCTTTTCATTTTTACATAGTTTTGCAATACAGACAGGGAAGGTGGTGAAGCTCTTTCTCCCCCCTCTCCCAGCTTACACAGCAGCAAGCTGAAAGTCTGAGTGGAAGCTTCAGCCCCACTCCTGGTCTTTGCTTAGAGCATTATTCTCATGTGCCAAGTTCAATGTTTAAACAAAACACTGATTTTTTCCTTTAGCAAAAGCTATTCAACTGGATAAGAACAAAGTATGTTGATTTACAGTGAAGATTTAAATAGCAGCATATGTTCTCAATGTTTATTTTTCTGGGGAAGATTTTCACACTGGAATATTGGCAGCTTGGACTCTGACCTCAGGAGCATCTCTCATGGTTTCAGAAGGGATCTCTGAACTTTTTGTGTTTAAACAACTAAGAAATATAGCCCACATTTCAGGTGTTTTCTCGCTGCTATAAGACTTCAGTGAAAGCCTGTTCCACTGAAATGATCAGCAAATCTTTTAACCTGAGCGGGACAAAGATTTCACTAAATTTTTGCTACTATCTGCAGTTTCAGTGGTCATAATCATTAACTTTTAAAAAAGTACACTCAGATCCTCTAAGTTTGGTACAAAGGAGAAAGACACCTAAGTGACTTTGGCATTTCAAAAAATGCCACCTGTTCTTCTCGTACAAGTGTACATTATAAACAAGTTTTTCCTATGACTCTCATAAAGAACAAACCAACCATATGCTTCACCTCTCAAAAAATACACCAGATTTTAAGTGAAATTACAGAAATTGATTGACTGGCATTGTAAAATTAACCAGATGAGAATTCATGGGTCTGCGTTTTTCCTAAATAGATTTAAACAAAATCTCTAAGCACTGTAAAGCCATATTTGAACATAGTTTCACTTGAATAAAGAATGCAGACAGCCTGGACTGGTTTCCCTGTAGGGTACCAGAAGATGTCCCTGATCTCTGACTATGGAAACAATTCATTCTTTGTGCACTCTCCCCTTGAGTTTCTGTAATTTCAGGCTGATTCTTTGTTCAGATTCACACCTTTCAGTAGTCTTCTCTCCTGTTCTTTCTATTATTTTCTCCTAAAGTAATGCTGTTTAGAACTACACCATTTTAGCTCACGAAGTGATTCTAAAGAGTTGAAATAATTGTCAACAAATATCATTGTTAATTAACTAGTGGAGGTGGAGAGAGGGGAATAAGGGTCTTGTCGAGATTTCTATCAGACCCAGGAGTACATCTCCACTTCAACCTTTCCTTGTTTTGTCAATATGTAAGTGTCTAAGATGTGCAAGTCTTTAGTTTCCTGCTAGGGTAAAAAGCTGTTATAGTATAATATTTCAATACAGTACTTTTAGGAATTTTTAAAAAAATTTTTAGGAAGTCCTTATAGATTCCTGGCAATCCCCTGCACTTGTGCACTATCTGTTTCCAATTAGCCTGTTGAACAGCACACAGAACTTGAGCTCCAAGGAAAACGACCTTTACAGAAATCAATAGCAACAGTGAAATACAATCTGTGCCATCCACACTGTGCATACTTCTTTTAGGATAACATAATGAATTACTATTTACTGTTAGTACACAATTGTCGGCTATTAACCTAACTTGCAAGAAAATTATCATATATGGAATAATCTTCTTAAATTACTCCAGTGAATACTGAAGGGTTTGTAGAGTCTCCTTACTCTTTTACCGTAGTACTGTTGGAGCAACACTATCCTTTGTACTTTTGACCAACGTGCCTCTAGTCAGGTCTGTATTCCTACCTGTGTCAGTCTAAATTTGGCACATGCAAGAACTAAGACTGCAGGAGGTGTGAAGGAAAGCAGCCTGTATGCACTCATAGACCACTAACTACATTTACATCATTTGTTATGTATCTTCTGAGTAACAGATAATTTCACTTTGAAAAACATTTAAAAAAAATTTCCCCCATTTTATTGCCATGCACAAGGTAAAAGAAATGCTGGAGGTATACCTCAGTTTAGTACAACATTTATCTGGCTATCACTTAGAAGCAGACAAGCCTTTGACCTTATGATTTAATTGAGAATTAAGGAAAAAAGCAGAATTTTAAAGGAAATAAAATTATTCCACAATGAATGAAACACTCAATACCTTAGATATGTTTGATGCCTTTTTTTTTTCTTTTTTTTTTTTGCCTTTCAAGATCTAAGGCATGCAGAGAACTCTACAGCAGGTCCTGTGAATTTAAGCTACTGCAAAACTTTTTCTGGAGGCCAGAAAGAACTAATTCAGTTAGCTATTCTGCCCTCTCACATCACACAAGATATAGATTTCACCAGCTAGTTTCTATATCAAGATCAAAATTAAAATTGAACTGTATTTCTGTGGGAAAGACAGTCAAGTTTTAAAGAATTCAGTAACATGTACTCAAGGAAAAAAAAAAAACAAACCACAACCAAAAGTACAAAATCAAAGGAGAGCTGTTAAAGATCTCAGAACATGCAGTTCGTTCCAGTATGCCCAAGGCAGCATTTACTTTTACCTGAGCAGCGTGGGGCTTATGCTTATCTAGTTGGTTCTTCAGGTCCCTCTGGGATGTTATTTCTGCAATCTCCACTCCTTACTTAGGAGACACATAGATGAGCTCTGAACAAACAGCTGAGTGGGACCTATATCAGTGGCATCAAACTCATTCCTTTGGTATAGATGTAAAAAGGACATGTCCTTAACTTAAAATGTTAAGGGATTTGAAGCCAAGCCTTTGGGTTTTAATTATTCAGACATCCTTAAAATATTTAATTGATGACATTTCTTGTGAAAGGAGAGACTGAAGTCGACTGGACAGAACTGTGCTTACCCCCAACATCCACACACCCCCGCCTCACCACTTTTCGCAAAAAAACTCTGGTTATTTACTGTTGCAACTTAAAAGCAACTATCATCTAAAAATTAGAACGTGTCTGGACAAACAGTTCTGGATTACTCATAAGGCAGTTCAAAGTCAGCAGGATCTGAAATATCATCATTCCACACTGAATTCCTGAAACGATTCTATGATACTGGAAACATACTATAACAAAAAAACTATTTCCAAACCAAGCTGTCATATTGTGAATTATTTAAATTTGTTTCAATATGCTTTGTGCTACTTTACACATATTTCAATTCCAGACAGTAGGTGACACTTAGTGGAGAGAAAGCCGTGGTGGAGTTCAGAAGGCCTCGTGCCATTGCTGGCCCACCGACGGATCTCAGATATGCCTCATTACCATACCCCGCTTCCCATTGGAGACAGTAATGCTCCGGAAAGCTGAGCTTTCCAAGCAGAGAGGAAAAGAGAAAACAGCAGCTGTTTTACCTTAAATATGGAAATTTTTCTTCCTGCTGCTCAAGCAGACTCCAAATACACCTCCCCCTTTCCACAGATAAAGGTTTTATCTATGAATTGCATCACTCAAACACTGAGATGCGAGGGGTTTTTTTACTTCACAGCAGCCGCAGACAAGCAGGAACATTACAACTTTCAAAGGGAATGTTTGTATTTTAAGCTCAGCTGTATGCTGCAGTCTTTTTAGGTCAGGTCACTCAGAACAGGGGGTGCGTTTGGAGGGGGGAATAACAAACATTTTTTAACTGTCAGTTGGAACTGAAAGAAACAGCATGAAAAGAGGCAGCTTAGCTATTGGATTTGAAGCGATGGCATTTGTCTGTGAGCGCACAGCCTACGAGAGGCGACAGGTTCTAAAATAATGGTACTGTAGCAGGCACTGAAATGTAAAACATATGTCACACTTTTCCCTGCTCGCAGTGAGGTTTAAAATATTTATAACGCTGCACCTTTCACTGAAAGCTTTTTGCAGCATTCCTGGGTTCACGGGCAGGTGAACCATCTTCCTAGAACTGCAGTGCTTATGCAGATTCATTCCTCAGCATACAAAGAAGGGAGAAAATTTTAGGGTGCAAAGGTACGGTGAAGCAGCAGCCCCCAAACAGCTGTTTTGTCAGTATGCATTCGTCCTGACATAATGCTTTCTTCCTCAACAGAATTTTCTTGTTTTAAACTACAGTTTCATTTACAACACAGGCTGAGGCACTGATATTATTACTCCACTAATTTGTCAGAGAAGTGTGATCTAGGGCTTTAAATCCGGTAAAAGGAACACAGAGAGTTTGCGTGTGTCTGTGCATCCACATAGGAAAGGACAAAAAGTTAAATGATATACTTTGTTTCTTCTTTAATGTTCTGTAGTGTGTATTTGATTAGCATTGGAAAGGAAATTATTTTTGAGAGTAAAACTAAAAGGGAAATAATCTATTTTTTCATCTAAGGAGTTAGAGGATCTTAAGAACCATCTGCTCACAAGATATTTGAGCTGTGGACAAACACATTTCTCTAACGCCAAGCTGTAAAAAGCTAAAGGGTTGGCCTCTGTTCACCATGCATGCAGAAAGGTTCAAATTTCCAAATTAAAAAGCTTTTTTTCAGTAGCTGATGTGATAAAATTTTGGTATCCAAAAATCAGAAAGTCAGTGAAACAGAGGCAGGTAGGACATCTGTGCAGTTTCATAGGAATATATGAAAAAATTCCTTTCGAATCAAAATGAATCATACTAATCAAACACATGCATTCTGCTAAAGACTTATTTGAAAGCAATGTATTTTAGAAACATCAGGTCTTGAACTTTCAGGGAAAAATGGTCAAAAGCATTTTCTGGCACCTCTCATTTGTAGCAGAGACCTGGTTTGACCTGTATGTGGAAGGTCCTGATGCCACAGTGAACTGTTAAAGTGTGCATGACTCGGCACTGTGCCTTCCAGTCATTGAAGGTGCAGTGTCATTCCTCAGCTCCTCCACATCACAGGAGAGAACAGCTGGCTGCAAGGGACAGCCACACTGCCCACACACATGAGATGTCATCCCCCAGGCACATCTCCTCCTTGGACAGCTTCCCCTGCTCTCCCTATCCATTTGAATTGTCCAAAAAGGCCGACTTGCTGAAACACAAAGTCCACAAGACTGAGTCTCTCTGGAACGATTAATAAAAATTATAAAAGACTTGAAAAGTTTTTTTTGACTGGATCTTTTTAATAGCTAGGGTCATTTTTTTTTGAAATAAAAAACAAAACAGAATAACCACATAAGGCTCATGATAAAAATTGCATGAATTGCCAATACTACTACTAGATTTGCAAAGTTTATAGTTTTAACAATGTTTACATTGTTTTGTATACTGTAAAAATTACTAGAGAAGAATTTTGCTTCATTAAGTGGTATATATGAGCCAGTAGTCTCTCTTTTAAGGTTTCCCATCATTTTTGATGCCTAAACTCAATGGGAACCTTGAGTCACAACTTCGCACTGCTACTTTGTATGAACATAACCCATCTTACCTGGAGCAATGCTGTGAATCCAGTGCTAAGAACATGACATCAAATTAAGACTTCCGAAAATCTGGCACCCAAATTTATTCAAAATCAGACAGATATGTTGCCTACTACCCATTGTTTGGACAGGATGAGGACTTACTAGGCAGAAGGCCCTGATGAAACATCCAGGTACAATTGCTGTATCTGTACCTGACTCAGTGCTGAGCTGGTACCAGACACGCTGCAACAGAAACAGGTGAAGCTGAAGAAGTAGCTGTTTCTTGGCTGCACACACAATAACCAGAGAGTCAGCATGTCCTCGTATTAAAGTAGCAAGCAACTTTCTGTCTGTGACAGTGGTATCAAAAAGCTAAATTTAAAAAGATTGCAGCAATACTAAGAAATTCTATGGTCCAATATTCCTGTTTGTGCTATCTGATATGAACATGACTGAACTGGAAACTGCATTTTCATCCCAGACACAGCATTGGTTATGTTTGGAATCAAAATGGTTATGTGTTTGAATGATAAAACCTCTTGAAATCTTCCTATAAAGGTTATTTTAGAAAATGAGAACTCAGCATTATATTCTATACCATTATATTCTGTACAGTTTTGATTAATTTTCATGTGATTCATTAAATAATCTAATTACCTTATCTAAAAAAACATATAGTAATATACATTTTCATCTTAGATAATTCTAACTAATTTTTTCCCCTTTCAGAAGAAAGTAATTCCTGCTTGGAGCCTGCAATAGATATTCAAGTTTCATCAAATCTACACTCAAGGTGAACATTTTTTGTATGAAAGTGTTCCGAGTGTTCAGGTGTCAGTCAAATTTCAACTTCATATTTTCAGTTTTAATTGTATTATTTGCAGGTAAGAAACGTTGTCCTCTATGCAGGAAACAGGATTAATTTGAATCAACCTGAAATTAACTTTAAAACACAGCTTGATCTACATTCTGTCTATAGTCTGTGTAAGAAAACAACCCATGAACTCAATATATGCAAATATATACTTTAATTTGCCATCTCAATAAAGTTCACCCATGAAGTTCTTATCCTGTTGTTTGCTTGGTCATTTACATTATTCAGAAGTGCAGACTAGACCTTAAGACAGCTTTCAGCTAACCCACGGAATCTAGACTGTAGTGCAAGATACAAAGCCTTGACCTTCATCAGTGATTTGGAGGATGTATGGATCTCACTAAGAATAAAGCAAGAAGCAATTCTTCTGTGATTCCTTGTTCTGCTTTGCTTTCTCTAAGTAGCAAGGGAAATAGCAAAAATTGCACAGGTTGCTTCAGAGTGGCACTCAGCACCTGTAGATGTTATTGCATTCAGTTAGAAACTGCAGTATTAAAAGTCTGATCAGATTTATGACTGAAATGAAACTCACAATTCATTTAAAAGAAATTTTAGCTGAGCATATCACATCACATTTTACACAGTTTTGCAGCTCCCTAGATGGCACAATACCTCCTTGGCAGGCTAGAGAGCGCAGATGCAGTGGAGCTTTCTGCTGCCACAGTGCTCCAGGAGCAGACCTGGCAGGTCACCCAGGTCCCCCACAGTGAGGTGGTCCCAGCCAGTCAGCCTCAGTGATGGGCAGGTTTTCCTTTTGCTCCCTTGCTGTCTTGCAATCAAAGAAATAGTACTTCCATGCTCTGAGACACCAAACAAACAGTCAAAACAGGAATAAGAGAATGAAACAAAAGCGTGTCCCCTCATCCAGGCTAGGGAACATTGTACTAATAGGAGCAGGGGAAAAGCTCTAGGAAGCTCTGAGTGAAGACTGGTTTTCACTATACACGTTAGACTCAGAGGTAAATAACCAATATTAACACAGATATTAAAAACACATTCTACCTTCTTATCTCAAAGCCATTGGAAAGGGCCCCTGAGCAATTCTTCTTTATTTCTGTGTTGTGAGCTAGTGCCAAGTGGGTTAGTTATCAGGTTTCATCAACAAAGGTAGGATTTCATACATGTGAGGAAAACTGCATAGAAAATGTAATAATTTCCAACAGAAAAAGCAAACCAAGGCAGAAAATTATGGACTAAGTGTCTTGGTGTAGGTTTCTGTGTATGATGAACAAAAATTAAGTCACTTCCTTAGTAGAGCAAATTATGTGCAACAGACCACTAATTAGGTATGGTTTTGTTTCTCATGTTTGCAGGTGTTTGCCTGTAAAAAAGGAAACAGCTTCCTCTTAAAACATTCTTAAATGGAAAAAAAGGGAAAATAATAGTGTTATTGCTGTGCTCCTCTAGACAAGAGGAAATGGATGAAGAAGGAAGTTGCATAAATTTAAAAACCACTCTAAGCTTATTCATTCTATGAACAAAATACAGTACTCTTCTTATCTGTGAACCTCTAGCGTATACAAATTTGAGGCCATGAACTGAACTTTCAACATTGCATGTACTTCTGTGCAAAATTCTCACTTGAGACAGGTATGGAAACTTGAGCATCAAGGGTATATGAGAACAACTGACAGGCATTTAAGTATGTAAAAAATATTCACTGAACTTTCTTCATCTGCTCATATCTCACTTTTGCCTAAATTCTGCCAAATTGGAAGTTCAAAAAGGGATTTAAATAAAATTCAAATTTCCTACTGAATCTAATGTTTAGAGTCTTCTCAACTTCCAGAGAAAAAAAAATTCCTCATAATAATCCTGATCTTTTAATCATAACCCATGCATCACTGTTTCTTGGGCCCCAACAGTATCAAAGTTACTGAAATATCATCAGAAAAATATATTCAAAGATGAGCTGGGACGCACTCAGTGGAGTATTTATCATCATCAAGATTCCATATAACTTTTAGCCCAGTGCAACTCACTGAAGTCTGTATTAAACTTAGCCAAGCATCTAAAATGTCATGGGTAAGAACCAAGCCCATGGAAATCTGCACTTATGTGATGCTAATCATCTTTAGAGAGCAATAGCCACTCTATACTCAGACACAGGCTACCAGCAGCCTCTCGTTTTCTAATAATAATAAAAAAAAAAATATAAAATTTAAACTTTTGTGTTTCTCATTCCACCTTTTTATGTTATCCACACAGCACTTCTATGAACACCTACTTCCTTTTTTTTTAAATTATACTTTGCTTTAGCTAAGAACCAAGTACCTGAAGATCTTTTTAAGTGCCTGGTTCTGTAATAATGTTTACTAAACCGTTTCCTTCTCTCTACAGTGAATTACTTCTGGTGCATGGTAGCAATTTGGACAGCAAGCTACGCAGAAGAATTTTTGTAGATAATTAGCTGACAGGATATTCAGCAGAAGTGGGTCATACTGTACTTGTTCACAGATGGTTCAATAGAATGGATTTCAGCACATCCACTTCTCTAAGTGCGTAACATTTTGAAAGAGGAAAGAAAGTGGAAAAAATATTTTTAAAGGTTTAGGTAATGTTAAAAAATATATCCTCTCAGTCTAGGTAGATAATAGGTAGACAAAGGGTTTGACATACATAGTGAAAACACTGCATTGTGTATCAGTAGAAAAAAAAGTGAGCTTCTAGAAAGACGACACTTAGCAAGCAGGAGACAGTGAGACATCACTGCAGATACAGACTTACACCATATTTGTCAGTGAAGTATGACCAAAATTCTCAGTTATCTATACACACATACTGTAGCTACAAATATCACTTATTTACTTGTCTGATAGCACCATGTTTAGGCAGTGCACTCATGGGGCACAGGCTTGACTCTGGCTTGAAAGCAAGCTACTGAATCCAGTGCCATTTCCTACTGCAGCTGGACTGCATCACCAACCAACCCACGTTTGAAGTCCAACAAAAAGAATTGCTACAGATTCATTGTAAATTCAAAAGCAGAGCTCTTCATCTTCCTAGGATAGCTCCACGTGTGGATAAAACACGCTACAGAGCCCAGTGACAAACAGCAGAAAGATACCAGGAGAAAAGACACAAATAGCTGAGCTATGAAATCCTTCAAGAATTATTGCCAGTCTTTAAAATCACCTATGGAAATTCAAGGACTTTATAACACTTTGAAGTTCAATCTCATTAGTAACTTGGTATGTTTCTCCACAAATGTGATTATATCAGTGGCATTAAAAGATGAAGAAATGTTTCTCTGGCATTTGTTGTAGAAACATAGAAAACCTTTTTTCTCCTAGCAACAAGCAGCTGACATAAAATTATCATACATTGGACAAGATTTACTTCCAGATCAGGAGATACCCCCATAAACTTTGGCCTAACTGTGCCCTCAGAGTATTACAGTGGTCACTGACGTTCATTATGCAGTTTTTCCGTCTCAGAGCTCAGTCTCTTTTGAAAACTGTTTGCAGAGAAAATGCCATAGATGGAAAATAATGATTAGCGACAGATGTTAAATAATTTTTTTCCCTAAAAGATACACCTCTAACAGTAGTTTGCTACAAAGAAAGGAAGGTTGGAAAAATTTACTTGTTTTATATTTATCTACATAAACACAACAGGATTGTGTTTTTGTAGACATACACATTCATTGATATTAGATTTTGTCCAATATGAATGAAAAAGGGGGTCCAACTATTCAAGTAAATAATCAACATGTAATATCTGTATTAATTGCCATGAAGTCCTTAATCATTAAGTTCAGTTTTTTGCTCACTACACCTTTCCTGGTTAAAGAGCATTGTTACATGTTGGATACCTTTGCATCCTGTACAGAGTTTTATTCCAGATAATATCCTATCAAATGAACTTGCTGTAGTAGGACAATAGATTCTTCTCAGGTACATGCAGTGTCAAAAATCATTGTGTAAGCTGGGACTGAACACTTCCATAATGTCTACATTAAGAAGTGTTAATTTCATTGTTTGACATTTCACTGTTCTTACGCTGAAACATATAATAATTTACCCTTTCCAATATAACCATTAAAAGACAAAAGATTGAAACCCATGGGGAGGGAGGAGGGAGGAAGCATGCCTGCCAGATCAGCAATTTCAATTCCAGGACAATAAGACTGAGCCTTAGAGCTGCACACAGACAGAGTGAAACATTTAAAAAACTATGAACCAGTGATTTAACAAACCACTAACTAAGAGGAGGCATCTGATTATATAAAATTGTCAAGCAGAGGCCAAGAATGCTATTATGGTTTCCAACCATTTGCTGCCTAAACTTCTCTCCAAAAGCTTTCCTAAGAAGCTACAAAGTCTAGCCAGCATAGAGCTTGTGAAAAAATCTGGGGAGGGGAGGGGGTTTAACATGACACCAACCCAAATCAGAAAAAGCCACCACACCCAACTCATCATCTCTTTCCAGTATTTTCCACTTCGACATTATAAGAAACAAGAAATTTTGCAAACTCAACCAGCACTTAAACCAGAAAGGATTGGTTGAAGAAGGTAGGAATTAATGAAACTTCATTTGTCACTTAAGTTAAAAAAGTGAAAGCAACAAATTAACAAAAAAGTAACAGGCTAATAATTTTGTGAAGAGTTTGACTACTAAAGTTACTAATAATGCTTAAAATTTACCAGACACTCATCTATACAAATGTTAGCAGAACATGGATATGAATCTAAGATTTAAATAAAATCAGCTTTCAGTGAAACATCAATCCATAATCAGCTGTAATTGTTTCAAATATTACATTCTAAATTGTTTTAGAGATGGCTAAGATGCAATAAGGCTGACAGTTTGCAAAACAAATGATCAGTGTATGCATTAGGCCTGGAAGTTGTGACTTGCAGTATAAAATATACATGAAAGCAGAAAGAATTCAATCATTCACCATTGCATAATTCACAGCATTTGTCTGCTTTTTGTGTCATGGTGTGTATCCTGCACAGGACTTTGCATAATTACATACATTGCACAATGTGATGAAGCTGCTATTCTGAATTATATGTTGGTGCACTATGCAAACAGAAACACCTCGAGTAAACCACAACCAGTATAAAGAAATGAGTCCTACACATTCAGCTCGTGTGTTCCATATGTCCAGGCAACTCACTGAAAGGCAGGAGAGACACACCCCAAATACTGAGGTTCAGTTGTGTTCCACACAGATGTTGACAGCACTGTTCTTCCCTTGCTGTCCTCTGTTGAACTTTATTCCCTACTGTCCCTCACCAGAAGTTCTTCATTTTATGCCATGCAGTAGTCCTCTACTTGCCTTTGCATTTCAGGAATTACTCTGCAGGACAATAATGCCATATTGCTCATGGCACATTTATTCCAAAATAGGACTTTCTTTCCCTGATTTTATAAAACTCTATTTCAAACAACCCAGCATATGAGGGTCAACACAGTATGTTACACCACATAGGGGAGTCACAGGCTGTAGTCATGTTCTCGTTCTCTTAGGAAAAATAGGTCCTTAATGGACTGTTCTTTCCCAAGTAGACATGAGCTTAATTTTCAAATAACACTGACCAAAATTTTGCCTGAATTGGGCTATCCCACCTGGTGTACATAAAACAATATGATAGGATGTTGGGTGTTTTCTTTCAGAAAACATCTAGATGAATATATTTCATCTTACATCAAACATTAGGAATAAAGGCACGTGCTATTCACAGTTTAATTCTGACTCATCTCACTTAAGAGTTCCACCTATTGCAACTCTCCAGTCTTCATCTTGGCAGCTAAATAACAGGAAACACATACAACAAGATTTAAAGTGCCAACTGGTATTTTTAAATGCCACCTCTCATTGTCCCAAAGGTAGGGGAAGAGAAGTGTTCTTTCAGTTCTACTGCTTTATGCAAAATTAATGGAACATATTATTAAGTTAAAGAGAATAAACAGAGGACCTGTTAAAATGATTTGTGGCTTGCATGATGCACAGGATCAACTCACCATTGCTTAAAAGTAATGAAGTCAAGCAGTGGAAATAAATTTTACATAAAAGCATTTCATGGTCTTACAAGCAGTAGCATCTGATAGACAGTGAAGAGATTCAATCCAAGCTGGCCAGGATTATTTAGAGCTCAGAGGCCTCGGATCTCTCAAGGGTCAGAAAGAAAATTCCTCTGTATTATGAGACACTTTAAAGCAGCTCAAGAATTATGCCAAGGAAAGGAAAAGGAGGAAGATTATCTCAGTTTGTGTTCACAGACAAATAGGAAAGGACTGCAGTTATTCCAAATGGGTTCTGTATAAAAGTATGTGGAAGTATTCTGTTTTTTTCACAGATTGTTTTCACTCCCCTGTGCAGATCATGCACAAAGTGCACAGAAACAGCAGTGCTCAGAGAACACAGGCTGCTTGCTGCTGCTTCGTGAAGATGCCATTCAGTGTGCACGACTCCATACCTGGTTTTTTATTTAATGCTTGCCTGTTCTTTCAGTTCTGCTGCCATGTTCTGCTGCTGAGTGATGTTGATCTTTGTGTCTTGACTACCTGGAATGAATTCCATCACAAATAACCTATTCTCCTGTTGTTTAATGCAAAGCCAACAAAAATGCGAGCACTTGGTTTCCCGCTGTTGTCAGCTGCTGTTCTGGAGAGCTGTATGAGTAAATCAGCTCACTTCCCAAAGGATAAGAACTCCCATTGCCAGATTTTTCAGAGGCTTTAGGGATCCGCTGAAGTAAAGGGAGATGTGGAAGGAGGAGGAGTATGAGAAAAGAAGAAGAAAGGAATAATATATTCTTTATAGTTTTATGTCTTTCAAAAACAGTAGAAAGTATCATGTCTTGAACTAACACACTATATGAAAGATCATTGTATTTCATACAGTCATCTCCGGCTACTCGTGCTTTGTTAAAGCTTACCTTCGAATTCTGATACAAGAATCCATCAATTCTCATGGCATTCTATGCAAAAGGATAATCACATTATCTGAATGATAGATAAGAACAGATCTCTACAATGTACACAAGCGGCTCTAACACAGACCTGACAGCACAGAACTCTGTATATATTAGCCACAATTTTCCCAGCACCTTGAACACGTTTCACAACCCATAATGAACCACAGGGTTCCTCTGGATTCTATTAACTGGCAGTTACTGCACAGATATATCGAGGCACCTATCCAGAGGCACTGAACTACATTGCTCAACTATTGTTGTACTACAGAAAACATCAAAAAATAAATGCCACCCACCACATCTGTTGAAATGCTATGCAGTGATAGCAGTGTACTTTGGGAATTTCTTTTCATAGTTTCTCTCCCTGATGTTCACATACTAGCCACTTCAAGAAGAGTCTGCTACACTCAATGCAGCTTTGGTATATCAAGATGCTGAATGTAACTTTGTTTAAAATTAACTAATTGATGCCTGTAATTAAATCTCAAGGCCTCAATTTAAATACATGAAATCACACGCAAAACTGTTATAGATAGATTACTTAAAACTTAATGAAAATGTCTGCCAAAAACTTGCCTTCACACATAGGGATGACTCAGAGAGAAGACAGGTGTGTGAGAAAATGGATATATATATATATATATGTCTATATATGTATATATATAAAACATGTAAAGTTACAGAATTAATTAATTCATCTTCTTTCTCTAGTATTGCAGCACGATGAGGTTTTTTTGCCTAAGAGTAGTAGGGTTTCTACAGCATTTATAGGGTACAGTGATTCAATCCCCAATCTGCTCAGTGGAACTACGTATTGCCAGGTGCACAGCAGACATACTAAGCACCTTCTGGCAGTCTTCAAGATGCTACTGGTCTTACTCTGCAGTTTCCTGCAGATTTCTTGGTCCAAGGTGTAATCATTTAAATGAAAATCAGGACGATTGTAAAAAACTGCAAGTTAAATTTCAGCTCAGTTTAAGCACACACTTAGGCATACTACTGACTTAAGAAGAGCTGTTGACAAAATTATTCTGAAAAGTACAAATACCTTCACTGCTTAACCCATCACCTGTTTAACTAACAATGACTTCGCTGTTTCATGGTGGAAAAATTTAAGTGTTTATTCGAACAAGATTTTGGAAGACAAAAGCTGCTGAAGATTGTTTATTACTAGTTACCACCCCCACCAAAGCACTGCACATTTACTTCATTTCAGTTCTACTCAGAGTCCCCAGCTGACTGTTGCACTGAATTTACAGCAGTGTAATATCCAGTCAGAAAATGGCTTTGTAAAAAATGTATTTAGGTTTCAAAAGGAAAACACAGTATTATATTTTTGCTGTTAAAAAACCCAGAGGAAAACAGGAAGTCCAAGAGACAGATTTGATTATAGTCAGGAAGGACAAATACACAATCTTTGATCATTATGAAAACAACTCCACAGGCCTGTGAGGACTTTGCTTTAACAGTTATAGTTTAAACCACCAGCAACCCAAAGACACTGGTACATAAAAATGCATTGACAGTAATCTGATTTTAGCTAAGTAGAAAGAGCTGGGTTGGGTTTTTTTTTGTTTCAAGAAAATATTTTCTGTGTACAAAGAATTAATTTATTCTTAATTAACATGTACAAAATTAAATTTGTCCTTGGAACTTTTCTTAAACATTTTATACCGACAGTGAAGAAGGCAAAGAACACATCTTTTATAACCACTGCTGGAATACGAAGTTCAAGAGGAAGAGGAAAAAGAAATGGAGGAAAGAAATTTCAATTTCTTTCAAGAGCATAGGAAATGAATGAGAAAAACCTCGATGCTCATGTACTCCAGCAAATAAAAGACATATTGATAATGAATAATTTCTCTACCTCACAGCTGTGGAGGAGCTTGGTAGAGCTATTCTGAAATAATAAAAAATACCTTAGATTAAAAAGAAGTCTATGACCAAGAAGAGTTTGCAAACAGATTGGCTAACATCACTTGCATTTATTCAAAGTAATTGGTGGAGTCTTTCCTGATCTTTGCCCATTAATCTTTCCGTAACCCTAGGATTAAAAACATTCAGAGAAAAATTCACCATCATGTATTAGGAGTACAATAGGAGACTGAACTCGGAGCTGAGTAGATTCAGCCATAAAGAAGCAGAGATGTAAAAAATGATGCCAAGTTTCTGTCACTTTTTGAGCAGCTTCGTGATCTAAGACCATTGTTGCAACAGGGAGTTTAGTTTCACAGGTCCTAGAATGAAATTTTTGCAAAGAGTGTGATATAAAAACCCTCAAAGTCATCATGTGCTTCTGTACCTCTTGGCAGACTCAAAGTCCAGCAAAACTGAGCAGGAATCTGCTGCTGCTCTCCTCCCAGGTTTTCTGCCCTTCTAATCATATGTGGCTCTTATTCTGAATTTTCTATGCTCCAACAACAATGGGAAATTTAAAAATTGTCAAGAGGAATACCAAAAGTTCTGTTCATTGGAAAGACAAGCTCATAACAATACAAAGTAGTTTTTTAATTCAAATGGGAAAACATCCAAACATCCTTCTTCTCCCTTCACTCTTCTCCCCTCCAAACTGCAGCATATAGAAAAAAGCTGGGAAAATGTGATCCCCACTAGAGGTGTCTTTCTTAATATTAATAAAGGTAGAATTGCTTCAATATGCTCAGAAAACAAACAAACAAACAAAAACACAACAAACTAATCCAAATGTGTTTAAATGTATAAGAACATCTGGGTAGCTTTTGCAACTTTTCTTCTTTGTCTTATCTCTAACATTTTCTAGTTTTTAACGTCTCCATGTGCTTCAATTCATTTGTTCCACCAAAAACCACAGTAGAAGCTTGGATAACTAAAATGTTTTGTATAGTTATTTAATTTAATGTTTTTAGTGAACTAAAATTCCCTAGTCTTCACGCTCCTCTGGGACAGCTTAGGGCAGAACATGCATGGAAGCCCTGATGGCATGGCAGTTAACAAGCTAAACCCTCCATTTTATAAATGAGAAAACATAGTGCCCACAAAACAGAAAAACAGCTTTAGAATGATATCAGCGTGCACATACATACAAAACACTGTTCAGAAAGGTGGAGCTGCAAAGGCAGAACTAAGAAGATAAGCAGGGAACTGCAGCAGATGGATCTCCTGAGACTCAATATTTGCAGTGAACAGCACAACACAACAGGGACTGCAGCAGCAGCCCACAGGCTGGATGGGATCAAATGTGCATAGGAACAGCTACAGGAAAGCAGTAATTTGTTTCAATCACCTATTTCATCTCTATGTAGAAAGCATGGTTACCGTTATCTACATGAATCAAAACAAATATCAACTGGTACTTAACCCAATCAGCAACTGCTCAAAAAGCATAGATGAAATTACCTTGGGAAAATTGCCTCATGTCTTGCATGTCTTTGGGCTACAGCTGGAGCCAACCAAAGCTCACATATAGGAATTAGTGGGAGTTTCTCTTGGATATAGCCAGACGGCAGAAGACGGAAGGCCAAGATAATTTGGCTAGAAATGAAACCTCTAACATTAATTTTGGAAGAATCAGTCACTATTTTCTGTCTGTCTTAACAAACTGAATGACAACCCTGCAGGAGAGTGTTGTGCACCCCGGCTGCCACTGGCTTCACCATGAGCATGCCAGCACCCAAGCAGCTGAAAACCCAGGATTTAAGGAGCCATAGAGGACAAGAGAAGAAACCACTGCTACTTCAAAGGAACATCATACCAGAGTCAAGGTGTAAGCAACACTGCTTCCCATGGGAGATCCAGTGATTCATTTTCTTAGGACTAACAAAGCATGCAGCATGGTGCCAACCTCCAAGAATACAAAGAAAACATTAAATTAAATAACTATACAAAAGTTTGGCAAACAGCACACAAAGTTAACTGGATGAGCCTGTATACCAAGAGGTCAGTTTTAAATACATGAAAAGAGTCCAAGCATTACAAAATAAACTCCATTTTGATCTATTGCATACATGCAGTAAGACCTCCTTGAAACCTGTTGCATGGTGCAATATGTATAGCCCAAGATGCTTTTCTCAAATATTTCAAGTTCTGCCTGAACGTCATGTTCCTGATGTGGAAACTAATCCTAAAAAAACATAGATCTGTACATCCAGACACACTAGTTTTATTATTGCCTTAGCACACATAAAGAATTTAAAAAAACTTGGGAGAATTGGTCCACAACAAGGACCAACATTCAAACTGTGCAGCAGCCACAGCCAGTTTTCCATCTACAAAGTGTGAGCCCTAATAAGTAATAAAATTAAGCATCTCACAATACTGAGGAACCTATACAGAATTCACCCAGATCTGCAGTAAGTCGCAGGCTTTTGCTGTGGATTTGAACACAGGATGGATAGATATGGGCCTAAGGTACGGACCTAAGCCACAAAGTAGCCTTACTCCCTGTTACTTCACTGTACAGTTGGGTCAGAAATATCTAATTTATTTACATATAACCTAAAACATACTGGTAAATCAAAACACTGTCAACCACTCTTATCGCCAAATCCTTCCTTTAAAAAGCATATGGACTGTTATAAAACTCTTCTACTGATATTACTAATTAAATCACATCTATATAAAAATGTAGCCCTGGATTTACTTTCTTGTTTTGTGAAATTGGTTTTATCTTTGGTCTAGAATTTAGGGAAATACATTTCTCTGGGCATTCTCTCAAGTAGCTCTAAAATTGCATGATTAGTTATAAACATGTATTAAAATGGTAAGTAAAGGCAGGTGGTTATACCAATCTCAATTAACCTATGCTGATGCAGACAAGCTAAGTCTAGCTCTGTATATGTATACATACACATCAGGCATACAATTTTACTCCTATTTTGTTTCTACTCGTTTAAAATTCTCTTCTTGGAAGTGCAATATTGGCCAACACTTACAATATTAAAGCTCCAATGATGGAGGATTTTAGTATCTGGAATGAAAACTGGCAAGATTATAAATCTATTTTGTAATTTAGAGTTAACAATAACATTTACAAGACCACACACTCCTTTGCTCTGCCTTTTGGGAAATCACTTTTTATATTACCTTACTGGGCACTTACTTCATACTTGTGATCTCAGTTAAACAAGAGGCAGACACCACAAAGTGTTAAATACAATGGCATGCATATTATTTTTTAATTCTCTTCATAGGGATAACAGTTCAATCTCTCTTGACTGTTACTGTGCTTTCTGAGCCAAGCAGCATTCCTGAGCTGAGACAGCCTTCCCAGAATTAAACAAAAATCCTTTGCATGCCTGGAAGAATACATTGTTCAGAGAGAAGGAAGGGAAAGGGAAATCATCTAGAATTTAGAACCTATTTATTTACCAGAAGGAAAAATAGATAGAAGATGTGAAGCTTTCTGCACTTATTATATCTATATGTGCAATCAACTAGTCCATTTTCCCCTCTGCCTTGCTCCTCCCTGCACAAAGCCACCACTACTGTTGTGCTGTGCACCGAGTGGGTCTTCTCAGTCCCACAGCCCCGCCTGGAAATGCTGTTTCTGCTTAAAAATATCCAAAGCCAGCCTTCTGCACCCATTCCCTTCTCAGAAAATATATCTCACAACTTAACTGGGTGGGCAAAACCAAGACACTTTCAGCAGGAGCTAGTCCCCTTCTTCATTTGGAGAAAATAACATTAAACAGCAAACTCTGCCATCACAGCCTTGTCTTGCAATGAAATAGCAACTTTTGCTGCCACCTCAGGCCCATGGGGTGGGAGACTGGATGCCTTATAGGAGAAGGTGAAAAGAAACAAACACTACGTAGATTACAAGCATGCACAGACACACACAGAGTAAAAAAACCCTCCTTTGGGTAGTTGCAACAACAGCCCTGCATGACTCTGCCTCACATTGTTAACACTGAGCCTCGGAGAAGTCTCATGCTGGACTTTATTCCCATTATTTGCTTGTTTAGCTCATTTTTGTATTGTGCTTTTATAGAGATCACCAACATCTAAAAGGATTATAATTGTGAAGCAAAATTTTACCTACCACTGTACATATGTAGCTTTATTTATCTTCACCCTCCCGTTATACATGCCCAATTAGTTACAGCAGGCACGCCAGTACAACAGCAACGTTTCCTATGCAGTTTCATTGCTAAATAACCTTTGTGACAGTTTCTTGGCAAGAACTACAGCAGAGAGGTTAACATATGTTAAGAATACATACAGCAGGCATTCCTAGTTAGAATGCAAGTAAATAGGAAACATCATAGCAGTAGCATTCCCCATGCTCACCATACAAGTGAGTTTGCTTTAGAAGTTCAAGTCAGATTTCAGCAGCAGAGTCTACCACTACAAAAAGGGATCTTTTCCCACTGATTTAAATTCAAGAAATTTGCTCATTAGTTCTCCTAATCCATAACTTACTACTTCAGCCTCCTATTTCAGAAACGTTGGTGTGAAAGGTAAAATTATAGGTTTGGAGAGGCACAAATGAACTCTACTTAGAGCACAGGATTAAAACTAAAAATCCTTTTTAACATAAGATCTGGAATTGCACAAACCATAAAGGTCTTCAGTTCTTCAAGGTACATAAAAGCACATGCCATTTGCTTAGAAACTGCTTCTCTTGGTAGCTCCAGGAACAGCAATGTTCGAAGTTTTTCTCCTGTTCTTGTCACAACCATGTCCTTTCTCTTCTCACATCAGAAAATGCTCAAGTTTTCTTCCCCATTGATGGGGCAGTACACAGATGTCACTGTGCACCATCACAGTTGTCAGAAAAAGTGAAAGGATTACTAAAGTAAATGCTGGAGGTTTCTGAAAAGTTTCTCTGTCCCCTGAGAGATGCCTGGAAGAAAGACAGCTAGATGAAAGGTGTGGAGAAGGGAGACCTCAGCCTCATAAGCAGTGTTCAGAATCATTTGTTCATTCTTCTCATTACAAAACTATTGAAACTACTATAACCTTCCCCACAATCTCATACTGAGAAACCCTGACAGCTCCCTCTCCTTCTCAGCATCATGCAAACTGCACTAACTCATCCAAAATCCCCTTGCTCCTGGCTGCTACAGTAACAAACCCTTTCTTTACATCTCCTTACCTGTATCCCAAATCCTTATGGACTCATTCCTAATCAGTTTATGCCTCTTACTGCAGTCACTGTTAGCTCTGCCCATCTATTCCACTCATGCCTCAAATGTGAATTTTACCACCCTAGGGACAGTAAGCCTTGAGCTGACTGGGGTCCAAGGTTCAGTCCTTTGAGACTCCAGAGGTGAGACCAAGCACATTTCTCTTAGGAGATGACAGCTGTAAGTGATCCTACTTAAGCCAAAATTAAAATAAAAATTAGAAACTATACATATTTCAAGTCTGCTACTCTGCATTCTTGGAATACTTACAGATGATGATTTGTTGCTCAACTGTGTGACAAAAAAATTTAATAATTACTGTCAGAATAGCAGAGTGATCTCAGTGAAATTTTATAAGCCTCTCAGTTAAAAAAAAAAAAAAAAAAAAAAAAAAAAAAAAAAAAAAAAAAAAAAAAAAA
>NW_020955260.1:589523-649771 GCF_003031625.1 Empidonax traillii | reverse complement strand
AAAATGTTAACAGCATGAGAGAATGATAGGCAAAGAAGGGATTGAACATGAAGGGCCTTTGAAAGCACAAGAAGTGCCCTTTTTTTGGTACAGACATTTCCCTCATGCTGTCATTCTTGCATGTTTCATAAAACCTGGAATTTGCACTTTAGCAACCAAGTTAACCTCGAGGAAATCTAGAAGGGTTTGTTGGTCCTAAGCAAGCTCTGTGTGTGATGGTGCCCAAGAGGCAGAGCTTTCCTAGACCAAAACAACATCCTGTACACAGGGCATTCAGCTTCTTCTATGCAGCTTTTTATTTAAGTTGGGCCTTACATCTAATTAACATGTAATTAATTCATGATGAAGAATGACCACAGAGATCTTTTAAGGCTGAAATGGATAGAACCTAAATACAGCCACATGAGCATGTTATAGGTTAGCATTTGAGAGGACCATGTGTAAAAACATAGACAGGATGCTTCACCAGAAAAATCCCAATGTTAACTATAAGATTATAGTTTTCCTTAATCATTACTTGTGCTTTATTCTAGATTTCCTACTGAAAGTGTAGTCTAGACAGATCAGATTGATTTCTTGTCATTATCTACGCAAGCACAGAAAAACAATAGATCTCTCGAGAAAGTTCTGGGCCAGGGTTGGATTTTCATAGGCCATTCTGGAAAATCTAGTGTCTTTTGCAGAAACATCAGGAAATGAGCAGAAAATTAATCACAACAGAGATCTGCTCTTAGAGTTTTCAGTTTTATGATAGCATAACACTGGTATTAGGAACTAAAATTGACTATTTCCACAGCCTTTCTTCATAATTCAGCTTCTAACTTCCTCAAGAAAAAAACAAACAAACCAACCACAAGCAAAAATCAAACCCTGATTAGAACATTCTAAAAATCCCACCAAGACAATTCTTCATTCTAAATCTCTGTTTGAGGCTACAGACACATGTACATTTTATGCTGGCATGAACTTTCACCCATTACTATCAAGAATGCTGTTGTTCATCCTATCACACATTCCAGCCCATACATTGCTGAAAGTGTTTGTTCGGACAGTCAGTGAACTGGATCAGAGTTAAAGCTGCACACACTTTTGGAAACGGGAGGGAAGAGAGATGATTTTTGTATTGCTGTCATTCCCTGCACAGCCTCACACACAAAGCCCGCTCACTCAGCCTGTTTAGACATCGCAGGGGTGGCAGGAATGAGAGGGAGACAAGCACCTTTCTTCTCACAATACATTTGATTAGATTTTTGGAGCTTTTGGATATGTGGATAGTGTAGCAGAGGTTGTATAAACCTCAAAAACAGCAAAAATCACCAAGCTAAACCCAGATGTTGCTATTTCATAAGAGGTATCTGACCTTGCTACCTAAGAGCTAATTGAGTTACGACTACAGGTAACTTGACTTTTTATGACATGGTTGTATTAGTGTTACATAGCAGGTCACACTATAACAGTCCTCAAATAGCCATTTCTTTACTTACCCAGCTCCAATGGACCTCTCTCACCCTTTCCCAGTCTCTCCTTTATTCTTACTACTCATTTCCAATTTTTCTCTCCACTTCCCTAATACAGTTAACATTTTTTTTTCTCCCCTCTTTTGGATGCTAAATGTGTTGATTTTTGTTTATTCTTTCCCTATTATATATTAGTTTGCTTCACCATCCATGTAAGTTTCTTCTAATACCTATTTTACCTTCCTTTAAACTCCCACATGTTTCTCTCTACTCTCCTGTTCTTCTGCTCCAGCTCTCCTCTACAAGCATGTCCTTTGCTGCTTTTTTTCACCAGCTACCATACAAACAAGTAGTCTGCAAGCAGAATGTTCCATGGTATTTTCCTGGAAGTATTATATAATCTATCCTCAATATGGAGGGTTGATGCCAAAAATGAAATAGTTCTACCAGACTGGACAAAAAACATTTAACTGATAAATTCAGACACATTAGAAGTGTCCAAACCCCAACTGATTACAACCTCCTTTTAAGTATTTGTAGGGAGCAATGAGGACCCCCCTAAGCCTCCTCTTCTCCAGAATCCCAGTTCCCTCAGCTACTCCTTACGGGACATATTTTCTAATCCCTTCACCAGTTTTATTGCCCTTATATACCCGATTTGTTTCTTTACAATTTTAGGAGATGGATGGAGAATGCTTAACTTTCAAGCCAAACTTTTAGAGAGTACAGGAGGAGGGCTTACTACTAGAATATTTGTTGGAGAGAATTCTGAACTAATTATGTATCTTAGTAATTAATTACTACAGCAATCTAATCAAATATAACTGTTATGAATTATAAATTAATAAGAGAAGAAGCAAAAGTATTTTATGTGTATTAGCATCTACTGAGACAAAGTTCATAGAATACAATTTTTTATAATAAAATGTTAAGCTATGTAGTCCCTTTGGGAATACATGTAGAAGTGCTTTTGGGCTACAAGAACCAGATCCTTTTAATCTACCTGTATAAAACCATTTCAAGTTACACAGGGAACTGTGCCAACACACAGTATGATGGGTGAATTTATCCTAAATTGTGATCCAGATGGGAGCCCATTTTCAAAAATTTCAGGAAACAAAACTCCTGAGGAGTACCAAAGATTTCCTCCCACTGGAGTCTAATTGAAGGAAAATAGCTGAACCTGAGTGTTGATTCGTTTAGACAGGACAGCTGGCCTCATTACTTTAAACAAACTCAGAAGCAAGAAGGGAGAGAGACAGAAAGGCCTCTCTGGAGCCTCCGACTGTCTACAAGCCAACACATGGAGTTCTGGGAGGAGAGAACTTGTACTTCGCTAGGACAGAGTTTGCTGTGCAATTTTTAATTGTGTTCACTTTATCAGCAGAGATATATACAATGAGGATCTGGATTCCATTAAATTTGTTTTGAAATACAGCCTGTAAATAAAACTAGAATACCAGAGGTTCTTTCAGTTGGACTCCTGGTGAATACTTCTCTCAAGCTGCACTGACCCCAAGGTCTTTCACAGCCCTTTCTTAAAAAAGAAAATAAATTAAATTATTCTCCCAGATGGTGAGCCCAGAAACTCAGACGCTAATCCCCCAGCTCACATCAGCCCATTCACAACACATCAAAGCATAGATCTTTTTTCACTCCTAAAAACATTCAAGCAAATGGAAGAGTTAATGCATGCTTTTTAAAAAATTTTTGTCAATAAAAAAGTGAAACATTAAAAGAGGCATTTGAAGAGCTGCAAAAAACATCTTGCTTCTTACATAGCTAACAACTGAGGAGACAAAAAAAAACCACCCTAAATTCTGAAGTTACTGCGAACTACTACTGTTGTTAAAATAGTATTGGAATATATAGCACAAATAGAGGGAATCATATGGAATTTCTCTACACACCCTGCTATAAAATTGCAAAGCACAAATATTTTGCAAGCTGTTTTTCTAGTAACTTTCCTGAAGTGTCTGGTGCTCAACAGCTAAAGGTTAACCAGGCCTGCAAGCAGGCTCAGGGCAGAAGGTGCATTCTGCAGCTGACATCAGGACTAAGAGTGAACCCATCAACAAGATTGTTACAGCTAACTGGTTTTCATTTAAAACTGTGGGTTTGCTTCCTTTACTCTCAGTGCCCTTTAGCAAGTTGGAAGTCAGGCTATTCATTTTATTGCTATGTGCTACCAAGAACACTTAAGGTTAAGGTGAACCCATGAAGCGTGGCTCCTTACTGAATATTTATTGTTATTGAGAGGGGAGATTTTGTCACAGTATAGATCTTTAAATAGCTCTGCTATAAAAAGAAATATGAAGAGTTTTATCTCTAAGCAAACATAGCTCATCAGAACTTATGTAACTGTGAATAGATTCGAGATACTCCAGTTCTCAACAGCTTCAACCCAATACTTGCATCTCACTGTACAGAGCAGGCCTCAAAGAATTAAACACCAGCTTCCAAAACACCTTATTTAGCCACAGGAAGCTGTCCTCATTTCCTAAGAAATGTATTAAGCACTAAAAACAGACTCATGAGGGAGACATGCATCTCATTTTCTAAATACAACTAAGAAATAATGGCAGTGACAGTTAAAACCTCTTTGTTGGATTTTTTTATCTACATGGAAAAATTGTGGCTATCAGACATTACTAATACAGGAACAAAACAATGTAATTTAAGCAGCTATAATCATCAGGGTGGTGAGTTTTTTTAATAAGGCTCGGGTGGAAGGACAGCTTCTCATTTTGAGCACCAGATAGAGTCTAGTAGGAACTGTTACCAGTGATGGTGGTTTGTATAATATGCTACAGACATACTGGTGTGAAGAGAGACATCAAAGGACAAAAAGTGTTGAAGTGGGAATTTCTTCTAATCCTCTGAAGAGAATTCTTGTTGGGTCCTCCAGCAAGAGAGGTGGGGTTTGCACTGGTGGAATACTTGGAGGAAGAAGATTACTAGTGGGACAAGAATTGTAAGAAAGAGGAACGATGAGATTAAATAATCTAAAATGACAGGTAAAAGTCAGAGCTGAAAGTTTCATCCACACTCAGTGCAAGAGCATCTGCACAGATCTGCTCACTAACAAGGCATCACAGTAGTGAGATCATTCTAAAATTATTTTCCCAGAAGAGAAATATTTTCTCACTGCCTATATTTTTTGAGTCAATATTGATTGTTTTAGTGTTGCCAAAGTCAGAGGTGAAAGTTAAAAATGCCTCAGAGGCGAAGATTCTCAAATAGAAGAGCTCCATTATTTAATAATCTCTTCATTGATCTGTCTCAAATTAGGCTGTGACAAAAGAGCAGGTATTTTGCAAAGCCAGACTTAGGGACTGGGCACTGCACCTTATTGTTGTAGCTTGAAGAGATGAAAATATTTCCACTTACTATTTTGCAGACTGGGAGGGGGAAAAAAAGGGAAAAAGATCAGCCAGTGTGCCCCAAATAGCAGAATTAAAACACAGAGCCAGGGCTGCTGAGGATTCCAGCTTCTCATGATCATCCAGACAATGAAAAAATAGCACACGGGTTAGAAACAAAAACAAATCCATATGCTGCCTAAGGGAGGAGTTCTAAGCAAACACACAGCAATACATTAACATCTTTTTTTCTCCTCACAGCCAAAGATTCACGCAATTAGAAATCACTACCATGTCAGCCAAGATCTGGACTATTCTTCTGATTATTTTAAAAAGCCTCTAAAATTAAATCCTCTAAAAATAAAAGCTATTGCCTCAAAATTGTTTTCTAAGACTTTTAATGACTTTACTGTTGGCAAAAAGGATAACATTTTTGCACCTCAGGGCTCATCACTAAACACACAGTCTCAAGAGTGGTGGGGAAGAGAAGCAGCTTTCCTCTCTAATTGTTTCTGCAGGTTGGATGCTCATACAACATCCATCCAATGCCTGTATAAAAAGTGCTGCCCAAGCAGGGCGCATTTCAGCATTTGTTCATAGCAAAGCACACTCCATAGATTCTGTTGACAGACTCTGCCCTTCACTAATAGCAACAGGGAACAGGGAGCCTGCCCTTCAACATTCAGGCAAAAGAAATCTCTCTGGCTTCTATACTATTTCTCACCCTAAATTTTTTGGTCTGGTACCTCCTGACTCGACTTCACTACTCAGTTCTGAAGCCTGCTTTAAATCTTTGCAGATCTTCATCTCACCTCCATTCCAAAGGAAATCCCTTAAGGGATTTCGGCACAACATACCAGCTGTATCATAGGGAAAATGCTTTGTTCCACCATACTTTGATTTATATTCAAATTCCAATTGCTTCATATGCAGTTGTGAATCCACTACAAGGACCTAGCAAAAATAGTATTCACAGAGGTGAGGATTCACAGCCTGTTTTCTTTTCTTTGTTGCACCAACTACCAACAACCAGAAATACATCCCTGACGTAGTAACCAGTAGCCTACTGTGTAACACTAAAAGAGGTGTTAAATCCACAAACTGTATCAATTGCTTGGGCATTCATTAAGGAATAAGCAATTTAAATTCATATAAGACACATAATAAAAAAATTATTAAATCTCCTGAGAGAGGCAAGACCACACACACCACAGCAAGACTGAAGCAACAGAATCAAGTCTCTCCACTCAAGCAGCACTGCATCTATGGAGCTACAGCTCCATCTCAAGACTCAACAAATCCTCTTCCAAGGCATTATATTATATATACATTGAAATTTGATGCTTATTAAAGCATAATTCAAGATCTTCATTACCTATTACTGGAGGCCCACACCTATCACACACAAATCAGTCAGCATGTTAACTGCCCTTAGATGTCACAAGAAATCAAATAAATGGCTTGGTGAGACATTTTCTGTACATATTCACTCCACATTTAATGGATGTCCTTGCTGATTGTGACTGGAACCTCTTTCACTAGGTCAGGGGCTCAGAAGTGGGGAGAGAACAGAAATGGAGGTGGGGAGCCACATATTTGAGCATCATTTTCAAGCACCATTTCCAACAACACAGCATCACCTCAGTGCTAACCAAAAACCCTAACATGGATGAAGAGAATTCCACTTTGAGCAGGAAAGGAGTGTCAAGTCTACTATTTTGTCTCCTTCATTCCCTTCACTGCCAAATAGCTGACTGAAATGCCAGCTTGATAATTTGTTTCTATGATATTTAAATTTGAAAAAAATTAGTTCTTTTCAGGTTCTAGTAACCAGGAAACATGCAGCTGAACCTGCAGGCCAGAAGAGACCGGTGCAATCAATTTCTACATTACTCACCTTTCACAGTGATTCTCTCATCTCTTTTACAGATATTCCCTCATTTTCAGAGAAATATTATAATAGCAGATTACTCTTCAAAAAGGTCTTCTTCAAGTATAATTTTAAGTGCAAAAAATTTACTTAATGGACAAGCATAGGTTTCCACCATGCTTTCTTACTTCACATATTGCAAAATTGACATACCCAGGAACATGAGCTGATCAAGTGTTTTGTTCTTTAAGTTCCAGCCATTTGTTAATGGCAGTGCCCAGAATGGAGAACTTTGCAGGAGTGCTACTGGGATCACAAATAAGATCTGTTTCTCTACTCCCAGCTGCTTATAGTGGTGATGAAACTGAAGGAAACAAGAGGGATTCAGCAATATTTCCAGATTCCAGATTAACATCAGATGACTGATAAAAAAAATATCGCTGTTGTTCAAAATGCGTATGTGTTGAGCTATTAGGGGATAAAATGGGAAAAAACCATCACGGTGCCACCTCGACCATATTTAGACTTGTATTTGTTTTTTCATGTTGGCTTCAATAAGTTAGTATGCTAAATCAACAACTGAAGAAGGAAACACACCCTCTCATGAAAAGAGGGCTACAGTTCCAATCTTTTGAATGTGTTTTTAAAAGAGAGGGGGGGAAAAAGACCTAAAATATCAGAAAGAAACATGGATGCAGTTAAAAACCTTTCAGTATCTTGGAAGTCTGGCATTTATATTAGGCAGCAATGGTTGTCATTTCTCAAGATGCAAAAAAACTCATAGAGTCTTAGGTAAATACTCATTCACTCGACCTGTGACAACACCTTCAAAACCTAAAATAGTAAAAGTGCCCAAAACTTCATAAAAAGTGGAACAATACAAGGCAGCTTCAAGTTTCATGGTTTTGTACCAATACGTAGTATCAGATATTTGGACAACAAGGACTTCAGAATAATCATATACTATGTGTAAGAGGAGAGATCCTAATGTGCCCTTGCTGCAGAATAACTACCATCTATGAGAATTTTGTCTGTCTTAACAGAAACATCAAATACGTACCAAACACATGAATAGATATGCACAGGTTCCTTCTACAGATGTGTGACACATAAGTGAAGTGGAAGAACCAGAATACATCAAACTTCTTCAGCATACTGCAGAGAATTCAACCCCACAAGAATATGATTTTGCTGAGAATTTAAGATAACTAGTCTAGAAATCCTTGACATATAAATCTTTCCCCCCTTCCAAATAAAATTTCCAGATTAAAAAATAAGACCTGTCTTATAAAACCGGAGATAGCATTTCTATGCCTGATATGTGACCTACAGCAGTTCCTACCAAGTTGTATGTTTATGCTTCTGAAAAATAAGCAAAACATGTAAAGAGGT
Source organism: Empidonax traillii (assembly GCF_003031625.1). Taxonomy (NCBI): domain Eukaryota; kingdom Metazoa; phylum Chordata; class Aves; order Passeriformes; family Tyrannidae; genus Empidonax; species Empidonax traillii. The sequence goes on along the minus strand of NW_020955260.1, from coordinate 641,690 downwards.
AAGGGATAAGCAAGTTTTATATGCTTCTTGACTGGAAGTGAGTTATCCAACCTGAGGTTTCTAATCTGCCCCAATTCACACACAAAAAGTAAATCCTTCATAGTATCACTAGACAAAGTAACTCCAAAAAGTTAGTGCTTAATAATGTACAGGTCAAAACTAGAAGATGATATTCCTGTAGTGGAAAGGAAGTATTCGTTATAGATCAGTGCTACAAAATTGGAAGATTTGTTTTCAGGACTACTGTTGACTATCACAATAAATATTTCAATGTATCTTTTCTGAAACGTATATATAATAGAAGAGACAGATGTTTACAGAACAATCCTAAACTTGGTAGAAATAACTGAATGTGTGTGTGTGTGTGGGGGGGTATTAACTCTAGCAAATAATTTAATTATTACTTTAAGATTTATTTGAATATTTTGGACAAGAAATACTAATCAAGGCGTGAACCACCCATAAGAAATAATAACTATTTATTCACCTACTATGACATAAATTTTACAAGATCACCCATGAACATATACTATATGTTTAAATTATCTGCATCAAGTTGGAAGCAATGTGACCCTGATGCCCAAGGGTAAAGGCTATTTGAAGACAAAAATGTACTGAACAAAAGCACTACTGAAATAGCTCTGCTTTGTACACAAAAGGAGTTCTGAGCTGCATAAGGTCCTAGGAATGAGCCTCTACATACTTAACTAATTTCTGCATATGTCTTAATTTAGTAGGTTTAGACTGAAAACAGGTACACAAGTAAAATAAAACAATTACCTCCCAGTTCCACTCCTAGCTGATTGATGATATATTAATTTTATATCCACTACTGCTGAGTTTTTATATTGGGGTACAGTTGAGTGATTCTGTAAAGGTTTAATCATTTGTATGGCAACATAAAAGTGCAGTAAAAATTCACAATGAGCTCTAATTAGTACTAATGAACTGAATAACTGAACAGGTTGAGTTTTTTTCATAGTAAATTCAAACCTAAAAACTATTTGTACTCTTATAAATTAAAAAGATCTTCTAGAGTAGAAAAAACCGGTAGACAGGGTCAATTCTGCAAAGCAGTTACTCTCAGGAGATATGCCTCTAGAGAAGTCCCTGTGTCCAAACATTTCAGAACATTGTTAATTCTTGCCAAATCACTATGTTAATCAAAAGATGTTGGAAAAATTGCCAAGTACATTTATAAAATAAAAATTCTTAAGCAGCGAGATATGACAAATCATGAATAGTTGCACTACAGGAACAGTGGAGAAAAAATCACAAAATTTTCCCATCTTTGCACAGGTGCCAAATGCATGAGCCCTGAACACACATTATGATTTGAGAATTAAAAAATCTCAAACTGTTGTTTAGTCTACTAAGGAACTTTGATATTCATGCTGCTACCTTTCCCTGGCAGACTTGATTTCTGAGTACAATGGTAGGAAGATGAACAGTGATACTTCCACTGTTAAGCCCTCAAGAACTTGTGACACAGTGGCATTTCTAGTATGTACACAACCTCACACAACATGGCACATCTGACAATATCAACTACAGGAATTTTCTTTTCAGCTTACATAGACAGAAATCCAAATATACAATCAGCAAGATAAAAGCCTGCTTTATTCCTTCAACATTAATCTGGACTTCACATAAAAATCTGAATGTAGAGACTTCAATACCCATCTAGAAAAATTTCCAACAAATTCAGGACACAAGAAAAGACTACTTGCCATTAGCTTTTCCCAACATGGACACATGCTGTTAACCTGAATTAAGGGCCACCAAGGTCTAGCAAGTTTGTTTCTGCCACAAAACAATCCAACTTCCTTTGGGAAACTATATAAAGCAGCACCCCTAATAAGGTTCTTTTTCAAGTAGCATCAACCCTCAGAAACCACAGTTTGTCCTGGATACTTCCCTCCCTGTCCATAATTTCCCTTTAGAAAATTCTTCCACGTTCTCCTCAGCATAACTCTTTTCTTAACAGCCAAAGTAGGCAAAGGTTTCAGATTCTTCCAACATACTTTGTTCTTGAAAAATAACATCCTAAAATTAATCTCACACTTTCATCACTGCTTAAAGAAATTTCTTCTGTAAGAACACACTCATATGAGATTTATTAAGGAAATCTCATCTCTCCACAGGTGTGTTTGATGTGTCAGTACCACCTTCCCTAGGTATAGCTGCTAAGTTTAATTAAGCTTACTATAGTCCCATGAAATCTTTCTCTAACAGCAAAAAGTTTATGCATCATATGTCACACCAGTTGCTTCTTTCTGCTGTGATTCTCAAACTTTTATGAACTACTTTTATGATACTAATTTTGGAACACAAAAAGTCTAATTCCAATATGCTTTATAGTAAGAAATTCAGACACTGAAGGGAATCTTTCAAGATTACAGTATATGTCAGTAGCAGAGAACACAACTCTGGATCCCTGACGCCCTAGGTCTACTCTATACACCTTACAGATTGTGTTAAGTATCTCTTGTACATTAGACACAGAATGCTTCTCAACAGCTTTGGCTTCTTTTTTTTTTTTCAAATTAGACTAAGAAATTTTAATCTTCTCTCTGGAGCTTTACACAAAATTTAGTGAGCAATATTATTTTCCACCTAAGTTTCCCCCTTCCATTTTATTCAGAAGTAATCCATTCTTGCTTACTGTTGAGTCACCGTTAGTGACTCATGTACTATAAAAGCTCTCTGTATTCTCCTTTATTTTCTCATTTCCTAGCCCAGACCTTATGTTTTCTTCTGGCTAGAATCTTGCCGTCTTCTTAAGGTCATGGATGTACACTCATGAAAATTCACACCTCTAATTCTATTAAAAAGCACACCATGTACTCTGAAGGTAAAAAGCAACAAGTAATTTTGATCTTAGAGCTTATGAATTTTTAAACTGAACACACAAAAAATTAATACCAAAAATACTGGTAATGTCTGAAATGAAGGGAAGCAGCTAGTAAAAATGGTGTCACCCATCACAGAGCTAGTAACTAAAGGAAATAAATTTAAATTTAGTTTTATTTAATTAAATTTAGTGTACTTCTAAAATGAAAGGTAACAAATTTACATAGAAAGCTTTATTTTTTATTGTTGTCTTGGCCCATTTGACTATGGTCTCTAGACAGTGGACACAGGACACGACATCATGTCACACAAGGAGACTTCATCCCCCTCTTCCACATCACTGTTCCCTGCTCTTGAACAGTCCATATGACTGTTCAGGGGGACAATGTGTGCTTTGCACACTGGGGAAAACCCTACTGGGATAAAAGACACCATTTCAGTGTTACTGTCTGGAGATAACACTTCTGCCATTTGCAAATTAAATCAGGGGATCCTGAGAGGTCAGAAATATTTGCTTCTACTTTATAGATTCTCCTCTTCAACTCAAAGCATCTGATTAGCCATTTAAGACATTCCCACCAGCTCACTAAGTGTCCATTTAGGGCAGAACACCCCTGCAGAGCTCATCAGAATTTCTCTGTCTTCTCTAGAGTACTAATTGAGAGACCCTTTTAACTATGATCATTTAACTGTCATATTTTCTCAACATTGATTTTGACATCTATATAAGGAGAATATAGCAGAAATAGTAAAAAAATTTTCAACATTCTGTCAAAAAAAGACTTCCAGAAGCCTAAAAGATCATTAGGATTCATTCTCAAATGGAAAAGTCCATGAGTCTGGATGACAGACAAGTAGACAGGAGAGTATTGGTTATGAAATACCACCTCTGAGCTGAGTTAATAATGTTCCTTATGTTCAGTATGTACAATAGTAATTGGTCCAAAAAATAATTACTCAAACCTAGAGCAAGCAAAAAAATCCCCCTGCTGCCTTATCATCATATCTGCTAAGTCTTATTCTTTCATTTCCCTCAGTTGCTATTACTGGGTCTTTCCTCTTCCTTTACTAGTCAGCTTATGATTGATTTTCAAGAATGCCTTTTCTATTACTCTGATGAAACACTTGCTCCTTATCCCTCCCTGTACTTATTTACTAGAAATATTTCCTTTCCTCATTGTCCTTTTAATTATTATTTTCTTTTTCAGTAGTCCATCTTCTTAACTACATTCTTAATTGTCTGTACAACATTGTAGTGAGTTGTCCTAAGTGCAGTCTCTGAGATCACAATAAGAACCTCTGCATGAGGAACATGACATCAAAGCCTAAGTTATCACCACTTACCTTTTCGTCAAACTATCTCAATGCTTGTCCCCAGTCACCACACTAGTCATCATTTTACTGCCGATTCAGCTGACTAACAGTCAATACAGAATGCAATCTTAGACAAAGCAGTAGCCTGCATGACTAACACCCTCTGACCACTTTAATCTCCTTGTCTTTTTCTTGTTTCATCTCTGTTGCTTCTCTCTGGTGACATAAGTTTCTTGACAGAAGAATCTGCTAACCATGTTCCTTCACTGATACTGTAAGAGAAGTTTAGGCTGAAAAATATCTCAACTATATAAGCTTTTCTCCTTAGAGGTTATAGTGTTCCTTTTCACAGGAAATGGCTGCATAAAATCAAGTAATCAAAGCCAGTATTTGTTTGAGTTTAGATATATACAAACAGCCAACATTTAATGAAATAACTTCTTGGTTTAACTAGATATTCTTTCTTGTTAACTAAGATTAAGTGGTCGTACTATTTATAGGGAATATGGTAGCTTCTTCTGTGTCACTGTGGTTCAGTTTATAACATCTACTGACTATACATAATTCCAATATTTTCCCCTTTACAACATGCTTCCCCTAAACAGATTCTCCAATTATTTCCTGGGAAAAAAAATTAAAAGGGTGGGGGAACATACTAAGCCAGCAAGCCAAAGCTATTTTCTAGCAGATGGTGAAATAGGGAACTGAAAACACTTAGCAGTAACAAATGGTTTCCTTCTTAAACTTTTACCAAGTAGTCCAGAGACCTTTTCAGAACCATCCTGGCAGCAGTCTAAGAGTTCAGATTTCTTGGTGAAGTCAAATTATGGAGAAAGGCCTGAGTTATAGGAAGAAGTTCAGGTCATCTGCCCCTTGCACATTTACACATAATCATTCAGGTGCAAACAAGAGCCATTAACACAGGAAGAATTACATCCTTTGCAAACACATTCAAACTGTCAAAGAGTCGAAATAACACAACAAGAGCTATAAATGTTAATGTGAAAGGTCAAGGGCAAGAAAGCAATTTCCTTTTTTAGAAGTTTAGGACTCCAGTCATACAGTCAAATATCAGCTAAACATCTTTACTGGTTTTTATTCCAGATGGGATCAGTAATCTTTTTTTAACATCTAAAAGCAGTGAACACCTACAGATCAGCCAATGAATATCTCAGCAATTAACAATAATTAAACTAAGTCAAGAAGTCTGATGAACTGTAGACAGTAACCATTTCTAGCTCAAGTAGTTTTGCATCAAGAGGTGCAAATAAACCTTCTGAAAACGCAAGAGGATAGTTTCATTCTCTTTCTCTGTGAAACTCTATTAAATAGTATTTTTTCCAAGTGGTTGGCAAATTGCTGATGTGCAGAAAGGCTGCATCTCACTCAGCAATGATTCCACCTTGCTCTTAGCTGGTTTTGCAGATATCCTAACAAACTAATCTCTTTATTGAAAAGCCAGGACAATTTTATACTTAGCTGAAGATAAAGAGAAGCAGTCTCTAAACTGCTAATAGAAGCACAGCTGTCAATTGCTAACTCTTTCTCCAGGAAACAGCAGTGACAAAAGTTCTGCAGAGGAGAAAGAACCAGCAATGTGTTTTGTGAGGCAACGTAGCATGTGAAAGAGTAAATGAAAGAGCAGGCAGAATGTATAAACGGATGAGAACAAGTCTTTCTGCGAAAGCATTTTTCCTGTAAATTGTTTGCAAACTGTGATGCAACCAGAAGAATGAGAGTCTCTCTCTCATCTCTGCTTTAGCACATCTCTATTCTGCAGAGAACTGTGCCACCTTGGTTTCTCTGCATCAAATGACTGAGGATCTACTCTAAAACACACACTCTCAAAACAGCTCTGGTTTGCCTTGAGGTTAGTTGTTCTCCATTAACGCTGAAGAATCTCATATGTATGTTTCAATAAATAAATGAAAACACACTAATATCACCAAATGAAATGTTTGTTTTCCCTTTGTAGTTTTCTACATTTCAACACCCTAACCCCCACCTCCGAAAATTTTAGCAGTTGAGTTCGGACAAAATGCTCTCATTTTCCTTCTAAAGCATTCCTTTCTCCTTTGTCACTCACTTAGGATAAAACAATTTTAAAGAAAATTTGAGATTTATTGATAAATAAATCCTCTTTCATGAAAAAAGTTATGTTTGATTTATAAGAGATTTTTTTAAAAAACATAATTTTGGTAAAATACTGGGCAGTTATTATTAATTATTATCCTTTCAATGCTTACAGTACTAAGTATCTGTAGTGCACAAAGTCTTCTACTCAACTGTTTCAAAACATTTTACAAGTATTAATATAACAAAATCAAACAACAGATGTTGGTAAACTGAGGCAAATGGATGACTTGGTTAAGATTTTATCTAAAGTAGCAGCAAAAACAAGGACAAAATCCAAGTGTTTTAAGTCCACTCCATCCAGCTTAACACACAACATATTCCACTATCCTATCGCTAGAGAGGATTTATACAGGATATCTTTTATCTTTAAAAGGTATCATTTGACTATCATTTGATGGAGTCATATTAATGAAAACTGTGTATGAAAACTTTCTTAGAAAAAAATGCATAATACTGTAGCAAAAGGAAAAGCTATGTATGTCATCAAAAAAAAAAAAAAAGAGGAAATAGAAGAAAAGAAGACAAATGAGAGGGAAAAAAATAACATAGCACAAGGGAGAAAAAGGTTCATTTTCTTTAGCCAAACTAGGCGTAATTTCACAAAAAACACATAACTCTGCATAATATCAATAAACCTTGTAGTCTGAACTGATATAGTCAGTCTGTCATTCGTCTATACCTGCTGACATTTCTCTTCATACACAGCCATGATATTTTATGAGGTTTTGTGGTTTTAGAGTAACTAATTGGGACAGGTCCCTGCAAAGCCCCTTTTATTGCAACACGTATGTAAATGCCACACAAGAGAATGCACTTAAACATAGAATTCCTTCTCCTCTCTCTGCTTTGAAGATCAGTCTTAAGGTTGATTAACAAGAGCTGTATTTCTTGATTTGTATTCTGAAAGTACTCAGGAGAAATTGAAGACTTGGGTGGTATTCAGGCAAATGAAGTTATATTTGCAAGACCTGCCATTTTCTCTGTCACGGAATGTCTGACAAAAGGATAGCTATGATTTTATAGGTTTTTCAAGCCACCACCACCAAGTTACAAAAGATAATTTTCAATATTCAGTTCCTGGTGTTAAGATGATGTTTACACCAAAGGATAGACAAGGACACAGGAAAAAACAGTTCTAACTGATAACAAACAAGGGCCCTGCTATCTGTGGCAACCTCCTTTGCCACAGTTTCTCTGGCTCTAGAACTTAAACAGTGGTACTGATATTCTTGGTAAATCACAGCCTACCGAGAAGGAGGGTACTAGAATTAGATGTTAATACATTACAGCATCTAAAACTTAGGGTACAATGGATCTTTAAATCTTGGTGGCAGGAAAACCAAAATTGCAATACTAGGTATTCGGAATAAAAAAATACATCTATTTTATAATTTAATAAAAAGTTTTAGATTCAGATTAAGATCTACAGAATTCTATCACTGTACAAGAAGGAAAAATAAATTATAGCTGACCATAGAATTTTTATAGTCCACTAAAGTGTAAAATAAGATCCATTCAAATAAGACATCACTTAAAATTATAGAAAGTGTAAATATTTTTTAAACTGTTTCCAGTTTAGATAGTTGCCACCTTATAATTAAATATTATACCATTAGCTATGATCATTGATAGATACATCAAGTGCTCAGACAACCCAAGAAAGTATTTTCCTGTTCTCCCAGTAAGGGGACTATAACATAAGTTTTGTTCACCCAGCTCTCTTCCTTTCTTTCAAAATATTTGCTTTGCAAAATTTTCAGTTTTACATCTGGAATCACACAAATTATGGCTTCTGTTTTTTCCCCACAGATGAAAAAATGTAAAACAGGGATTCATGTTGATCCAAAATGAAAGAGGGAAGTAATTCTTTTAAGCATTTCAAACAGCAACCAACCTTGGCTTTGGTGAAGGAAATTTGATGAGATTCAGGACAGGGCACAAAACATTTACTTCTTTATTTCTGTTTGCTTGGCCTCTTATTCTTTCTTCTATCCTTCTCTTCTGACTTTCCTTGAGACAAGGTATGAATATGTGTTAGCACTGTAACAACACTGCTGAACATTAAAAGGATTGTAAGCATGATAATGCAGATGATCAGAGACTATAAATGGAAGAACTTTCTTATATGGTTAGAAAAAAATTATCAAAGAGGTATTTATGCATGTTATTCGTTCCTCCTATTTTCCTTTTTCCCATTCCCTTTTTCCCTGTAGGGTTGATTGGCACAGGGATTCATTATTACTCCCTTTCTGATAAAAGGCATCATGCTACTTGAAGGTAACACAGTACACTTGGTTTATACCAGGCGCAAAACTGATCTTTTAATTTGACATTTGCAGTGCTGTCCTTGTTATCATGTGTGAGCAGTCTAAAGAAACCACATATGCCTTGTGGGTAATTTTGGGCTTTTGCTTTCTTGTGTAAACTCCTTAAAAAGCTCATGTAGAAACTTAGAAATAGGTGACAGACCTTACTTTGGAGACAGACTCACTTATTAATTAAAAGCAAACATTAAGTACAAACCTCACTGCAAAGTCCTTAAGGGAAAATAACAGTTGCCTAACTAATTAACAATAAAAGTTGCAATAAAGACGCAAATATGGTATTGGACAGATCTCCTTTTAGATCAGCACAACCTTTTGGTTCCAACACACATAAAAATAAGCTACCTGGTTAATAGGAAAATCACAATCATACTGCAAGCCACAAGGCTTCAGTGAATGCCCATGGAGAGGTCCACAGATCTCTTCTGTGCATCCTTCTGCCTTCCCAAAGGTCAGTAACTCACGGATTTTGTAATCTATGAAATCCACTCAGATTTCTCTATTAAGCAGCTAGCTATGAACTTTTCTTCTAAATTCTGTAGGTACTGACAGAATCACATGCATTGGGTTACACAACATAGTTCCTACACACTATGTGGGGGAAAAAAAAACTTACTTCAGTCACATGAAGGTTGGGTGCCTTTGGTTCTGATACTGAGGGAAGTAGCACATAAATATTCTCTAATCACCTCTTCAAAGTTTGGCTAAGTTCTCATGCAGTCTCTTTTCTGTAGTTTCTTTTCAAGCTCTAGGGTCCTAGTCACCCCTTGTAGAAAAACTACTGTTTCTCTGCCTCACCCTTTTTAACCCTTCTCTGTCAAGTGTACTGTTTCTTCAGACATTTTATTCTTTCTTTGTTGGGAAGATTAAAGCTGAATGGGAATTCAGAAAATACATGTACCTTTTAATGATACAATCTGGCAGTGGGGTTTTCCTGCAGCATTTGACTCAATAACATTAACATTGTAATCATTCTATTTGGCCTTTGACAACTTCAGAGCAATGACCTGACGTTTTCAGAAAACTGGTTAGTAAGAGGCAAGTCTAAACTATGGGACCAAAAGAAGCACTTCATGGTTCCAAGGAGTTGGTGAGAATCCTCACCAGCTATACACAAAAACAAGGCACCCACCCTTGCCTCTCAAAATAAATGTACTTAAACAGGTAAAAAAGAGAAACTGTGCTCTATTCAGTAAGTCCTTTACTCTGTACACCTGAAGAACCAGGGCCTTTGGTACAATATGAAGAGCTATACCATAATTATTATGGAAACAGATGTCCACCATCACTTCTCTGAGTATGAATTGTTTTATATACATGTACATATACACAGAGAGAAGGTTATTTTTTCACCAGAACATGTTTATTTGTTCTTAGCAAAAGTAATTTAATCATTCCTTTTTTGACTCTCTTACAGTATTAGGATACTTTGGATCTGGACCCAAACACATTTTCATCCTAATAAGCAATATTATTTGAAGTGTGAATTCCATAGTTTTTAGCATAGATTCTTATTCCCTCTAAAATATGAAAGAAAACCAAGGCAATGATCCAGCAAACAGATCTGCAGAATAAAAGCAATCAACTCTGTATGTACACAAAAATATGCCTAAGCTGATGTAATACTGGAATCTAGTATTAAAAACTATCGCTTGAAGAACACAGTATATTGGTTCTTTATATTAGATATTATTCATTAGATATTATTCATACTTTTATCCAGATGAAAAAATCAGTCTACACTTTGAGATAATTTTACTTGAGAGTATTGACATTAGGTAAAGTTAAAATAACTGTCAAGTAGGGAAGCTGAGGCAATCAGCCAAGGGAAATAGGACTTAGGGAATCTTTTCCCAATAAGCTCACAGATTTTCCTCTCATGGGAATGACTTAGTATACACATGCCACATTTTCTAATCTAGTCAACTCTGCATCAAGCTCTGTGCTAAACATAGCTACTAGAAACACATCCAGTGTCTATTGGAAGATTGTAAGAGGCAGACACCCACTACAGCTGTAGGTACACTGCTCTACTGATAAATTGCTCTCACTTTTAAAAGCTTACATCTATTCTAAAACTTATTTATCTTACCTTAGCTTCTAGCCACTACTATGTCTTTTTGTACCAGATTAAATAAAGAGTTAGGAAGAGAAGACAATACACAGAGAGATTCCAAGAAAGCTAACAGCAAATAACTAGGCAGACTATTTACTTCACTTTGCAGCTCTTATTTCCAGGCTTTCCTCTAAATTTTCATAATTGAAAAGAACATTACACACTCAGCTACCTTCACACAGTCCCAAAACCTGTTGATAAAACTTCTACATTTATTTTCTTGCTGTATATGTATTGCTTTCAATACACTGCTTCCCAGTTCTTAAAAGAGGAGTCACAAGAAAAAAGACCTAAATATTTCCAGTGGAGTGACCTAACACAGACCAGCACCTGGTCCTGTACATTGGCTACTGTGTGCTTCTGTCTTTTGCTTACGTCCCTGAGTAGCCTTTACTTGAGCTGAAACAGTGGCCCCCACTCAGACCAAGTACACTTAAGGGCCCAACTGTGACTCCACTGCTGTGCTCTGAAAATCTCCCACATCAAACTTGTTGTTCCACACGACCCAAACAATAACACCAGAGTTAAAGCTCCAGAGATACAAAACTTCTGAGGAAGAAAACAACCACAAATTTGCTAGCTTGTCAAAATAAAGTGCTACAGCGATAGTATAACACAGCCTATGCCCATCTACGAATATATCTTTTGCTACCTTTGGTGCTTCAGACATCCATAAGTTACTGGGATCTTGCTTGCATTACTGAGTTTGATTTGTTTGCTTCCTGACAAGTTAGGAATGGCAGTTCACTGCTATGAACTGAGCCCTTTAGATCCACACTAGGAAGTGAAATGACAAAGCACTAGCTGTAGTCATGCAAGGAGGTGACTAGAGGAGACTACCCCAGTGACAAATCAAAGCAGCAGTCGTGAAAGAAGCATGAGGGAGGCTGCAGGAGCAAACAGTTCACTTGTCACTTCTGTTCTAAATAACACGACCTTTACACAACCCCACGTGTGTTCTCTTCAGAAAACAGAAAGCGGAGAAACAGCTGAGGGACTCTACCAGCAGTTTTAGGTGCCAGAAAAAATGTGCAACCAGAAGGAATTTGGTAAATGATGCATAACTTAGATCTATGTGATACAATGCAATATTCCAAGCTGCTGATGAGAGAATTCAGGTATCAGAATCTGTATTTGTGCAGTGCTGTGGCTCAGCCAAATTAACTATAGTTAACAGTGATGGAGTACTGCACCAAAAAAAGCCATACTAGAATTCAGGAGCTAATTCAAGTATCTTGACATTGCATTACTTTGTAGCATAGCAATATGAACATAGAGCTTGTAATAATAAACCCCAAACAAACAAACAAAGCCAAAAAAAATCACCAAAACAAACCACAACAAAATAAAGTACAATACTGAAATACTAAGATATAAGAAAATATCTCAATGTGTTCTACCAAGGACCAAAGAAATAATTCTGCATGCGCTGAAGAGCCCTGAACTCAGAAACAGCACCTCAGTACATTTTCTGACAAGTATGAACCACAATACAGCTTTTGAGTCTGCAGTAACCAAGTGCACATTGTTTTTTAAAATTCATTAAGAAACATCTGATGTATTAGCAGTCTCCATGGCAGCTTCTGAACGGGCTGCAAATTAACATGCTCCTACAACTGAGTTCCTTACCAATCTGGATTCTTCATTGACTGGTTGAATTGTTAAGAGCTAAAGTTATATCCTATCTTCATTTTCCAATTATTCTAATAGCTATTTCTGATCTCTTACTTCTCTGACACAAATGGAATAGTACTGTTATACCTGTCATTCTCCAGACAACCAGTGGAACTGATTGAAGTACATAAAAATATGCACTATGTCTGTATGTATACATACACCTAATAAATATATGTATGTTTAATTAGCACATTTCCAAGGTCTCCCAGATGCATTCAAAAGTCAGGAATCAACTTCAATACTACGAGATTGCAGATACCTGTGAGTGAGTGAAATTCCAGGATAGGGGTTAGAGAGTACTAAAGTTCACACAGCAAAACATATATGCTACACTACGTTTTTGCCCAGAAGGAATATAGAAATATTAACAAAGGAAAAAAGGAAAAGACACGTAATAATTCTTAGAAATAGCTGCATATTCCAAAAGGACTTTGCACAAGGCAGTGACCTTGAACAGAAAATACAAGCCAAAACAGTTAATATTTGGTAAAGCTGTAAGTAGCTGAAGACAAAAGCTGACAATGGGAAGTGTCAGGCATCTTAATAGGCAGCAACATAAGCACTATCTATAATAAATGAGGGAGGGACAGAAAAAGAGGGTATAAACACATTAACCATAGCCTAGACATCTCAAACAAGTGTCTCACTTTGATGAAAATAAGATTTTTCTTACTAACAAGTACAGGATTATTGTATGACATACTGAGAAGTATATTTCTTTGCAATGCTGGTCTATCTCAGAGGTATCATAAGTATAGAACCATGTAATGTGGCTGTTACTATGGAAACAACTCCTTTTCTAAGGAAAATCAGAAGGTATAAGTCAAGTGAAATCCCACATAATGTCTTGTGACATAGTTTGGGCACATTGTTAAACTACACCCTTAACTTATCACATACCCATTCCTGTCAATTCTTTCCTAGCTCAACATGTTTCACGTAGAAACAAGCAATACTAATTTTCCCCCACATTAATTGAAGTAATATATTCTGAGTATACAGCACAAATTTCTTCACCTCAGCAGTAAATGCAGAACAGACTAAGATGGGCTCTGAGGGTATCTCTGCTAAAAGATGTGCCTTGTTCACACAAGAATCTGACTCATCAGGGCACCACCTTCCATGCTAATCAATGAAAAATGGCCAAAATAAAACATGGTGTCAATTATGTGGTAATTTATTTATTTGATTTCCATAAATAAAAATAATTCTATACAGTTAGACAACTCACTAAGCACAAGAACACTCAGGAAAACAGAAAACAAACACTTAGAGAATGAATTGCTAAGGGTTACTGTTACCAATTCCTCTCTCTCCTAATTGTTTAAAGAATATTACCTACTAATAATCCCTTGACTCTTACTTTGTCCTCTCTGAGTCTCAAATATCCAGTCTCTCCAAAGAAAACTTGATAATTAAAAGTGAACAAAAACTATAATGTTTAACCTCTGATTCAGCAACATTACCTGAGCCTGGTCTACAGACTACCAAATATTCTTCCCTTATTCAATTTATCAGCTATTCATTTCCAAACCCAGTTTTTCCCCAGTAACATCAGTGCCACTACAGAGCCCAGTGCAGATCTGCTCTTTATTGCCTACATTCAGTTGAAGAACAGGTTCTGAGGACCTTACCATCACAATTCCTACAAAAAAATTTCATTTTACAAATCCTAATAACTTTTTTTTTTTTTTTATCACAAGCACATAAAGGCTTTGCACCCAAAAGATGAAGATTTGGGGTGAGATGACACAATGTTTGACACAGGGAAGTAAAACAAATTTCATGGAAAAAAAAATAAACTACACTTTTTATGTGCTTCCAACATTAAAGTAATTAAAAGTAGTAGATAGGGGCCTGACCACCCCCTTTCCTAATAGGGTTGTAAACAGGCAACAATTACTTTGTATGAACGTAACTGGAGAAATTTAAACCTGGACTCTACCCACAGCCAATACATTTTACATTAGCCTTTTATCTAACAAGAATGACACCTCATTCAATGCCTCTGTTATCCAGAAAGGGAAAAGATTAAGTAATTATAGGGAATTTCAAACCAGTTGTTGACTCTCCATATGAAAAACAAAGCATGAGCATTTCCTCTTTTCTGAATACTTTTCCTCAGTGTAAAGGTTATGCTCAGCCAACTGGGAGACAGACTTTCCCTACATAGCTTTGGGGACCAGTTGCAGTGTCCAGAGTATGTTACTGCTCACTACACGGAAAGCTGCTTGCAGTAAATCAGCATATTAAGGGGGAAGGGGGGGGGGGGAAGAAAAGAAAAAGAAAATGGTTGAAAAACTTTGAATAATACATAAGTTGAAAGACATTGTCATCTGCTAGAAACTCTGCAAAAACAGAAAAAGGGGCTTCAGTAATTCATCAAATAAGCTGTTAACCATGAATTATTCACTTAGTTTTACTACTAAGGCTTCCATGTTCTTCAAGTCACACAAGTGTGATAGGGAGATAGCAACCTGGGAATCAGGGTTGTGAAGGTCTTGCCTGCTCTTATATGTTCCAAGAAAGGAAATGAAGTTAGAATAATTATATTTTTCTGGTTTTATCTTGACTATTAATCTCTTGGCTGGATTACTGAGGGGTGCAGTATCTCTGCTTTGCCCTTTCAATGCCCATTTCCTCTAGAAGTCACTAAAGGGAATTCTTTCTTTCAGCTGTATTTTTCCTCTTTGTGGATAGAGTCTCTAATGATCAGAGGAGTCTAGAAGTGAGCTAAAGAGTCTGTGGATCAGAAGACTTGTTTTCAGGACAGTACCCATATTCATGAAAGCAAGCAGTCCAAAGAGAAAAAGCTTCAAGAGAAGTTTGATGATAATATAATAAAGAAGGGAGAAAAGAAGTGAGAGCCACCTTAGGAACAGCATGAAATAATGATTAAGATGCAGGCAGCTTAAATGTAGAATCCTCTGTCCTTGAGATATCATTTTAAAAAGAATGGGGCAGAAGTTCCAAAATACATCAAGATCATAGAGAAAAACTCAAACATGTTATTCTGGTAAAGGATAGTGTGATGTTTCCAAGGTCTGCAGACAGTCCAAAAGAAAATAATACTGAGGAAAAAAAAAAAAAAGTCCTTCTTTAGTCCCTATAAAGGTCTTCCTGCAGGAGACTGCAGAAATCAGCCTTTGTTCATGAACAAAACTGCAGGTAAATGCAGTCTCTTTCACGACTGACAGCAGCCTAGTGACAAACAGATTTTACTCCCTTTAGTGAAGCATCAACTCCATTTGCTGGAGCTCTAGAAAACAAGCTCTGTGAATCACACCGTGAGTGTCAAACCACCCTCATGGTTTGAACACAAACTCACTAATATCTATTTGGATTGCTCCAACTTGTGTCCTATACTTGTCCAGTCCCAAGAACTCTCCAAAGTCTAAGAACTGAATGGAAATGGATACTGCCCTAAACAGTGCAAGCATTTTAATAGAGTACTTTGAGGAAGATAATGGAGGTCTATCTGATACTTTTTTCCAAACAGTATTTTATTTGCTATTTTACAATACTGCATGTTACAGTACAACTTTAGCTAGTAAAGGTGCATGCAGGATTTTTATTACTTAAGAGTTGTAAGCTTAATAGTAATGGGTTATGCCTATATTTAATATCTCAACAGGCCTGTGATGTAGCTTTAATAGTTTTAACACATATTAGTTGTGAAGTTCACAAAAAGAACCTCTCCAGAAAAATATTCAAAGTAAGATCAGTATTGATTCTGGTCCCTGAAAATGCACGAGTCATGATAGTTTTAAATTATACATGCCTAAAGAAAACTTGCCCATTCTGAGAGAGAGAGACAAATCTGGAATCATATGAAACACCAACTCTGAACTAAGAGTACATATAACACCATTGGTGTATAAGGTTAACTTTGATTCACTACAGGGCAAGCACATAGACTAAAATATGGAGGAGCACTGAATTCTGTGTACTATACTGCAATAGAAGAAAGAGTGTTTAAATTAATTTAGCATGGTCAGATTGACATTTACTAAGAGCTCAGATTAACATTTACTTCATCTAATTTTTTGTCATCCATTTTTCTGACAGGGTTTTAAATTTGTGGTTTGCAGTTTATGCTGCTTTCTTTTGATACTCATACCTTCTACTGATGCTAAAACTACAAAGAAAATAGTGCAAGGATGACTGTATCATTTTGTCTAGAGGTATCTGCTTAAACAAGAACGAGAGAAGTAGCAAGGACACAGAGTAGCAGAGTCAACCAAGGTGGACTGATTTAATACAAACACAGAAGTGGATCATGACTGAAAAGAGGGAATAACATTGAATGAATGTGCATATCTGACACCAGATTTGTTTTCAATTTGTTCTTGAGCTGCTTTCCTAAAACCTGTCTCTTGATGAGTAGTCTAACCCCTAGAACGTTCTGTTTTGCAATTCCTTTCTGCTAGCTGTGGAGTAACTCCTCACTGACAGGGAGAATGTCCCGTGTATTTCAGGAGACATGTATACACACTTGCACAGATACAGTGTGTAGGTATGTATGGCCATGTGCACATAAGTCTTGACTAGAGAAATGTAATACAAATACATAAGTAAATTATAAGTGTTAATTTACAATTAGTAAGATTTTTATTTATTCCATTTTTATTACCTTAGAGAGCATGCCTATCATGCTTACTACACAAAATGCCTATAGTGCTTACTACACAGGACTGCTACAGAGGAGCTATTAAAATATATAACATTCTAAAATATCTTAAAAGCATTAAATGGCTTTTAAAGGTTCAAAGTACACATATCAGTTAACACATAAGGGTGTGTGTATATATATAAATTTTAAAAGTACTAACCAAGGTTGGAAATGAATCAGCTATTTCAGATTGCTTAAACTCTGATTTTCAGTAAAATTTTGTGTGTTCCAAAATGCACACTGGATCCTTAGTGTTGCAGTAGATTAAGGTCTGTTGATATTAATGGGTGTTACATCCTTCCTTGCCTACATATTTTTTGAAATCTCTCTCATGCCCTTTCTTTATTTTCAGTGCACTTCACTCTTTTTCACTGTCCTGCCTCATATTTCCCAGAAAATTTTATAGCATCAAGCAGACTCATCAAAATACAGAAAATTTTTTCCAGCATAAAACTAAACATATTCCTAGAAAGCAGACAAAACTCTACTTGCATTTTATCAGAAAAGAACATTACTGAGAAACCGAAATATATATGTATTTCTTTTCTTCAGGTTTAAAATGCAAAATTTGGCATCACTTGACTGACCAGAGAAGACTCTGCACAACATTTTGTAAAAGAATATTTAGAACTCAGGAGGCCTGATGCCATCCAAAATGAAGGTCATGAGCTACTGTTATAATAGGATTATTTTTAATAAAATATGTCGTTCTTTGTGCCACATATGGCAGTTGGTTACAGACCCTGGCACATTATCGGCCCTTGTTTCAACTGGTATGTCTCAAGTCATAGGAGATCCTGCTCTTCTTAACAGTCACTAGAGAAAACTTACCATTCCAGAACAAAGACTCCACATCAAAGGATCCTTATTCAAAGGATTTCTTTTTTCCACAATAGTCCTACATTACTTATAGGAGTCAGGAGAAAAACACACTACAGAGAAAAAATACTATTTGCATGTAGCAACAGGCTTACAGCTTCTTGGCCTTGATGGTGGTGATGTAGTACTGTTTTTCTTTATATCTTAAAAAGACTTGTAGTGATGTCCTTCTCAGTTCTGACAGCTACAGTAAATAAATCTTATTCTCCTTCCAATGCCACAGTTCACCAGTTGAGAAGCGCTACTCTGCTTCTAGAAACACTTGCTGGCCACCAGATGGTAGGAACACACAGGTTCTGCTGTAACCATCCTGTGGTGCCCAGGTCTGCTGCTCTGCCCTGCCCTGAAGGAGGTAGTGCCCATGGCAGAGGATGCTGTCACTGCTGCGACAATCACATTTTGGGCCACAGTTTGCATCATCAATCAATAATATACTTAAAGTGGTAGGTTATCCACGTGACATAAGTATGAGATCACTGTAAGTATTAGCCTTTTCATAAGGGTTGTATATGTTTATTTGTATACATATATACCAAAATATGAATTTCTATATCCACCTGATTTTAAAACTCAGATGCCAAAGAGGAGTTAGCAAGCTGCCACTCACTCAAATGTCCTGTCATGCAGCCACGTCTGGTGTGTGGGGTTTCGGGAGGTTTGGCAGACAATGTGCTTACAGTCCATCTGCTCACAGCAATATCAACAATGCGCCAGGTTTCTAACTGTATTCTTCAGTGATGCTGCAGTGTTTATTGTTCAAGTAGATTGTTTTCCTGCTACTTAATGCTGATTTGTAAGCTTTGTCTCTTTTTAACACTGTTTTCATGAAAATGAAAGGAAATACAATAAATACTACCAGCCTTTCCTTTCCTTCCCTGTACTGCAGTTTGGGGGAGGGCAGGGGGGAAACCCATTATTGTTGGTTACAGCTAATTCACTGAATAAGAGAAGATTCTCCATTTAAATTTGAATATGTTAATAATCCAGTTAGAAACACATCTCTCTCCACCATGTATTTAATTTCTACTTGCTATGCTCTTCCTCATGCTGCTTTGCATCTCTATAAGTCTTCGATTATTATCATTGAATCAGTCACACAGTGACTGTCACATGGATCTGCATCAAAGTCACACCAATGCTGTCATGCCTGTAGCTCAACGTGACTGTTTCTATGGTTATGACAGATATATTATGGCTTTTCCTTAATTATATACCTTGCTATTGACCACTCTTTGTGATCCACTCCTTACATTAGACTATTTGTAAAAAGGTCAGTTGACATTAATGTGAAGAACTAATATACTAATCCTTTTTTTTCCCTTGAGCTGAGAAACATCGAAGGCTTAAAGAAACTGTACAATAAATGTCAATGGTTGCAGATAGCTACAGACACTAATTTAAAGAACACAATAATACGAGCCCTAAATTACTGTGTGCAAGATTTTGTGAGGTAAATGTTCTGGTGAGTGTGGTTCTGTTTTTAAGTCATTTAATCGCCATTTGAAACTTGCTGTTGATTTTGCTACATTTCACATGACATTGTACCATAATCATATACTTAGCAGAGCAGCAGCTGCTTTCTCTCAGATACCTTGTATTTTATGCAAGCTGTAGTTCTTCAGCAAAACCACGCATCTATTTTGGAGGGTTAAAAACAACTTCTTGCTAATGCCCCAGAGATATGCCGCTCCTAACTTGGCTAGCCTCATTATCTCATTGTTGACCCTAGCATGACTCACAGAGGTTACATCAAGTAATCAGCCTCTTACATAGTAGCCAAGCTCTTAAGATTTCTTGCTATGTTCATCCCAGTGCACAACATCAGCATCCGATTCATTCAGCATGGCAATTCAGGACAATTATTTTACACCAGGAGCCATCAGAACCTACTATTGTAACACCATATATTTTAGAAGAAAACCTTCCTTTAATAAAAAGATTGGGAGCTCAGGGAAAGAGGCACTTGTATATTATTTCATTTGCCATGGCTTTCACTCAGCAGTGTGGCACAGTCACCCTCCTTTCTGAGAGGCCAAAGCACCAACAAAGGAGAAGACCCTGTTTCTGAAGTTCATCAGTGCACTTCTACTCCCAGTCTCTGAAGCCTTTTGGGAGCAGGTGGTTAGTACCAACTATTGATTGTCACAGCTCATTACAGCATCCATTCCTGCGCCGAGACATGTAATTCAGAACGGGACCAAAAGTGACACACCAACCCCTCCTCATTACTGTGCAACATGAGTGCTGTGGAGATTTGAGGCATTTCCATCTCCCTCTGCAGTGATACCCCCTTAGATGATACAGACAGACTGAAAAACCAGATGGATCTGACCTTATGCCTACTGAAACCTGAATAGAGTCCTAGGAGTTTGGTTTTCCTGTTGAGGCATAGACATTAGGGAAAGGTATTATGCATAGGTATTATGCATGTAGAATCATGAAGTGAACAGGATGCACGTGCACACCTTTCACTTGTGAGCTGAAATAGTCCTGCACGAACAGAAAACCTTACTAGAAACAGAGTATTTTAAAATACAGAAAAAAGACTGGGTATAACAATGGGGGGTGGGAAATTAAAGTGGAGGTAGGGGAGAGGAAATCAATATCCATGACAGGAGAATTGAGAGAAAGGGAGAGAAACATTTGTTGGACAAAACATCCAAAATACTGCAGAAGTGCTCTGTAGGACAAATAGAGCACTAAAACTACCGGAATGGCAGAGAAAAGCACTGAATAAGAACAGTCTCTGAGTCACGGGACTTAAAGCATGAAAAAGAGAGAAGATGGCTTACATGTTAAATGATAAACAGTGTTTTAAATTTCCCTTTTGTCCCCATGCACATCAGACAGGACAATCTAGCAGGGAAGCAGCAGGCTGAAGCACAGGGACTGCTTAGCAATACACACAATAGTGACGGGCAGGAAGAGAGGCACCATCACATTAAATTCAAAGGGGAAGAAGAATTTAGAAAGACAGAGGTAATTACTTAAACTGGAGTCTTGCCAGGATACTAGAGATATCAACTTGCTATAAAGACCTTTAAGATGTTCTACCTCTTAAAACATCAGTTACAAAAGGAGTCTGGGAAGATTATATATTGAAGTTCCATGAGCACAAAAAGAAAATGCACTGCAGAGGAAAAAAGCAAAACTACACAAGAGGTTAAGCTAAATAACACGAAATTCTCAAGTGAATTAAGAACATGAGGTCAGTGAAGGAGACAGCATGACAGTCCTCTAAGAGGTAGGAACTATAATTTATTCACCAGAGGGGGAGAAAGGCAGTAATTCAAAGTGCTGGAGCCAAGAATCCAAGTGTAAAGTTCAAAAACTACACATTCTGTCAAAGGAATTTGAAAGAAACATACCACACCAGGTCAAAACATTAAATTGGGGAAATTACTTGGAAAAATCTACTAGAACATCTCAGGTTTTAATCAAAACCTTATTCATAACAAAAATGTGAAGTCATCATGGGGATAAGACTGTAAATAAAATTGTAAATTCCTAAAGGGGAGAAAAGAGAAAAATCAAAAATAAACTATGTAAAAACTAAGCATTGTAAAGGAGGGCATGGGTCAACAGGAAGCATTTTCCATTATTAAAAGGATGAAGTAGACCAGAAAAAAAAAAAAAAAAACACATGCCAAATCTCTGGTCTACAGAACAAATGGTAAAATTAAGCTTTCCACCAGCTACTGCAATGTTATATGAATAGCGAAGAGACACATGCAATAGCACAATATTTAAAATAATAACTACCAGTCAAAGTCAGGAAGGGCAAATATCCTGAAACTACAGTCCTGATATCTCCCTGGTACACACAAATTTAACACAGCTGGGTCCTTCCAATAATCCTATGTTGACATGACTAGATATTTTGCAGAAAGAGATCTAGAGGGTACCAAAAATCCCAGTATGGAATGAGGAACTTAGGTCCCTGTGTTTTGATCCATGCTTTATTAATGTAGGGACCTGTCTCGTATGTCAAAAGAATCCTTTTCCCAGCTTTCCTGTATTTTTAAGAAATAAAGGATATAAAAAAATCCAATGCATTTTTGCCTATGAATAGGAAAACAGTCTGGAAGCAGTTCCTTTAGACAAACTAAGTGGCATAATAGTCTACAAGCACTTTCTCCCTAAAAAAAAACACCTTTGCTTATCTCCTCAGGAAAACTCAAGTGTCTTTCAAGCAACAGAAATCCAAATAATAATAACAAATATTTTTTTCTTCACAGAGCTGTATATTCACAACTCAAAAAGATACTGTCATTGCAGACCTCACAGCATATAGTCACAGAGATGCAGCCACAAAGAAACCTATCATGTTCCTGATTTAGAAGCCAACTGATTTTGCATATGATAAAAAATAAATAAGGACTTAGAAATAAAATGGTGAATTACTCAATTAGTTTTAGCTTTGCATTGCAGCAGCTAAGGGAATTTCTGATCAATACAGTGAACATTCAGCTTTCTAAACATAAAGCACATTTCATACAAAACTTAACATTTTTCTCCTTGTCATACAGAATTATCTTAATTATTGTTTCAAGGAACAGCTTTACATAGAATCATCTAGGATTCCAAAATGCTGTTCAGAAACTCATCACTGGAATAATTTATGATTTTTCCTTCCTAACATCTTGAGCTTGTTTGATATGCTTGCCATTTCTCGCTGACAGGGAGGTCGATTAAATCACATTTATATTGTAAACGTATGCATTGCTTTTTACCCTAGGCGGTGGATGAAGAGATACAGAGCCCCATGGGAAAAGCAAGCCAATCCACTTTCATATTGCAAATTTCTGCTGTTTGGAAGAAATGAATGGTTGCCAGGGAGAGCTGGGAATTACTCGAGGATGCAAAATGTTATTTTAGAATCCTTTTGAGAGAGGTTTTTCTCTCCCCCACCTCACCATTTTCACATCTTCTGCTAATGCAGCTCACATCAGTTTCTATGAAAACACTGAAGGAATGCACTTCACCAGCATTCTTCAGAGGATCTGTATAAATCAGGCTTTAACTCCGCCTGCATAAAGCAGGCCATTTCTTTACTTTCAAAGGGAGAGGGGAGAAAGGAGTTGTAACATTTTCCAAAGCATTATGTCTGCCAAAGATCATTTGAGATGAGGAAGGTCACCACATGTTTTTGAACTAAAAGAAAGTGCTAAAAATGAGGAGGGTAAAGGTCATTGCTCAGGGCCATGGAGAAATGAGGCTGCAGTATCATTAACCTAACAGAACTAATTAGGAAACATTCAGCTTTTATAAATTATGCAAAGCACTCAATTTACACTTTTTCAGATTTCTACCATAACAGAAATAATTAGGAAACATTTACAGCAACAATGTAACCTAATAAAGCAACCTTTCCATATCAGGATACCTTCCCACTAATAATTTCATATCTACAATAGTGAGAAACAGGTATTATTACCTGAAAAAGCTTTATGGAAACCATTGCATCTATGACTGAAGACTAACAAGATCATGTTGGTATTTCCCCTTCACTTGAGGCAATAGCAAAGAGTCAATCAACCAGCTAGGTAAATAACTGACTTTGTATAGCTGTACGGGCTTCTCATTCATTTAAATATAACAGAAAATTAGCTTGCATGATTTAACCTTAAGAATATAAACCTTGTCATTCAGGGATTATATAAACTCAGGGCCAAATCCTGCAGTGGAGTCCATTCCCACTTGGTAACCCTGAAATTTGGAGAGATTTGACATTTCAGTGCTAAATTTATCAGCATAAAGTGTTGTGAAATATCAGGTTCTCTCATTAATTTTCAAATGACTTTACACTGACTAATTTTTACAAAAAGGATGCTCTGACAAAAAATTCCCAACTCAGGAACATTCAGCACAAAACAACATTTTTGCAGCATACAACATATTCAAGCTATTTATCTCCACACACTCTGTATTTGTTTTTGAAACATAGTTTGTATATCTAACCAGATTGTTTTCCTCCTCCCATCAGGAATTAAGAGAGAACTATATATAAAACATGGTAAAAAAGAATGGGGGCTGAAATCAAACTGGGGAAGAAGGGTAGATTGGGAGTGGGAATTGGATGAGAGGAAAGAAAGAACTAAGGATCAAAATCTCATGAAAGTCTAAAGGTATAAGAATTTAACTACCTCTAGTATTTCGGGAGGTTAAGCGGATATGCAAATACCTTCAGATCTTCTATTTGTAAAGCTTTAAAGAGAGAATTACAGTGAGATTCAAAGTCAGTGGAAAGATTCCCTCTACTGATCTGTAGATGTTCTTTAGGAAATACATCCAGATTTGACTACAAGATTTTGATGACAGTGCAACTGACTTTATATATAATCACAGAGATTCAGCTTGTAAGCTGGGGAAGATAAAGACCAAGAATGAATTCTGGTATACTACAAATTTCAGAAAAAGTGCAGAACATAACTCAGAGATTTTTCTTGTATATCATCCATCAATTTTCCTCCCATGAACTGCAGAGTCAAAAATATTCTCCATAAGCGTGAGAATAACAAAAGTGGTCTAAGTAAGTTTCTGGTGTTTTTCCTCTTCATCGTAAGTTAAGTATTGACAAAAATGTTTGCCAAACTCCCGTGTTTCTGCTATTGATATAACTCTAGAACTTACTCAGCTCTAAAGAAAAATAACTCCAGAAACCTTTTCATTACATCACTGTATAAAAATTCTGCCATGAATCTGAATAAAACAAGCATGGCTTTTCTCCATCACCCATGTTTATCCAGTTAAAGCAAAGGTCTAATATTCCGGTCTCTAAGCAGAGGATTCGCTCCCCAAATGCTTTGCTCAAGTGGTGAGTATAAAAACCAACTGATATTGAAGTGTTTTAATCCCCATATGAGCATTTTCCTTACTAGAACTATTAAGTTTCTAGTATTTATTTTGGTTTGTCTTTATTGTCTTACATTTATTTATACAAAGTACTCATGGTGTATGAATCTCTTGTTGTTTACACACCAGACTTTAATTCATGCTTTTGCATGGTTTAGTGCCTCTTGTACCATAAATGAAAAGAAAGCAAGAAAATATACTATGTCATCAAAATTAAAAATGTACCATGAACAAAACTTTCAACAATATAATTTAGTGTAGTCAAATACTTTTAGTGAAAGTTAGCACAAAGAGCAGAAAACAAGAAAACACAGGATATGCGTTATATTTTTGGTTCTGCCACTCACCTGCTATGTAGCCATGGGTAAATAATGATGGCTGCCTAATTTCATTTCTGCTTTTCTTCATTGCTTCTTAGGTGCATTAGGCAATGATAATTTTGCTGGGGGTTAGTAGACACTAGTATAATCCAGATAATACTACCTAAAGATAGCACAGGGCCTTGAAAGATGAACCGTGTTTCATGACACTGTTTCTATCCTTTTGTTTACCTGACTGGAAGATTCTTATTAGCATGGCATGTTTGTTCACCTGCCATTGCCTGGTAAGTCATGAGACCATTGCACAGACTGACAGATATACTGGACATCAGGATGTGTAATAATAGATCTCTGATACAAGTTACTCAAATTTAACAGCAACTATGGTTTAAAAGACAGTCAAGATATTGAAACAAAACAGCAGAAACCCAAAAAAAGAAACTGTGAGAAGCGTTTCATCACTTCCATTCACTATTCACACCAAAGACACCTTCCACAGTTGCAATTAGTGGATGCCAGAAAGAAATGTTGCTCCATTTCATAAACAAATAGTTCTAGTAGAGCTGCCAGAGTTGCTGAGTGAACTTACAAAGCTTCATTATCTTGCAGCTGTCCATACTTTTCCATAAACTGTAAGGAGATAGAAAAACAAAATAATGTTGCAGCTTTACAGACAGTACACCTTGAAAGTTCACACAACCTCATCTTGAATATTGTGAACAGTTTTGGGTACCACAATATAGGAATGACATTAAGCCATTAGAGGGTGTCCAAATGAGGACAATGAAGATGGTGAAGGGCCTTGAGGGGAAGCCTTATGAGGAGTGGCTGAAGTCACTTGGTCTGTTCAGCCTGGAGAAGAGGAGACTGAGAGGAGACTTCATTGCAGTTCCTCGTGAGGGAAAGAGGAGGGGCAGACACTGATCTCTGTGGTGACAGGATCCAAGGAAATGGTCAGAAGTTGTGTTAGGAGAGGTTTAGGTTGGATATCATAAAACAGCTCTTTACCCACAGGGTGCATAGGCACTGGAACAGGCTCTCTAGAGAAACAGACACAGCACCAAGCCTGACAGAGTTCAAGAAGTGTTTGGACAATACTCTCAGGCACAGGATGTGACTCCTGAGGATGGTCCTGTGCAAGGCTAAAAGTTGGACTTGATGATTCTTGGGAGTCCCTTCCAACTCAGCATATCCTGTAATCTAATAACCCTTTTTCTCTTGAATTCCAAATATAAGTACAACTATGTGAATGAGCAACATTTGCCCACATAAATAAAATCTGCTTCACCTGGTGCCTCATTAGTGCAAATTCACCTGCCCTTTTTTTTTCAGCTTCTGGGTGAGAGGAACAGATACACATTGTATTCATTAGAGTCCTCATTATGACTCTTGCTACAAGAACAAGGTACCCTAATTGTAAGACAGATGAGAAAGACAGAGGCATCCTGTACTACTGTGACCTTTCCAACACTTCATATTTTGACTTGCTGACCATTCCATCTGCTTGTTGCACACTGCAGGGAAGAACAGAATAGTCATGCATGACGGTAACCAGGAGGGAAGTTAACCCATTACTGTAAACCCATGAAATCTCACTACAAGTTTTAGTTTGGTCCTGTCTTGGCTCCTGCTAAACCACCAGGGCTTAACCTGCCTTTCTGTTAATTGTGGAAATATGCATTTTTATGAAGACAGTGCTGTCTCTGAGATCTCATTCACAGATCAAGCTTCTTTTGCAAAAAAAGCAGTGATGGAATAACTATTCTGGGCAACACTCTGCAAAAAGTGACAAATCACTTTTAATTCCTTGGATATTCATTATCATAGCACTAATCCATCTGGTATTGAGGAAGGAATAATACGCAAGTCAGTTGTTTTTTTTTTTTTTTTTGCAATCAAATAGAAGTCTTGAATAGTTTCTGAGATCTTATTATGAGAGATCTCCAGATAATTTCATATCACATAAAATACTATAATATTGCAGTAATGTCTCAGCAATTTTATAACTTGAAGACTACAGCTTGATATTCTTCAGATAAGATTTGGCCTTTTTGTGCTTTCCAACAGTATTGGCACTTAATAACATCATGGCTTCCCATTGGTTCTAGAAACTGTGTCAAAATTCCTTGGTGAGTATAAATGTTTGCAATACTAATGAAAATAAGCCTGAAGTAATCGGCAGTCCACATCAGGGAAAATGTGACAGACTGAAGTCTGTCTCTGCAGGGACACTCTAATAACACCTTCCAGCACCTAAAGGTGGCCCAAAAGAAAGGTGGAGAGGGACTTTTATCAAGGGCACATAGGGACAGGACCAGGGGGAATGGCTTTAAACTGAAAGAGGGTACGTTTAGGTAAGAAATTAGGAAGCAATTCTTCACCATGTGGGTGGTATGGCACTGTGACAGGTTGCCCAGAAAGCTGTGGATGTCCCATTCCTGGGAGTGTTCAAAGGTCAGGTTGGATGGGGATCTGAGCAGCCTGGTCTACTGGAAGGTGTCCTTGTCCATGGCAAGTGGGTTGGAACTAGATTATCTTGGAGGTCTCCTCCAACACAAATCATTTTATGACACTACATAGGAAGCTGCAATCATAAGGCATAAGTTATGACAAACACTGTTCCAACAGCGACCGGAGTCATATATTAAACATGTAAATGTCTTTAAATAAAACTTCAATTTCTTTTAGCAGTATGAACAAAGAATTATGGCCAAATACTACAGATCAAAGATCTGTATGCATGCCTGCTTCCCCTAAAGACTGAACAAGCCACGGATGCAACATAAGGGCAAACCTGCCCGGACGTTGTCAAGGGCCAAGAATAAAAAGGAGGTGGGTTACAGCATAGTAAGAACAGTCTCAAGGGGGCAGTCCAGAGTACAAAAAGAGGAAAAAATAAGCAGAGAATTTAGGAGTCAGATATATAAGAATCTAAAAAGTACAAATGGAACTAAATCTTACAGAAAAACAATGGCAGTCAGTGAAGGGCTGAAAGAATGAGGTGTTTACAACAGCACAGAATTCACACTGAGATACCAAAAAAAAAAAAAGGAAGCAGAGCTTCAGGAAAACAACTGAATTTGAGTGGTTGAATTTAAGATATTGGTGCTCCAACAGGACATATTCAATATATAGTTAAAACACAAAAGTACTAAAGTGCTATTGGGAGGTCTAGAGATATATATATAAAAGTGGAGAATATCAAAATTTCAACACTAACTTTCCAAAAATACATCTAAGAATATATATATTCATATGGAAAATCAGAAGGAAATTTGATTGTCAAAATAAACAAACAAAAATCCAAAGCAAAATCCAAGAAGAGCAAAACTACAACCCCACAAACGGGGAACAGCCCTTTGGTATAAAGTTTGAGAAAGTTATACCTTTCTAATCGCTCTTCGTCTAACTACTATTCACTATGTAAATAACCTCAATCACAAGGAATTAATAATTCATAAGCCATGAAGTTAAAATTAATTCTCCCATGTCTGATTTTCTTTAAAAAAATACATAATACACAGTGGAAATGAAAACGGTTCAAGCTGTTTTACACTGGCTAAATGTATTCATGTTTTCTATAGAGCATTCTCCCTCTTTGTATGAGAACTGTTAAGTCCTATTAATATTGTTATTTAATAAGATTAGTAAAAATTAAACTCTACCATTAAAAAACCCAGAAACACGTTTTCTTTTGTTTACAGGTAATTAGGTAATTTTAAACCAGCCCACAGAGAAAGAAATTAATTAATGGGGAAGGAGGGGACATGACAACTAGAGAGAAGCTGATTGGTACTGCGTGAGAACTAAGACACTTAGAAACTTCATATATTTCATATATTTAAAATTCAAAGAATTTTAAACATACAGAATTCTGCAATGCATTAACTAGCTTTTCTGTGAAGTAAACCACTTCAATACTGTATTACCAGTGAGAAAATTGACAGATTGTAAGATTTTCACTGAAACTTTTCAGGTAGTGAGTCAGTGATATATCCAAGCTGGAGCGCAGAAACTCCTGGCACAGAAATAAGATACAGAGTAGCATCTGCAATTATCTAAGGGACTAAATCTCATGTGGTACATTTTATTTCTCTAAAAAGCTTTTGATATGCAACCAGTGTTGAAATATGTGACTTAACCATGCTCATTATGTAGCAAATTCACTGTATATGCAACTGCTCAGGGCCTCATACTGGTTTCACCTAAATCACAGAAGTCAGATTCAACACAAGACTTTGTGCTTACCCACAGCTTGCAAAAGGAGTATCCAAATTAAATAAATCAGGTACTCCAACACATACTGAGAAATACACATACTAAGGGCAGCAGGACAAACTGAGAGAACCAATTGCAAGCAGAACACACTTCTGCAGTAAGGATTTCGGGAAATACATTAAATGCATGGACAAATCACTGAGTTGAAAAAAATGAGTGGACAAAGAACACTTTTATAACATTCAGAGATAAAGGCCTAAAAATTATTCATTTAAGTACTTGTGAGCAGGTAGAATCAATTCTGATTGTATGAAGACTAGATTCCTTCAACTCTTTAAACTCCTATTTAAAACTTACATTTCATCAAAAACTTAGATGCACACCTAAAGATGATATAGATTTCAATACTTTGTTATTTGATCAGAGTGACCAGTCTGGTTCTGCTCTGTTGCAGGCTGATGTAGCTTTGCAGCTGAGAGTGGCAGGACCCGCCCGGCACTTGGAGGGGCTGTGCAGTTGAGTCCAGACCCTTGCCATTTCTCACCTTTATTTAATCTTGCTATACTGTGCCTGAATAGCCCTTTCATTAATGTGCTTTGTAGGTCAAAGTACAAACAAATGTTGTCCTTAAAAGGAAATAAATCTCATTCACTGCAAGATGCCTCAGGCTCTGGGGTAGAGAGACGTGCTTTACCTGTTACGAATGTGGGGCACATTTGACTTACACACTGAGTAATCGTTCTGACTCCGGTGTGTATTACCAACAACTCCCGTCCTGTTAAAGGTAACTCCTGAAGCTTCAATCGTCATACTGGGCTTGGGATTTTAGATTTTGGGTTGTTTTGTTGTTGATTTTTGGTTTGGTTTTTAATTGGGTTTTGGGAGAGTTTTTGTTTGGTTTGGGTTAGGTTTTTTTGTTTGCTCCTTTTTTCATCCTTTTGGTGATATGTGGGGATGGTAATCATAAGAAAACAGAAAAATATGCCAGGATTTAAGCCTGTCACTATTATCTCATAATATATAAACACAAGCAAGCATTTATAAAGTTGCTCATTTCATTTGAATATCTGCAGTAAACCAACACTAAAATCTTGTACCAACATGTTTGGATATCTCTGGATATCAGTATTTTCACTAAAAATAATTATTTCAAAGTACAGTGGGAGAGGGTGATCAGTTACATATACCCCTACAGAACCACCGTGATATAGTTGAACTGAAGATAAAAATAATTTTATCTCATTAGGTTGTCAGTGAAAGTCCGTGATAGCAATAGATTAGAATACAAAGCCACATGACTGCCCAAATTGGTGAAAGATGTCAGAGTGGAGAGTATAAACTGCATAACTGTATTCAAAAACATATCATTGCTTCAGTCTCAGCTTAGTGAACTAGATGAAGAAAAAAAATCTTAAGAAATAAAATGGATGTGGCTTATATTTTGACATTGTGTGTCATACATTGCCTTTCATCTAACATTTCCCTATTTACCATTATTAACATGCCATTTGTGTTAGATCATCCTCAGTCAAGATAATAAATGTCAGGTTTTGCTTAAAAGACCTTTACATTATTGCTGTGAAATACCATGCTGATTTAAAAAAAATATAGGTATAGTCACACTAACTTGAAAATTCATTTTTAGTCTTGCTACCTCAATTAATTGTAGTGTTTTTTTCAGTAAGAACTTTGATATAATGAAATTAGATATATAATTTTCAAAATAAACCTAATGCTACAAGATTACAAATCCACTTTCAGCTATGGGAGAAACACAAACAGAGTGGGTTTGCAGCATTTTTTTTAAAGGATTTTGCTCTACCAGTACCATGAACTTAACAGTTCCAATACAAAAAAAAATCAAATCAGAAGCATCTACAACACCCACTGCATAAAATTTTTAAGATAGTACTTGCTAGCTCCATAATCCAGAAGGTAGTTTTGGAAATTCTGATAAGATACTTTAGCTTAGGCATGACTACGTACTTTTCCAAGGCAATCAAGAGAGTGCTTTCTCTACTTAACACCTTCAATGCTGATAGAGTGCTCACCTGTCTCCTGACACTGGAGTTCCCAAGAGGAACTGTGTTCAAATGAAGTGGCATCTGAGAATTCTTACCATGGCTATATTTACTAGGTGTACCTGGTGGAAGTCTATCAGCATTAGAAAAGTTAATTAGTCAACTGAGAGCTGGAATCTCACCAGGCTAATTTTTGCTGTCAGGGATAATGATAGATTTTTCAAGCCTTAAACCAACAATTGGTGCAAAAGATCAACTCACTAATGATTGTCAATTAGTCCTGTGACTGTTGACTTCATTTTTCTGCCATTGAAAAACATGTCATACTCATTCAACAACAGCCCATGCCACCTGTATTTTGCAGCTGTGAAAATACAGATATTCCAAATGAATCCCCAGAGACACCAGAGCTGAACGTTTTTTGGTAAATAGTAAAAGCCTTATCATTGTAGTTTTATAAGGTATGCTAATTTGTCTAGAAAAACAGAGTGCAGCATTCATAACTGCAGAATAATATAAACATTTCTGACAATAAACTAAGTCATCCATTGTATTTTGCTTATAGCTGTCTTCCCACAAGAATTAAAAACATGATTTCAGTTAGGAAACTGAAGGTTACCTCTCAGAGAAAATACTTATTACAAGTCATTGCCAACAGACACGACTGTATCAAACTAGGGTTTGTATGTTCACGTACATAATCTATAATTGGAACAGTAGCAGAAGTGGTGAAAAGGCTCCATAAAGAATAACACTTTCCAGAAAGTAAGGAAATCATCTAAAAGAAATTTACCTTCATCCCAACTCAACACAGCCTATCTTTTAGCAAATATTTCCTTTCACATGGAAGAGCACAGTTCAGCAAGAGTTCAAAGTATCACCTCACTCTGCTCTAATCTCAGCAACCACAACCCAGAGAGCAACGGGAACCTCTCAAAGTCTTCTAAATAAATAAGAACTTTATTATTCAAAGTAAATAGAAGGTTTCTCTGCAACAAATTCTCAGACTGGTACGAAGTTTCCCTCACACTAATTTGACTTCAAATTGAGCTGCCTGCTGGAGAGGGTAGCTCTGTCTCCACCCTATCATTGTCACTCCCACATGACCAGCAGAGGCAATTAGTGCTAACAATAGCAATACTTTTTGCAAAATCTCTGCTGTTAGAAATCCAATCAGAATCAAACTGGATTTTTACCTTCCCTTGACATTTAGTTGGGTAGGTTATTAGAAACATAGACATGGAAATAATACTTCAGGATACAACTGGAAACACTGAGCACTAAACTATTTTTTTCATGGGCGTAAGCCCACACTGCAGATCCAAGTTCCTGCAGCAATCAGCATTCCTTGATTCCTAATCCTTTTAGCCCTACAAGGTCCCCAGTGAAAAATCTCAACTGAGAGTAGCTTAGCACTCTCTAACGAGTTTCTTAGCCTTGCATGGGAAGGGTAGTCTTTTCACGTAAAAAGGAACATGTTCTCTTCCATTTCCAATCAGACATTACTGATGGATATAGAATGCCTGGTTGTGTCCTAAATGCCTTCTCTAGTGCATTCTGTGGCCACAGCTACTCTGCCTCAGCCCTTGGTTACTTTGGAAAGTAACAAAAAATGCAGGCATCAGCACCTGAAGATACAGTACGAGGCTGAGAGAGCTATTTCCCAGATCTTACAGCTAGGAATAGCAAGTTCACCAGTGACTGCAGCAAGACCAGTCAGACAAAACCCTAGTGAACACACACACACTTTGAGCATGAAGCTCTGAAGATTATTACAATATACTACAACATGCCTTTTAGAAAATTTTGAAAGACTACTATCCAAGTTCTACAGAGTTCCTGAAAGGCAAATATCAATATATGTACAGATCTGTCATTCCTTCTCAACCTATTTAGAAAATATTACTTTTCTAGAGAACCTGTTTATTATTTTGGAAAGAAGACCATTTTAAACAGTCTGTTGAAACAAGTTCCTTGTGATTTCATTCAGAGAATTAATACTGATAAAACTTGTCACCGTGTTATAGACAGAAGAAGATAGGCCTTGGGAAGCTGAACAATCAGTTTAAGTTCCCCTCAGACACCAGTGGTACTGAAAGGAAATCAGTTATAACACTAATTCATTTACCATTCAAATCCAAATAATTTAAATACATCAAAAAGAGGTTTAGGGCTTAGCTTAATAGTTTTCTTTATTAAGAGAATAAGTTTCATTATCATTCAAGTGTTAGGAATTTGTTGAAAAAAAAAGTTTTAAAAATTATCCCAGCCACTAATAACAATAAAATGTCCTTCAGATCTCAAAGGAAAAAGTGTACTTTTAGCTAATTTAAAAGTCTTAAAGGTGTAAGATTTCTCATGAAATTCCCTCTGAGATTAAATTTAAAGTCACAACCTAAGCAATATCCCATCATAAAAAGCATTGCTTTGTACCACCCCTATCAGTCTCAGTCTGTGCTCCTTCTCCTAAAGGGTTTCTCTAACTGCTACCACTTCACACCATCCTTCCTACATCTCATAATTGCTCCTCCTCAACACTTCTCTCTTGCTCTCTTCCTATATGGTCATCTGTTCTTTCACCTAGTGATTTCAACAACCCTTTCCCGGCATTTCAAGCCCCTGCTCCAGAGCAAGAGAGAAAGATTTAGTGAATCTGAGTTAAGGGGTGTCTGATACCATTCTGAGTAAAAGTTGAAATTCAGAATTAGGAGGAAAAAAGGTAATAATCTCAATACAGAAAATCTGGCATGAGAAAACTCCCTCTGAGAAGCTGTGGGCACTTTATGCAATGCCTAACAACATCTAGGAATAAAAGCAAAATGCTTGGTTCTACCTTTACTGATAACAACTAGAATTCATTCAAAAAAACCTAGATGTACAAAATTCATAGGGATACACAGTTTCCAAATTATAAGCTTTGGAGCCTTAGTATTTAACAAGTAGTTACTGATCCTCACCAAATTGCAAGTTTCCCATCAGAAAGGGTTAGGCCTATTTACTTATTTAGTAACAGCAGCTGAGTGGATGGTGCAATTTCCTCATTCTGACAGCTGGCACATGGAAAAAAAAAAACAAAACCCATGACAGATCTAATAAAAATCTCAAGAACTAATACTGCCCCCACTTAAAAAAAGGCTATGAGGGCCAACCCTCCAAAGATGTTGAAAAAACACTGCTCAGTCAGAACAGGAGTTGTCAGTATTTAGCAATTCTAAAAGGAAAAAAACAAAACAAAACAAACCCCCACACCCAGCTCCCATCATATATTATGATCCAGTAATTAATGTACTCTATGAATTGCCACAAGGAAAGTTGATGTTAAAAACACTTCTTTAATTACAATTTTACCAATTTCCCACATGGAAAACCAATTTTCACTGATCTTAATGTTAGTAGTAGTAATGCACAGGTTGGACTGTAGCTATTCCTAATTAAGTTCTTGACTTGAGACTAATGTGTAACAGTGAGAATCTTTTACCAGAAATTTGAATAGATTATGTTCACAAGAATACTCACATTGATTTTTTTCACCATTTTTGTTTTATTTATTTTTTTAGAAAGCACACTCCTGGGACTAGAGACTGCATTCCAATTTATGTCCATGTGAAAAAAATTTAATTCCTTCTTAATCGAGGATTTCCATCCTGTTTGGGGACCTAAATTAAGTAACCTTATTTGTATTTTTAAAAGAAGGCAAACATAGTAAGCTGACCAATAAATGCAGCTATGCCAGTTCAATTTGTAATTTCCAGAAAACCACACATACGTTTCAGGATCAGGGCATGTTGTAATGGGGCTTTTTTCTTTTTTTGTACCTGGAGCTAGGCTAGACAGTGCATCATATGGGAAGGGGAAAAAAGAAAACTTCATGTCACTGGAATTCTGTCTCAGTGGGGGCTGAGAGCTTGAATGTTCTTTGGTTATTGCTATGCTGATTGCTAAGATGGCTGTTAAATATTTTATCAGCCAAAAGAAAAACCAAGAAATGTGCTGTAAACAAGAGTTGAATGATCCCCGTTTTGAGTCACACATTGTTTAGATACGCAAGTAGAATTTCTTTCCTTTTTTTTTCCTCCCTGCTTTTTCTATTTACGTTTCTCTCAAATATCTCCCCCAAAGCAGCTACTCTAAGGGTTTTCTTTTCCACAGCAGCAGCTGTGCTACAGTGCACTTTATAAGGGCTGACAGTTAACCGAAGTAAACATAAGGACGCAGCAGCATTAGAGTTGTCAGTCTGCAAATAGAATTTCGTTGTAATTCTCTGCGTGAAGTCTGGGAGCAGCCGATGGCTGAATTAAGAACAGTGCTTTTGCAGATTTTATGGGGCTGATGCATGTGACTATCCCTCCCTCCCTCTGTCACACTGAAGGCTTGGATGATGGAAAATCATGTGATTATCTGTGCGTGTATGTGTGCATGCACAGCAAAATATTTTGCCTCTCAGGTCCTTGTTTTTGTTTCTTCTATCAGCTCTTTTCAGTGACTCCCTAGCACCAAACACTCTGATTTACTTATGCTGGAAGGGCACAACTACGCAATGCTCCTTTTCCACCTCCCAGCCCCCCGTCCCCCCCGCCTTCCCCATTCTCTCCCCTGCACACACAGGAAAGCCCCTTTTAAAATCCCTTTTCTTCTGTAAACACTAACTTCCATCCCTGAGTTTATCTTTTCTTTCCACTATGTGCTTTGCATTATCATCTGCTAAGAACAGTTTTTACCACCATCTGCAACACTGAACTCTTCCTGTGGTTTTTCTCTGTCATTTTTAAGAACTTGGAAAATAAATCACATTTCACCGGTGTATCAAAGGAGAAATATGCGGGCACCGCATTCCGGCTTAGTCTTTGTTTCAGGCAGTTTAAATGACAGATGAGTGTCTCCTCACAGGTACCTGCCCATGAGGAATCGACGACAGCTC
Source organism: Empidonax traillii (assembly GCF_003031625.1). Lineage (NCBI taxonomy): Eukaryota > Metazoa > Chordata > Aves > Passeriformes > Tyrannidae > Empidonax > Empidonax traillii. The sequence continues at coordinate 605,387 of NW_020955260.1, read as the reverse complement.
TGGTTCGGGTTTGAGCACATTACAGGGAGAGGATCAACAGCTGAGGTTACCCTGGAACCAGAGCGATTTGACTCTGACAGAACCCCGTGCAATAGGAGAAGCCATGCAGAGCCTGGACTGCGCCTGGAAAGGGTCCATCTTTGTTTCATAAGGTGGAGCCATTTCCTTAAAAGTAGCTCTGTTTCCATAAGCACAAGAGGGGACGCGGCAAGCGTCGCGCTAAGCTGTATGGTCTTTGCCTTTATCAGAAGTCCAGGGCTGGGAAAATGTCTGCGGCGGGGCCATGTTACACTCCCTGGGAAATCAGAAGGTATCGATTTTCTCCAGCCATCCGCTCCCCCCGGTCCCCGCATCCCGCGCGGCGGCGGCGGCGCAGCTGCCGCACAAGGAACGGTGGGAACGGCCCTCGCATCTGAGCCCATTAGTCACCAGATGTCACCTTCTGCTGCCAGCGCCTCCAACAGCCCGGCAGACAATGTCCTGTGCATGCTGAACATCTGAGCGCCGGCGAGGCGGGCAGCTCCGGGGGCTGCGGGGACAGCGCCGGCACTGACCCCAAAGCCATGTTCACAGTGACACCTACAGCCGAGGGCACCGCCGGGATGGAGGCAGCGCAGGGAGAGAGAGGTGTTTTTCTCTCTGTCACCCCCGTTTTCTCTATTTTATTTTATTTTTAAAGAGACACCTCTTCTGGAGATGTAATTGATTTTATTCACCGGAGGAAGTACCAGCTTCTCTATCGATTTCTACATTTGCTGAATTTATTTTGTTTTCTCCTGTGCGGTACCATAAAGTGTTATTAAAAAGCTAGTGTACGTCAAAGAGAAAATTATTTGTTTTTCCCTAGAATGACTAATTTTTAAAAACTACCATATTTTAAGCGTGTCTGCTCAATGGCAGGGAAAGAGATTATTTAGCATCCACAGCCATTATTCGGTGCTCGTTAGCAAGTTGTTTATGAGGCTGCACAGTGCAGAGTGAAATCTGATGCTCAGCCCACCAGCACCTTCTCTGCATTCACCATTTCTTTTATAGCCTCGCCAGGCTCCCCCCTCATTTCACAGTGAAGAACCAAGCAGTTACTAGAATAAGATTTTCAGAGGTATTTTAAACAGTAAACAAAATCCCATAGAGAATGATCTGTGAAAGCTAACAGTGCTATAAAAAAATAACATTAAGGTTCTGCTGAGTTAACTGGGGGAGTGTTTACATGGGGTTGTGCAAGAGTGTTATACTCCACAATCAAAAATTGATTAGAAACTTGTTCACAGTACAACAGACAATACTGTCAACTATACTTGAGTAATTGTTCGTGTATTTCAAAGGTAAATCCAACAACAAATCCCAAACAAAATAGATGTCAACTGAAAATTTTTAGGTGCTTCCAGTTAAACCAAGCTGAAACAAACTGTTATCAACTAACATGCACACTGAACACGAAATTTAGAGGGTATTTAAGATAAAATTTTATGGAGAGGTGTGAGAATTACAGAGTTTTCAAGCAAACAAAAAACGTAAGTTAGGCACATGTGTTAACATAAAACTGAAATAACACTGCATAAAGCTGAAATATTTTCAAAAACATAAACATATTAATTTCTTAGAATTTATGCCTTGACACTGAAACAGACATATTTTTTACAGATTTCCTACAAGGTAATTTCTTCTGGTCTCCTTTCTTTATTCTTTGGGATTGTGGTGGTCATGTTTTTTTTAATCTGATAAAAATCTTCACATTTAATTATGATCCTACAGGAAATAGAAGATATTTGAACACTGTATTGAATAGGCTAGTAATCCACTCCTATTCTTTGAAAAAAATATAGGGAATTAAGCAAAAAATTATTCTGCAGTAAAATAGTATTTTGCAACAAACACAAAAATAAACTTAAGTAATACTTTTAGTAATGCTATTTTTGCAAGATGTTAATTTTTGAAAATGTCTGTCTTAAATTTAAACTATATGTATACATAAAACCAAATACACTTTATCTGTGGGACATTTTAAAATGAGGTGTAAATAACAGTTTTTAGATTTAGCTATCCTGTGAGATTCCTGCTATCTCTGTGTGTATTGTTCCAAGCAAGGTCAGATACCTTGTGGCACTGAGACACACAAGATGGCTGTTCCCTATTTCCAATACTTCACTTTAAAAATTGGACTGTTTTTATTAAAACCTAGTGCTTGAGCCAGTTTCCTTGTCCAGAATAATTTCTTTTAACTCTCATACTTCGTAATCTAACCTACATGTAGCAGAGAGTTTAATTATTAAGCACTTTTCCCCAGGGAGGCTTAGCATCTACATCATCATGGAAACGGACTGCTACATTTAAACTTGTACATGACATATTCTAACACAGGTGTGAGAATATTCAGTCCATGCTGTTTGTTTCCTATACATGTTATCCCATACCAAAGCAATACTGTGGCATCACTTTTGTTCACTCAAGCTGAGGCTATATTTTATAAATAGTGAACAGTAATAGTAATACTTGATTACAATGTACACTACATTTTTTGCTTTTGGCTTGAAAGGAGACACCTTATGTAGAGCATCAGAAAACTTAACACCTCTGGTCTGCAGTGAAACCTCTGAGGTCCCTACAATCTTTCTGAAATACACCTTAGTATTTCCAAATTTCCAAAAAGTTCAAGATTTGTTTCTAAAAACAGCCATTAACACAAGTGTTCATGAACACAGCTCCTTAACCACCACCTACTGGTGGCAGGGTACACACAAAAACAACGTATTTAATACTATGTTGAACTCCAAAGTTATTATTTCAAACACAGTGTCCAAAGTGTTTAGAAAATACTTTCAAACCATTAAGAACTGCCATTTGTAAGACTTTGGAATCTGCAAGTGCTTCATGTAAAAAGCTGTTATGCTTCTATTATCAACTCGCCTCAGGACTTAATAAAGCACGCATTTCAAAACACAGCATGCTGAAATTTGGCATTTTCATTTAGTCCTTACATGTTATTGAACTGAGGGTAATGTAAGGAAGAAAAAGAGAAAAATCTAGCAGGAAGGTCATTTTCAAAATTAAGAATCTGTATTGTTGATGTTGCTGGTCAAAAGGTGCCCCAAACCATGTAAAATTGATTTTGTTTTTTAGCACTAATGATCAAAATCTAGGGCACTGGTTCTGAATTAATGATCAGTTGGGTGGAGCTGATTCCACTAACCTCAGGTGCTCATTAATCCCTAAGACTACTTCCATCAAGGTCATTAGTGCTCTTAAAAGCTAAATATGTACCATACAATTGTATTTTTATGTGCCTTATGAAAGACTTTCAGCAGAAAGACTTTGATTTTAGTTATCTAGGTGCACTCATTTAAGTCTCAGTGATGCTGTCTACAACTAGAAAAAACTCATAAGCAGTGTCACCACATTTTCTTACCTTGTGATTCAAATTAATTTTAGGGATTGGGTTCTGATATATCTAAATATAGACAAAATATGCACTTATGGTCTGCGCTTGTTATTTATACTAACACGCACAGGTAGCAGAGCTGACAAAGACTCACTCAAAGCCATCCTCAGCTGAGAGGTAGCACTTAAATCCTGTTCCAGCTGAGACAAGCCCAGTGTACAAGTTTTCTCTCTTTGACTTTTATCTCAAGGAGGTGGCAGGCAGTGGTTTCAGCTTGTAATGAGCACCTTTTGCTCTCACCCCCCAAGAACAGAGGGGAGCACTCATGCAGTGAGAGCTGCAGTCTCAGTTGAAAAGCAGTAACTAGGTGGTGGGCAGGAGTTTTTGGAATTCCTCAGCACGACACATTGCCTGTGATGGTTCTGTGCTAATGCAGAAGAGCCTGATGGCAGAGACTGAAGGCCTCTATATCCTCACTGGGTCACATGAGGTCAAAGCTTGAGCTTGCAACAGGACAATCTAACAGCAATGCCTGAATTACTTTACAAACCCATCCTTCCCTGAACACTTCTGCACTTATTACTAAACTGAGAGGCATAGTCTTTATATTGGAAAAAAGTAACAGAATCAATATTTAAAGTAGAAGCATGAACTAGTTCTAATTTATGACATAATATAAATTCACCAAATTTTTTTTTTTTTGCAGCTTTCTTGCTAGTTCTCATAAACTGAAATATAACCCAGTTATCCATTTGGGATACCACAGCATTGATTTAGATGTAAAAGGACACAGGCTGGCAATGAGTTAATTAATTATTATCCTCATCCCTAAGACCAATCTGCTCTTTCTATGGTATCTCTCAAACCCCATCACATTTTGCTACATCTCCTGTAAAAGTAAATATAAGTAAAATTAGAAAAGGCTGGACAAAAGAAAAAAAAAAAACAAGGTAAGATGACTACTTTCAATATATTCTTTTTTTCCTGTAAGCTTGTTCCTGGCAATATTAGAGCTCTGAAAGAGAAGTTTCATGTACATCTATTTGCATAATTTTGGTAGCCCACTTGAGTAAATCCAGCTACTAGGTTAGCAGCACTGTCACATACATTTTATCTGGCAAAATAGCCCACTAGGGACAGTGCTTCTCCAAAAGCAGCTTTGTTTTCCTACAGAATTTCAGGATATATTTGTCCTTATTTATAATCTTGAGCTTGGCTACATGACCTGCAATCAATTCAAGTTTATTTTCTGTACACACACTACCTCTATCACTAAAATTAACAGTGCAAGAAAGAAACCACCACTAAATTGTCACATGCCTCCCTTTGAAAACACGTGGGGCATGGGCAGTTTTGGGGGGAAAAGGCAGTTTGTTGGGTCCTTTGCAAGCTAAATCAAGCCAATAATTGACACACAGAGAAGCCATTTTATCCTAGTAGAAAAACTAATGCAGGGTTCTCTCATCTTAGAGCAATGAATGAGAAAAACAGCAATTTGTAGCCACAAGTAGGATCTGTCAGTCATCATTGATTTCCTGTACTCCTCGGGTAGCACCACTGTGGTCAGTATGGGACTGCTTAGTAACAACGTGACCCTTTTATGTCAAATACAAAACTTAGGTAGTGGGCTGAAGTTTGCAGCCAAATGAAGCTTTCCAGTGTCTCCCTGCACTCATCCTGTTCGCCTCTGGTTTATCCAAACCATGCAGCGGAGATTTTGAAAGGACAGAGCAATTATTTAAAACTATGATTAAGAATATTAAAGCTGTCTGCATGTAAAGGTGGTTCATTAAAAATAAAATCTCTGAAAAAAACCCCTCAACTTTTCCTTTTATCAGTGATTCACAAATATTTCAGCAATAAAGCCTGCATGTTATTTAGTAGTGATGTAACTGGGAAGTAATTGTTAATATTTCACAGATGCTGCAGAAGATTTAGTCCTTCCTCTTAAACAAATTAAGGATAAGAAAACTAAGAACAGAAAAAAACAAACATGCATTCTCATTAGGAACAGTAAACAAGGTCTGAGCATGAATGTGATGACTGCTATGAGAACAATTCCTGTCTAGAGACAAGTTAGCAAAAAGTCCTCTCTGACAACTATACAAGAATAGATTTTTCATTTAATAATAATGGTCTTATCAGAAAAACTACACAAGTCAGCTAATACACAAAGTACTGTCTTGTTGAAAAACCTTCTAATATCAATTTTGTGTTGCTGAAACATCAAAACAATTTTGTCATTTTTCCGCAACTGAACACATAAAAATGAGGGGAAAACCAAATTGAATAATAACAAATTATCCTAACCAAACACACACTTAAGCAATAGACATTTATATAGCCATCCACCTTATAAATAAAAAAAGATCATGGCCTTCTACCAAATTCCATCGTAATCAGTGATAAAACAACTCAGTCTCACTGATTTTTAACTCCCTGAAAAAGCCTTCCTCAACTCCCAGTACCTTTTTGTCAGAGACAGTACAAGCTATGTAGCATATGAGGTAAGATTTAAGACAGGATGAAGAAGCCCACATCAGTTGGCTTTAAGTGTAGGCTAACAGAGTAATTCACAACAGAATAGACGGATTAGATGCCATTCCATAGCATTTCACTCAGTCACATATTACAGAAGCATCATCACCTAACAGGTATAATTTAAGTCTTCATGGTACTTCTTCATTCTTCCCACAGCATGTAGAGTCCCACTAGTTTGTAGTAACCCTCATACATACAGAAAAAAGTTAGTGCCTTCAATGACATCATTTAACTGAGCTAGACAAGCAGGGAGTCAGAAAGAAGTCTCTTCAACAACATAAGAAAGGTATAGACATTTCCCAAATATCCATATCAAAACAAGTGAAATTGGGAAGGAAACATCTGTTTAGACAATGTGAAGAAGACAAAACAACATAAGAGAATATCTGGCAGATAGCACAAGGTATCCCTATACTTTGAGTCACTCACTAAAAAAAAAAAAAATAAAAAAAAAAAAAAAAAAAAAAAAAAAAAAAAAAAAAAAAAAAAAAAAAAAAAAAAAAAAAAAAAAAAAAAAAAAAAAAAAAAAAAAAAAAAAAAAAAAAAAATAAAAAAAAAAGCAGGAATTTGAATTAACCTTGTCTTTCTGTCATGACAACATCTCATCTGCGGGCTTTCCACTGCAATTTCAGCAGCTGCCCCCCAAGGATCTACACAGTCCAGCAGCTTTCAAGCAGAGCTACAACACAGAGGGCAAGCAGGAAACAGATTTTTACTTTAAATACCCTACTCCCTAAGGCACTCCTGAGAGGACAACTGTATTTATGATATTGTAGCCCTCCCTGAGCTCACCAGTTACATCCTGTTCCCAGCGGAAATTTAATCACTGATTTTATGAAGTACAGCATCAGCCACAGAGCATCTCATACCTCTGTAATCTAAAAAGAAGTCCTGTAGACAGGCTTTCAAACAAAAAGCTTGTATGTCCTTGTCAGCAAGAGCCTTATCATTCCAGTAACACCTTACTTCATACAAGAACTTTGGAATGTTGTGTAGTCCAAGCACACCACAACCTTAGTCAAGAACAGCTTTGTGATGACATTAGCCAGCTTCCTCAGCAGCTGTGGCTGTACCCCATCAAGTCCCATGTATTTATATAAATCCAGTTAATTGAGGAATTCCATAGCGCTCTCACTGGTTTTAGAGACCTGGAGGTCCTGAACAATGTCCTTACCAGTAAAGACTGAAGCAAAAAGGAGTTGGGTACCCTATCATTTGCATGCCCTTTGGTATAGTACACATGCTGTGATCCCAGCCCTTTCTCTTAAGAAATGTTCTTCACAAGGACAGCTCAGTCTGGAAAAAGCAAACAAGCAGTAACACCTGGAAGAAACTGTGCAGGACAGTACAAGCTGTGTCTATACCTTTAAATGAAACTCGCTACAGAGTATTTAGCTGCTGCATCACTTTCCATTGCAACATCTTTTCCCACTCACAGCTCAGGTCTTTTGGGCAGCTTTGTCCTAACTTTTCAGTGGAGTAGTCTGCTGCTCATACCCTTGACCTGGCCTTCCACTGATCCCTCTAGCCTGCATGATATTGTCAGTGAGTAATGACTATAGCATTACGATAAGAAAACAATAGGGAGAGGAAGAATGCTCAAATTACCAATCAGTTCTCCATCAGACAGAAGAGATCCGCATTTGAAATGGTGCAGCTTCTCTGATCCTTCTCCCTACCAAAAAGCTGCACCTCTTAAACATTAAGAGACTATAACACCTTCTGTTTGGGCTCCTGTTTTTTTACATATCTATCACAAAAATTTACACATACATATACAAATATATGTATACACATGTATGTGTATGTTTAAAGCCTTATACATGTTTAAACACAGACACATTTAAACACACACATATATTCTAAATATCAGAATCACATTTCCTCCATCTCAACTGATCAGTATGCTTACCAGCAGCATTTGGAATGGCATGGGGTGCCATTAAAGTGTAGCAGTTTTGCACGGAATAGTCTACTATGGAAGTTTTTACCGTCTTTTGTTTTAACACCATCTCTTATCTTCTTCTACATATCACAGTCTATGAACTGAATGTGTTCTGTAGCAAAGACATTTTTTCACAATTTATCTACACAGAACTTTTCATAAGTCCACGTTCCTCAAGTTAGAATTCCATAAAGCACCTTCTCCAAAAATAACAAAACATTATGTTTTTACAAAACACGATGTGATAGGAACAGAGGAAAAGTAATCAGTCCTTGGTCCCACAAATTTCTTTTTTTTTATTATTTCAAACATGTTAGACTGCTCTACCTCTTCATGTGAAGCCTTCTGATACCTGACACTTCAGCCTCCAATAAGTCTTTCCTCTTGTTTATTTTCCACTAGGTTTTTCATGGATAAGCTCAGGATATGGAAGAAAATCCATTTTAGCTCCTTTTATTACAAGCATGAGGCTTAACAAGGCCTCCTTCATGGTAAGTAATTCTCCTTAATTACAGTATTACAGAAACAGAAAGGGAGAGCTGCAGATTACGAGTCACAGAACCAATCAGTACTTTCAAGGGTTCACCTTTGTATACATATTCATGTTGTTTTATTATGAAACAATTTTAAATCAGTTTTCAAGCTAAGTTTTAATTTCACTCCAATTAATGACCACTAAACCCATGAGGCATTTCACAGAACATGATCCCTTTTCCTCAAAACTTTAGACTAATTTCACATTTTAAATTTCAACTGTGAAGACTTTTACTATTTTAAAAATGGCATCACGCATGAGCTTACTCATTATTTGAGTTCCACACATCAGTCCCAATAAACAATATTCGCTTTTGGCTTCGAAATTTGCCTCATTTTATAATTTTTACAAATCAGACTGTTGCTTTCTTTTTGACTTTTAATACTTTTCCTATCATCATCCTACACTGTTCTTTACTGTCATCTCATCCTAAATCAAGCCAGAAATATATTTTCTTTACAAGAAAAAGGTTCTATTCTATCTCTGCATTTAAAATAGTTTTGAAGGAAAGGCAAAGCAAACCCTGAATAGAGCACATATTGACAGTGCAGTGCAGCTAAGCCATGTATTGCATGCTGCTAGTTTTCTATAAGGTATCAGACATTAAAGTTAAACTTTTGCCTGGATCCTGTCATTTGAGATAATCTATTTCTGCTAGGAAGCACGTTGGCAGTAGCAGGTGAGGGTCTTTATGGTCTAACTGAAATAACAATCAAGCCAGGCTTTAGAGAAAAGCCAAGTATTGACCACAAGAAAAAGGAGAGAAATAGCAGCTTCTAAGAGCTGACAGGAAGCCCAGTTTCCCTTACCACTTAGTTCTGTGTATGAAAAGGTCAGAACTGCATTGCAGAATTGTTCCAAGCCTTTCATAGGAAATAAATAAATAAATGAAATAAACTGCTCTGTTTTTCCTCCCTGCAAGCATTTCAGCTCATTGTTGTTGGTAGATGAAAAATTTACTTGCATTTTTACTAGGAGACTCTTTCTCTTATGTCTAAATGGTCTTTGACAGGGCCACCCATTACGGGATAGCCTTCTGCAGTTGACAACAAAAGGGGACACATATGAAGTAACTGGACCAAATCCTAACATAACTTCTTTCCAAATAGATTCTTTGTTCTGGCTCATTTAAGCATCACCCAAGCCTATAACATGGCATGAGGCCCTTAATTTTCCTCTGTGGTGGGGAGTGCCTTACTTAAGTGAATCTTAAGCAGACAATGTTTGTAAATGGTTAAAAAAATATATTGTTATTCCCCCATAACTGTTAGTAAAATCCCATCTATTAACTAGGGATCATACTCTGCAGAAAAATAATTTTCTTTTTTCCCCCCTCTGAGTTATCTGTTAAACATCCAGCTCAAGTATAGTCAATTAAGAGGAGTCTACTCATAAAAATGGGGCAGATATTGTTCAAGAGTGTGCAGTCTCTGTAAGCAAAGGAAGCATACACTTATAATAAGAGTTATGGAAAAGAATAAAGAACTGCACAAAACTGTCTTGTAAAACTAAGAACAAATCCCTTCAAATTCAGGTTTCTCTCTTGGATTTTTACTTGTTTGAGGAGAGGGTTGTACTTTAAAAGCACTCCACATCCCTTCTGATTGTTTCTATATCAAATTAGCTCTTGTTTAAATGTATAAATGTCAATCTATGAAGAAACAAATTCCATATGTATACATAAATTAATTATGGCAGGCATGAAATACACATATTTGCCTTTTTGTGTGGCAAAACCACAGCTATCCCATTTGATACATGATTTCTTTGTTTCGCAGTCCAGCAGCAATCATTATCCAGATTTACAACAGTACATTTTAAAGCAAGTCCACTAGTTATCATTCCCTTACAGGGCAAGTATGTTAACCACAGTGCCTCTGTGGTCCTCATAACATTTCTCCAGGCTTCTCATAACCATCATTTAAAAAGATACCAACTGAAAAAGTCAGTCTTTATAGTTCACTGTTACAAATCTTTCAGAGCCAAAGAGTTCCATGACAGACCCTGTTACTAACTCTAGTAGTTACAAATACCTGTGCAAAAGGGGGTCTTTTAGAACTATTTGTGAAGAAGCAAACAGTCTAACTACACAAGTGTGGATAGAATTCTTATCATTAGGAAGAACGAAAGTTTACCATAACACACATACTAGATTTCTTTCTATGACTGCCACAAGTTTTCACACTCACTGTTTTGGTGTTTTAAAGGTAAGGTGGCACACAGGAAACTGAGGAAAAAAATTATCCTGTGTTAGTACTGTTAAGTGAAGGACCTTAAGATATAAAGGCATTTAACTTAAGGTCAGGCTGCTTTCTCTAGTCATGGTCTTTTATGTTGTAAGGAAAGGATGAAATAAAGCCTAATGACCTTTACGTCTCTCAAAAACCAACTTAAAAAAAAAAAAAAACCCTCACGTATTTTAGACACAATCGAACCCTTTTTTCACATTTTGTTTTTAGATTTGTAATAAATTCAAAGCTTTTCAAGAAACATGTCTTGAAATAACATTCTACTTAAGAGTACATTTAGATACCTTTATCTGTATGAAGATACTACTTTACAGCTACTTGAAATTCATAGAACTTCACTAATTTAATCAAAGTGCTAAAACTGGTGGAGTAAGATCAAAATTTCAAAATTCATTTCTACTTCTCATCTGTTAAATTTCACACGTAAAGCAGGTTTTCCACTTTGGGCATTGGGAATATAATTTAAGCAATTTCCATAATTCATACACAACAAGGGATAGTCTTGTAAAAACACATGCACTGCAGGAATGAAGTCTAGGGTCAGGGAGATCAGATTATTACATGTGGATCTTTCAAACAGCTGTGGTTTATATTTTTCCTAGGCACATCAAACCAGAAGAAGTATACACAGTGTAATTACTACCCTGCCCAGAGACTCTCTACTCCTGATACACAGTGCTGCTCAAGGAAGCCAAATGCACAGCACAACAGGCACAACACACACTTAGATCAGTTTTTCTCTTTAATGTAACTTCTTTTCAAAAACTTCCCCTGGAGAATTCCTTATTATGGCAGCTTGTTTTCAGCTGCTCAGACGTGTGTGGGTTAGAATATAACTGAACGTGTAACACACGCTCCGGTAACATCCTCTGCCTGGGGGACTCAGCCACAGCTAAAGGACAAGACCCCTTTCTTATCACACTGCAAAGGCTTTCAGCATGTAGAAAAGGAAATGGTGTTAAACAGCCATTTTGGGTTTTGTCAATCTGCCAGAGAAGCAGTTCTCAATACCACATACCTTGCTTAAATCTAAAATAACCACCTAGAAGTTTTTCTTCACTCATTTTGTTGTTTATGCTGTACATTGCCCAAAACTGACTAAATAAACATTAGTTCATCTTCTCCCTGCTATTTGTAGAGAAGGAAAATGATGTTAATTTCCACTGGAATATCTCAATTACAAGCTATTTGGGAATCCTTCCTCTCTTCACCCAATTTTGCAGAAGTTTGTATCCCATTATAAAGTTAGTTAAAAAGAAATATTTGACTACAGAAACTACTGTCCATTTTGCAGGCTTCCTACATGCACTGACAGAGTATTTGAAAATGTATCCCAGGGCTGCATTAATTATGCATTGCAACAGCTGCCATAGATCCAGTAGTGCCAGCTCTTTAGGATAGGCTTTGCTATCTGAATCATGAATACCAGAGTGACACCCTGACAGCACTGTGCCTCCCATCCAAGCTGAGTACAGCCATTAGTTTTGATTCCAGTGCTGCTGCAGAATGCTCTTAAATCTGGATTCAGTCATGTTAGCACTTCCTCAATGTCAAGAGCTCTGTAGTATGTTTCATCTTAAATTTTATCACAAAATTGTGATACTACTTCTACACCTGGGAATTTTCAGGGATGCTATTCAGAAAAACAATGTTACACATGACAAAATCCCTGCCCTTGGAACAGGATATTGTGAAATGTAGCAGTCCAAGGGCAAAAGTAGTAACCACACAGAAGAGCTTCATGATAAAGCTGTTTGTGTATAATGCAAAGATGAAAGACAGGAAAATGACAGGAGCAATGCTGGCAGACCAACAGAACTGCATAATGGAATGTTACGTAGGTGGAAAACACTTCTGGTTTTACCCTAAATGATAAGTTTGTATAAGGTGGAGGGGAAAGGAGATGAACATTAAATAGGTTGTCCTGCAGGCAAAGCAGCTACATTTAATTAATTGAATGCAAAATGCTTGAAGTGAAATACATCTTGGAGACCATCAACTATATTTATTACATTTTTCTGCCTTATGTTTTAACCCTCCTGAAGGTGCTGTGATCTACAGTGACAATAGTCTAATTAGAGGCCATTATACATACCAACCAGGAAGTTTCCAAATATAAAGCTCTAAAAATAAATTTTGAGAGTTCTTCTTAAAGTCTACAGTAAATTCCTATGTCATGTGCGTAAAAAATAGGTTTAGGAGAAGAAAGAGAACAATATCAAGAATAAGACTGTAAAAACACAAAAGAGATCTCATTTGTCCACTGTCTAATCCCTGTAATCCACGTAACATTCTATCCTCAGCTACTATTCTTTACAGTGCTTTCCTTACTCAGGAACCCCTTTCTAAAGCAGGACACTCACCCCTACCTCTAGCAGCATCACACCCACAGATTCAAGGAAGAGAAGAGGGGGGTGTCTGATTTTTTTAAATTTTCAGGCCACAGTTTATATTCATGGGGAATGAAATACAGTTGAAAGCATTTTCTTTCAGGAAATATAAGCATTTAAAAGAATGCTTGCTGACTCTTAACTGCAACAAGACATCAGACAAAAGTGGAGATACATTACAACAGTTACTCTACAACAACTTGTACTTTCCTGAAATTTTTATTCACATATTTGGTCTGTACTTCTCTTCCTGTGAAGTAATGCAGTCTGTTCTGTCACCAGCACCTGTCTCATGAAATCAACTTCTCTTCAGACTCTCAGTCTACCATGATATGTTTATTGACCCAAGTCATATGCGCTTTAGGTAAATGGACCAGGCAAATCTGGCAAGACCCAGGGGCACAAATAGCTGGGAGTAGTGACCTCCTCATTACTCACTTATTTACGTTGCAACCTTTATTTTTATGAGCAAGAGTATTTAAAATCCAGGATCTGAGCAACATTTTCTTTGAAAATAAAAAATATTTAGGCCCTAATCCAAAAAACCACTTCAGGATGTATGTAACGTCAATGACATTGACTCCAACGGGATTACATGTAACTGTTGTTCTGGATTTGAGTATCCATGGACTAAATTTATGGATAGCCAGCATTATTGAATTGATCTAATTACTGTATGTTGATTATTATGATAAACATTTCATCATTTAAATACTAAGGTTAGGACCTGTCAGTACAACAATTTTTGCTGAACTGTTTAAGACAAACAATAATCCTGCAACAGATTTTCTGACAGCAGATGAGCAGAAATGAGCTGACAACTGTTTACCATGCATTTAGAGTCTGAAATACACATACCTCTCTACACAAATCCTTTCTTGAAATGCTTGAAAAGAAAGTGACACTGATTTTGAAAGAATCTGTACCTCCCTATGTAAAACATACACCCTCCCCATAGTTTAGAAACAGGCACTCGCATGAATTTTACCTCTACAAGTTCACAGTGAGTTAACAATTAAGATTTCAAGAAAATACTACAAGTACAATTTAAAAACCAAAGGATGTACCTAGAACAAAGCATATTGTAAATATTATAAATTTTTACTGTCCAGAAGAGGATTTTTTGTGAAAGAAGGCAGGTTAATTAAAGCTATGAATCAATTCACACAGACAAAGGGATGGAAGAGAATGAAAAAGCACGCTTTTCCTTCGGATTTATTAGGTATCTGGATATTAACAGCAGATATAATTTTACACAGGACCACACAACAAGCAAATACATCCCTAAAAACTTCAGCTCAACCATTCCAGAGCTGGAGCACCATACAGTGACAGTGCAGTGCTGTTACCAGCTCCCTGTTTCAGATGACCTGAATGTACAGCAACTGACAACACACATTTTTCTCAAGATGCAGTATTATTAATTGTTAACACATACTCTGAGAATTACTTCCACTTATATTATTTGATTGTTTTTCATGCTTCAGTCACTGTCCCTCCCAAACTTATGTTCAGAAATAGGCTTATATTCTGCTCATTAATTTAAGGTCTGAATGAAATTCCAGAAAAGATGATAGAATACTTTTTGCTTCTCTCTGGAATTCGAAAAACTAATTTCAAAAATCCAAGAAAAGCTGGATGTAGAGAAATCTGTTTAAGTAATTCCTGTAAGTTTTGCAGAAGTAGTACACTGAGGTGTTCAGCAGTGACTAGGCTGTGCTCTGGTTCAAGCAAGTACAGGATACTAAGTATCTTAAATGTTGAACTAGCTGAAGGCATATTAACAATGCCCTTTAGATTTGTTACTGATGTATTACAACAATTGTTGCAATACCTAAAATTTTAAAATGCTTCCAACTGTAAACATGCTTGGAAATACTGCAGGCTCTGCTTTGACTGTAGGTTAGCACAGATACACTCACACAGACTTATACAAATTAGTCCAAGGACTAGCCTTACAGAAGTCTCAATATGGTGGCACCACTGTAGACATAACAAGTAATTTAAGTTTCCCCATCTACATACAAAAAGGACACTTGCACATATCCTGCAGGTACAAACTTTGAGTTTTGAAAGCTGCTCAGGCACTAGAACTACCTTTATTACCTTGTTGAAAATTTCTCAGTTTTTTTAAAACAGAAGCTGATAATAAAAATTAAACAATAACTTTATCCTAACTTAAACAATACATGACATTCTCAGTTTTAAACGTTACTGAAACTTATCCCAGAGATCCCATTGCTTTTGACATGAAATCCAACTTTATGTATTTTAAACCTTCACACTATTGGACATTTTTCCCTTCTGAAAGGTGCAAGCACTGCCATGTCCCTGTTACCACAGTTGGCTCATTTTGACCAGGGGGATTTCTCAATAGCACCTTGGAAATTCCTTAAAACGCTCTCTTCTCTAAAAGCCTCAGGGCCACTCATTTAACCACAACTATCCAGTTACTGAACTTCTACTTCAAATATCTGTCTCCTACGTAAGTAAAAGAAACAATGAAAGTTTCTTTCATTGGAGAAAGCCACACAGCCTGAATTCCCTTCTGTTACATGGGGAGAGACCCTGACTGAAACCCCAGACGAGGGATTTTATATGTGCAGTTTTTTATGGCTGAGACCAATGGAAGGGTTTATTAACAAGAGTAATGTCACATATATTAATTCTGAATTATAAATACGGAAATTATCTCACTTTAATATTATAGCTTTAGTTTTTCTGTACACATTTTTTACATTTTTTTTAAACACTTGTAGTGAACAGTACTGTTGAAATCTGATGTTAGCAGGAACTACTAGCTAATATAATGAGAAGTTTCATGT
>NW_020955260.1:587682-589323 GCF_003031625.1 Empidonax traillii | reverse complement strand
AGTAATGTCACATATATTAATTCTGAATTATAAATACGGAAATTATCTCACTTTAATATTATAGCTTTAGTTTTTCTGTACACATTTTTTACATTTTTTTTAAACACTTGTAGTGAACAGTACTGTTGAAATCTGATGTTAGCAGGAACTACTAGCTAATATAATGAGAAGTTTCATGTCCTGTACAATAGCATCATAGCTCCTGCAGAGAAAATATTTTTGGGATGTGAACTGTGGTGACCAAGGAGGGAAGCTCATCCCCTTACCCAGCCAAAGCCTCTACAATTACTTAAGCCCTTACTACTAGTAAGATTGTACTTCCTTAGAAACATCATCTATTGGCTTCCACATAATGCAAGGATATTGGAATGACAACCACTAGTCTGGTGGAACAGTTGTTACTTAAGTACTACTCAAAGCCATTGCTGATGGAGAATTAAACCCACAAGGCTACAACTCCTCAAGTAGTTAAAAGTAATGAAATAAACCGTATTCCAGCACCAACATCAGTTCAGCCTACTTGGTTATTCATTGTGATTTGTACTATATTTCATTATATAATTTGCTGCATACAAAACCACATCAAAAAAAGTGAAAATAGAAAACACTGTCTTCTGAAAACCTGAGTCTGATTTTCCTTATCATGAGTCTCTATGAGCTACTTACTTGCAACCTGGTACTCACAAGGGATTAATTTGTTTATTACTCACATTAACCTTTCTCAGATTTTCAGAGACAACTAGTGTAACAGCCTTTAAAAAAAAGGAATGGGTCCACAGATTCTCCTGACTGGCCTAAGTTCTGTGGATTTGACCTGAGGGCTTGTTCCATATGGAACTGATAACCTATGGAGCAAATATCCCTCCACTGGCTGACCTGCACAGCATCCCTCAGCCCCTGACTCTCCAGTAACAGTGCATGGACAAACCAGCACTCAATCCAGAACCAGCACTTCAAACCCAGTCCTGAAGAAACACTTATTAAAGCACTATTAGTATTCTCTGCTCATAACACAGTGTTTGCTACATGTTTGCTACAGATCATAATATATGCAATCTGGTTTTACACTAAGAAAGTCATGTAAGCAGCAGTGAAAACAGGGTAAAACCGGGATATGAAAATGGAAGAAAAGGTTTATTTATACTTGGAAGACATAACAATACAAGCCCTTCTGCCAGGTACTGTAAAGCAACACCATTAATAACTCGTTTCTATCAATTTCAATAGGAAAACAGAGTCAAAACACTGAATTTCCAATTAAGAGTTTTCTAAACCCTTAGTGACACACACATCTTTCTATAAAGTGTCTTGTAGATACTAACCTGAACCATGATCAGAATGGTCTTGATCTCAGTAAATGCATTCTAAAGTACTTAAAATGTACTGCTTCATCACTGATATTTTAACAAGGTTGTCAAAGAGAAATATCATTTTTCATCCTGCTTTATTTCACTTTACTTCAAGATGTAGTAATTAACAAGAGTCTTTAGATGCTGGCAAAACTGTCCCTTTTGAAGTTTCTGCATAGCTGTCACCCTGGAGATAAAGGCAGATTATTCAATCTTGACATTATAATGGTGAATTCAAGATAAAAGACTGGATTAGCAACTTCATAACTTGGTGCCTAAGAAAAAAATGAGA
>NW_020955260.1:516251-587489 GCF_003031625.1 Empidonax traillii | reverse complement strand
AGATGTAGTAATTAACAAGAGTCTTTAGATGCTGGCAAAACTGTCCCTTTTGAAGTTTCTGCATAGCTGTCACCCTGGAGATAAAGGCAGATTATTCAATCTTGACATTATAATGGTGAATTCAAGATAAAAGACTGGATTAGCAACTTCATAACTTGGTGCCTAAGAAAAAAATGAGATCACCATGAGGTAATTTTACTTCTGGTTTTGAGAAGTTTTTTAAGGATGAAGAGAGGGAGAATATCATGTCTTGAAAGGGTATGAAATGAGTTATATATCCTTTTGAGCATTCCAATAAAAGTATTAAAATTCTATTTTATTTATAAAATCATACAGGAATACTAGGGTAACCATCTGGTAGGCAAATTATTCCTATCAGAACGATGGGTACTTTTATGTGTTACAGCTACATGTCTTCTCATCTAATTTTCTTTTTCTGCCTCTGTGTAGAAGTAACAGGAAATGTGGAACTGAGCACATCAGGGGACTGATTGTAAGAAACTTTTGCATCTAAGACACTGCAAGGAACAGCAGCCTGAACACCAACAAAGGCTGCATCCTGTAACTATTAGACGCTTCGTATGGTGGAGTTCATCTCCCACCAAATGCATCCTGTCTTTCTCATGGAAAGCACCATTAATGAAAACTTTGTGGCTGAGAATCTGAGTTCTAAATTAAGACAGAAAACTAACTTCTAAATGTCTCCTGGACATCTTTCCAGTATTTTGGTTCATGCTAACAGAACAGAATAGAATCAAATTTGTTTGCTGTTGAAATACTACTGATCCATTTTGCAGAAAACACATCAGGAAAATGACCCATCAGGATAGAACTCAAAGGTAAAATTTGAGCATCATTAAGAAACATTTAATGAGCCTGCAAGTTAAGGGTCCCACAGAGTTGCAAACCTTATGTTGCAACAGACTGACAGGCTGAGTGTAGTTCAAAATCTTACTGATGAAGAACCTCACTATCAGCAAACCTAAAAAGCCAACCTGTCTAACCAGAATAAACTGTAGGAACACAAATAGTGTCAGGAGATCTAAAGGCCAGGTGATGATCACAACATAAATGAAACTTTCAAAGATGCTGCACAATGTCAAAATCATTTGTGATGGTCATGGAAAAGACTAGTGAGATTCCCATGCTGTGGCTCCTAATTTTGGAGGAACTTTGTTTCTCTAAAATTAAAATGCTTCTAAAAACATAAGGAAAAATTAGATAAAGTGTCAAATTCCAGGACTAGCTTATTCTCAGCCAAGAATTCACAAGGAACTCAGAGTAGAAACAGTTTAATCACTAACAATAACAACAGTTTTGCTTAAAACTGTTATAATGCTTGAAGATGAGTCAGTAGCAAATTTTACTCCTAGATGAAGAAGAACCAGCAAGATCCAACTCATGGGAAAACTAAACAACTTCAGAGAGAAAAAGCACCGAGCTCTACCAATACAAAATGAACATCCAAACAGTAGCATCTGAACTAGCTGAATGATCTCGAAGTGTACATGATGTACCACATCCATTTGCCAAGTTGTCACTCATCCTCAGGCACCCACTTTTGGCCATTATCAGAGACGAGACAGAATGGCTACAAAAACACCCCACTAGTTAGAAATAGCACAAGGTTCTAAAGTCATGTTATTGCATCTAAGTAAAATTAAATACTCTTTTCCATGAATTTTACAAAATAAGTGTAACATAGAGACCAGACCACACAGACCAACAGCAATGTTGACACGTCACTGACTAGACTGAGTGAGCAAAAACCAGAGAATTTAATAAGATACGTATATGCTTAATAAGCTCCTGAACCTTATGCAATATTTATGCTGAAGGAGTGAGACTGGGAGTAAAAGTGATTGTCTCTGTTTCAACAAAACACTCACGCAGCTTCAGCATCTGATGAAGTCCCACAAACTTACCATCTGGTCAGAGCAGGTGCTAAGAATTTGATTCTTAGCTTATTTCAGTAAATAAGCCTCAGAAAGGAAAACCCAGATAGGTGAACACACGAGGAATCGGCTCTTGGGAGTCTTTGTGTCAGAGGAAGAATTCTATAGCTCCTCCTCATGCCAGGCACAGCTGATATGACAGAGTGTTTTTTTCCAAGGCTATAAATGATAGTACCAGCGCATTGCTACCACTTACATTTAAAGAATTTTGACAGGACTAAAGGTAAAGGTAGAAAGAGCAGGACCTGAGTGGTGTCACTTCGTAAACGGATGTAATACACCATTACCAATGTCTAAAACATCTTCATTTGTAACCTCATAAAATCATTTAAAAACCTTCATGACAAAAGAATATTTATTTCTATCACAGTTGTTTATTTTGAAGTATTTCTTAAACAGGACTTTTCTTAGCAAAAAAGGTAAGGAACTTGCCCTCAAAAAGTCATTTGCCTCCCAGTTAAACACAATCGTCCAGGCTAATGATGATCACAACACTGGTCTGAACTCAGAATTATCTCACTCCTTTTTAATGGATTAATTAGCAATTGATGACAGTTCAGCTAAATCCAGAAACTTTCTTTTTTTTTTTTTTTTTTTTTTTTTTTTTTTTTTTTTTTTTTTTTTTTTTTTAAACTGGAAAATATACCAGTAATCTTCAACGTTACGGAAACCTGGGGAGCAGAGCCACATTTACAGAAATGCCTTTTAGATGAAGTGTTTCAAGAGCAAAGTCAGAAAAATCTGCAGTTTTGCTGGAACAAATGGGTATTTGCTGAGCTATGATTTCTAAGGTTTTTTTTTTACACAGTACAAAGGAATCAACACTTGATAAATTTTTTTCAAGACAATCATTTGGCATGAAACTTAACTGCACCTGTCCCTTTTTTTTTCTTTTCCTCCCTGCCCAGCTCAACAGCTCACTTACATTTGGTTAATAACATCTTTATGATACAGCACACTTCAACCTCCATTCCTTTTTTAAAAGTATTTTAAACCAAGCCTTTGTCCTATTAATTAATAGAACAACTGCACTGCACTAACCTCTACTTTTTTCTGCTTGGCTTTTCCTACATACTAATTGCAGTGACATGAGTAGGGCAGAGGTACTTTTCTGTAGCAGTTACATTTAGTGCACGTTTAAGGTGACTTTTTCTTTCATAAAACCTACCAATGTAATTTGTAACACTGAAACATAGTCTGAGAAAACAGGTGTGCAACACATATTTTTATTTTGCAAGTCTTTACTCAAAGAAATTTACTCAATGAAATGCAAATGAAATGCAGGGCCTAGGAAAAGAAGTCCTCAAAATCAGAACTTAATGGACTTGTCTCATTTTAAAATTAAAAAACCGACAAATCAACTCTCAGCTGATTCAAACTCAACACAGACATTTTAATCCTTGTATCACTAAGAACTGACAGAGCACTGAAGTCGCTAGCAGATCTCAGCTGATTGCAGAACAGAATTGTGAAGATATTTGAAGACACCCACTCAATCCAAGTAAATTTTAACTGTTTAACTGATTTCTCTAAGTTCAGTATTGCATATCTATTAATTCCTAACATCAGTGAACTCAGGTGTGTAATGTGTAACAGCTACGACTTTAACATCACTTAATTACAAAGAAACAGCTATAAGATTTACGACTACTTTAGACTGCAAAGGCTGAAGACGTCTGGAGGCTGCTAGTGTCGGACTTGGATTGAAGTGAGCACAAGTCACACTGCACACAAAACACTCTGTCAAACCTACTGTGAAAATTTTTATATTATCAGCTTCAACAAAAACCAAGAGTCTGTACCAGAAAGGAGCTTCAGCTACCTCATTTTTTCCCATCAGATCGGACCAAGACACATTTGTCAGGGTTAAAAGGGAATTCTGTACTTCTGATGCCTCTGGTTTGCCTCCTCTATCATCCAGTGCCATTGTTTTGTTTATGTTTTTATGGATCTTGTGCACTTCATCAGTACTCATTTCCATTCTAAAATCCTGAAAAGGAAGTTCTTCCCCATAGCAGGAAGACTAGCAACATGATAACTTATTATTTTTAGAATACCCTTAAAAGGGAAAAGAATAAAGGAATATCAGAAAAAAAAACATGTTATGATGAAGTTTGTGTCCTAATACATTACCATTCCTTAACTTGAAATGTTAATGAAATTACTGGCAGGCAGTGTTTATCTGTTATTTTCACACAGCAGTATCCAACAGAAATTAATAAGATGGCTCAACACTGTTTTAAAACATTTTAAATATCTTCATAAGAAGCAGGTGTCAAATTATAAAATCAATCAGAAAAAGTATGTGTTTTCCCTGAATACGTATTAATCTAAAAGCAAACACAAGAATCTAATATGATTACTTTGGTGTAAAAAAAAAAAAAAAAAAATTAAGATATTGTAGAAACTAAAAGATAAGTGCTTCCAAATATGGAAATACTTAGCATTTTAAAGTGCTGTACAGCATCTGAATAACCTCTCATCTTTAAGTGCATCATTCTTTATCCACTAGGTTATCTCAAGTTGCTGCTGTATTGTCAGTGAGTCTACAAAGACAAGGGCAAGTACTACTGCTTCAGTTAAGACTTCATGCTTGGTTGGTTGCTGATATTTCTGATGAAAGGGTTTGAGTTTTTTTCAGGTTTTTTGTTTGTTTGAATTTGTATTTAATATATGGGAAGTGTACTTTGCAACCTAACACAATTCTCCAGAGACAACTCTGAGTACCAAAGACATTACTTAAGAAGAAATTCTTCCTGGGAAAGTCTTCCCATAAAGTCAAAAGTTTACAATGACTTCCATGATGTCAACAGTTCATTCTCTTACTCTTAATCTCAAGTCTTGAAATACATCTTAACAAAAAGAGATTAAGAAAAAATTTAAAAAGGAAGTAATACTCTGGAAAGCACCAACATTTATCTGACTTTACCTCTAAGTAAAATGTAAGATGTGTTAACAAAACAAGAGTCAAAGAGACTCACCAACATAAAATGGCATGGAAAAATATAGTTCCTTTCCATATTCCATTTTTAAAACAAGCTGACAGTCAAGTTTGACAGCCAATGAAACCAATGCAGTCCTTGTTCATGGGAATTTAATGCCCAAGGAAAAGCTCATGGCAAAGCATTGTTATCAAAAGGACCAGCATGCAGTTTGTAACAAATCTGAAACTCCTGACAGATGAAGGTTCCCTATGAGATATATGAGGTAATCCACAAGGAGATTCAAGAGAGGATAGTTATGGAAGGTCCACAGGCCTCACTCCCAGAAAACAAATTACCTGTCACTCTTGTACCTGGCCCAAGCAGCAGCTGCATAGCTGGAGACAAGGAGCTGCGGGTTCACGTGACACTCAAACGTGAACAAATGAGGACAGACACCTATTTTCTCCTCACCATTGGTAAATCCTATTATCCTTTTGTTCCACTGCCACAACTTACTTCCCAGAAGAGCCAGTTTCAGAAATTTAAACAGCCTCTGTGGTTTCCTATAAAAACTCAAATAATTGGCAAAGTCAATTCCCCTTAGCCAGAAGGGGGTTTTTTGGAACATATTCAGGAAAGGGGAGAATGGGATTTTCCCATGCTGTCAAAATATTTTGACGTCTTCCAGATTAAAATAGGTCAAATTTTTAGTTAGCAGCAACATTCTATTTTCAGCTGCGAAATTTGCCTTCGAAAGCTTCTTGAAACGAAAATGCTCTCTACTGTCCAGCTCTGTCCTCCTGCAGCTTATGGGATGACACTGGACTCATCTTGCTCGTTATGGCCTCCAGCAGCCTTTATGTGAGCCAAAAAACAGCAGCAAGTTGTCATTTCTCACAACGCTCACACATGGCCACACACTGCAGAGATTTATCTAGCAAGAGATTGTTTTGATTGCAAGCTGGGGAAGGCAGGAAAACTGGGATCATCTGCTGTTAATGTTAGAGGCATAGTCACAAAAATGATAATTCCTGTTTTCAGGTACTTTTTTATTAATGGATGAATTTATTCACTATATCAACCCTGGTTATTTTGATTGGGTTTTTATTGATAGCTTAAAGTATAACTACGTAGCTGGATACATGAATACTGCCCCTACCTGGAAAGAATGTCAGGTTTCATCCAGCAGCTGAACCTAACTGCAGTCTATTTTTATTGTATGGAGATGAAATACTTTAAAATATAATTATAGGCAGCTTCTAGTGTAACAAAAAGCTCTAAGGAAGAACTCAACTTATTATATGCATACCATCAGTGAAGAGCTATGCAACAGCATACATTAGGAGTGTGCTTAAAGATTAAATCCAACACAAGCAGATAGATCTGGAAGTCCATAGACAAAAGTTTGAAAACTGACCCATTAATGTAATCTAGCACATTAAAAAGTGCCATTAGAAAGAAAAGCCTCCTAAGAGGATAACATTAATCTTGACATCAGCCCAACAGTGTGCAACTTGTCCTACACAGCTGCTCAAGGGGGAAAGGGAGCAGGAAGGCTTCCTCTTTCACCTCTGCCCAGCAGAGAAACTAATCAAAACTGCTCTCCTCACACTTGACAGGGTAACTTGCATCAGAAGTTGCCCAGAAAAGCATGACAGCAACATACACTAAAAAACCCTTCTAGCTCCTGGAATTAATATTGGAATTTATTAACATAACAGGCTGTGGAAATAGACACCAGGCACAGCACTACCTATGGGAAGTAGGGGCTAGATTACAGCAGATGAGAAAATGGTTCCGCTTCACAGAACAAAAATAATGAATTAGGGAAACCAGGCTGCACCTTTCAAATGGATTACACCATGTGTGCCCAGCCTGCCGTGCCCTGAACAACCCATGAAGAGGCAATTCTATTCCTCTGTACTCTTATGAGACGTTATTCTGTCCATATACCAAGGCTTAATGAAAATTGGTGTCCAAAGACTGGTTGAGGCTAAAGCTTGCAATGATGCAGCTTCACCAAGCACAAACAGAGCAGGCCACAAGACTCTTCCCTCCACAAGCACAGCTATAGCCCAAAAGGCTGCTCTGAATCTCACCCCCTGGAGCCCCTGCTCAAGTAGTGAGTCTCTCCTGTGTCCCTCTGTCCTGGGGATATCAGTCTACAGCTCAAGTCTAGCTCACCGTAGATATGCTAATGTTGCTAAAACTGACTGCTCCCAAATGAAACTTTCCCACTCAAAAGCATATTGTGTGCTTAAATGCCATGAAAAAATATAAATTGTTCTCCTCAAACCCCAGCAGGTTCCTTAATGACTAGGCTCCACTAATTAGTAACAGCTGTTAATGAAGTGAGCAGGTACAAACCTAACCTCTTCAATTAATGCATGAAAGCCTTAGACTGAAGTAATATTCAAAGAAAAGCTATTAAGTAAAAAAACAAAGTAAAACAACATTCAATGGTCAATATTTTTGTTGTGGAGATCACGTAATTTCTTCCAATTCCAGATATATCAGTCTCTATCAAGTGTAGAACCTATTTGTACTAAAACCTTCCAATTTCTGTACAGCTTAGGCAAACTGAAAGACTACCGTTACTTAAAAAAAAAAAACTAATGGATCCCTTCTTAACAAATGAGTAAGTCTAGATATAAGATACACACAACAATCTAAATATGGAACAACACTATTAATGGTTGATGGACTGTATAATTACACATTTGGAAAAATTATACTTTATAACATAAGTTGTTTGCAAAGCTTGATTTGACAGAGAAAAACTTCTATGTACCAGCAGATCATAGTAAAAATCAGAGTATGGTCACTATTTTCCATCACACGCTACTCATTTCTTTGCTGCTAAATTGTACTTTATTTCCTTCAGCACTGTTGTAATCTCAGTTTGCAATTACAGAAACTTTCTTCCTACTTCTTTCATATGTTGGTTGACAATTAAGCCCATAGACCCTCCCCCCCCAAAAAAAAAATAAAAAAATAACTCCTTATAGGAACTGAAAAACTGAAGAGGTCTCCATTTTTCCTAATATGATGTGGCAGTATTCCAAATACTGCAGTCATCTTTATACACCTGTTTTCATTTTCTATAACATTGTTGAAAATGTAAAACTTTGTGATTATTTACAGAGAATCACTGCACAAGGAGATCTATAGCTATCTTGAAATGTCCTTCTCAAGGCTTAAATGAAATTATTTTTCCTTGTATTTTCCATTAGTAAGGAACTGTTAGAAGTCTCCTGGTTGTCGAGTTCCCTGTGATGAAAGAAAACTAAATCATAGATTGCCATTAATGTCATCCTAAGTAGTAGGTTTTTCCATCTGAAATGTTAAATTGCCAATTAAAAGAAAAATATTCAAAGGAATACTCAATACAAACAGTTTGCCTTGAACTATATTCTAAACCTGATCCATGGAAATGAAAAGCAAAATGTTCTTAAATATAAAATGTTATGGAAACCAGCCTGTTATTAGAGGTGGCTTAAAAGGAGGAAAAAGGAAGTGAAATGCACTCACTAAGTTACTTCTGAAATGTTTGCCTAACCTTAACTGTCATCCGTTTTACTTCAGGTAGAACTGTGCAGATACCTGATTAGAGCTCCTTAGAGATCCTTTTGGGACTTCTCTGCGATGAAGTGGCAGGTAGGGAAATATATAACTCTGAGACACTAATCATATACTTGCATATTGGCCTTAAGAATCCCTGTTTCCAAATGCTTTATCCCAAGTAGTGTTAGTTTTAAGCTAATAATCACTTAAGCAATTGTAAAAACATCATGAGTTATTTAGCTAAATGTATTAAAACAGAAGTCTTAGATCACCTACTAGAGGGATTTTTTATTTTACAGGGTATGCCCAGAAATGCTGAAATATAGAAGAAAAACAAATGAAGAAACAGAATCATCTATATGTAACAATTTAGAATGCTGAGGCAGCTTTGGGAAAAACAGAGAGCAACAGAGCCATGAGAAAGAAAGCCAATAAAACACCGAGCAGATGGCCTTTTTCATCTTCCTTTGGAAACAAACATTTGTTTCCTCTCCGCAATTTTCTTTTTCTGTGTGCAGGTATGCCCAGAGATTTGCACAAGTTCATCATCCAAAATCTGTACAAGCCAATGGAAAAACCCCACTCACATGACTGACTTTGAGATCATTGCACTGACGTGCACATTGATAACATCACATCTTGTCTGGACATTGTTCCCATACCACTATCTCTATTTCTCTTCTTCAGCCATCATCCATTGTGAAGCCGTAATTATGTCAGTACAATCATGCTTTATACCAGGATAACTTATTCCCCTTTCCACTACAGAATACACTCCCTTCCCTCCTTGAGTATTCTCCCTATTAAAGGATCTGTAGAACAGAGGGTCTCTTTTTCATGTGCAAATAAACCTCAGACCAACTACTGGATCATGCAGACTCAAGGTCTGAATGGTCATGTAAGATTGGGAAGAACTCTTTTAGTTCCAGAGAATGTGTTGAGCACAAGCTGGGTGGTGATAGAGGAAGAGAATTGCAGAAACTTCAGGATGCCAGCCGTGCAATCCAAGAAGGTGTCAAACATCTGCTGAATAGAGCATACAGGAAGTGGATAGAAGCTGGTCTGGAATGTGTTCTAAGACCTAAACACAAAGGTAAAAACCAGCCAAGCAGTTGTTGCAGAAGGCGGTGGCTTATTTCTGCATTGATTTTTAATAAAATTGTGAACTCCACTGTTTGTTTCAAACAAGAGACAGTAACAATATACTTCTGAAATAGAAGCTTTCATAGTTTTTTCCTTTATTCTTAGTCTTTCCTTATTCCATGCAAATTTCTTTGCAGTTGGTATCTTCAGAGTTAAAAGAGTTCTTGTGGCACAAATTCCACATACAAAAAGATCACTGAAATACATTCAAAAATAGCTTTTACAGGAAAAGAAAATTATTTTCCTTCAATACTTTGCTGTTCAGCAAGAAGATCTGAGTAGAAAAGGCTTTTTTTTTTTTCTCCAAATCTCAACTTCATCAACGTTAACAAAAAATTCTCTGACAACAGGGCAAAAAACACAACCTACTTTGTGCAATTTACTAACAGCTGAGTTTGTGGTCAGCAGAAGCATTTCCGAATATTTCGCCA
Organism: Empidonax traillii; assembly: GCF_003031625.1. Taxonomy (NCBI): domain Eukaryota; kingdom Metazoa; phylum Chordata; class Aves; order Passeriformes; family Tyrannidae; genus Empidonax; species Empidonax traillii. The sequence goes on along the minus strand of NW_020955260.1, from coordinate 577,472 downwards.
GCATAATGGGCATTTTTAGGTTGTAGTGAAGTCCTGAAGTCCTACTTTTCTTCTGGCCTTTAGGCTAAGTCATAAAAGTTTGAGGCTCTGCCAGACATCTTCCAGCACATCTACCTCTTGTAGTTTAACATTATCACCCTCCATTGCCTCCCCCATTCCCCTGCAAAACGTTATTGACCTTGGAGAGATTTTTCCATGCAAAAAATTATTTCCCAACCATAAGCCAAGTAGCCACCTTGTCCACTTTCAAAAACAGTACAATGTGGTTGTCTTTGCTAAAAAAATATGGACTATTTTGAGTTGAAGATGAGAAGTTTAGCCAAAAGTTAAGTGTTCTTCTCTTAGCTTTCACATAAATATTTTTAGTAATGTAAGAACTGATACAGCTTCACTCTTTCTAAGTAACTCCACTTGGACAACAGTAAAAACCACAGGCAGTATGACAGGTCAGGTAGACTGCCAAGATGAGCATCCAAGACTTTAGCTTATTTTTCCAGCTGTAACTGTGATTTCAAATGACCTGAAGCACTGCCATTGCTAATTAATACAGTTGGGGGGCAGGAATGCTTGAGTGATCCTGGTGCCTTTAGAGGAAACAGAGGGAAGGAAAAAAATCAACAAATCCCACGGAACACCTGCAAGCCATGCCCAAACAAACACCCAGCTGGGTGAAATAAAAACCTGTAAATCCCCAGGAATAATACAAGGTCAAGTTTCATGTTCTTTCCCAGTGGTGCATCAAACCAGCCAAACCTAGATTTCATTCTTAAGTAAGAAGTAGACAACTATACCTTTAACTTGAGTAGAATTTGAGCATAAGGACACAAAGAAACTCTAGGGACTCATTATTTCTTGAAGGGAGCTGATGCTTCCTAATTTGCTCAGCACCTAAACTTTAAATCACACCCCACATATTACTGCTTGATGCCAGAGCACAGCTAGGAAGGAGCATTTCCAATACAAGCAGCACATAGACACTGCAGGTTTTACTTAGTACCTTCAAGTTACAAACATATAAAAGAGGAAGGGAAGATTATTACATTGAAAGGTAAAAAACAATCAACACCACAAAACTATACCTCTAGAGCATGCTGGTTTTGACTGGAGTAAATTTACTTGTCTTCACAAAGGCTAGTCAACTTTTTACATGTACCAAAAGGAAGACAGCTTACAGGTATTTGGAATTTTCTTCTATTTTCTTTAAAACACTTTACTCAAGAAGTAATGTCCATGTGCCTGCTAGTTTTAGATGTGTTAGGTTTCATTGCAAGACTAGAAGGACAAGCTCCACAACTTGCATGTTCCTGGTTCTACTACATCTCTAGGAACTGGTGTTGGTCAATTAGACTAAAAAGGATACTGTTGGTATTTCAAATGAGTTGGGCAATACACTTCTCTACGCCATAATTTTTAGTTTCTCCATCATCCCCCCACCCTCCTTTGTTTTTTTAACGTCTGCATTAACTCTGTTGCCAGCACTTCAGAGATTACAGCAAATACTGAAATTGGAAAATCCACTCATTCTTTGCAGCTCAGTGTGCAAGCTACATAAGAACTTAAATAGTTTCTCTAAAATCACTACAGCACCACAAATACTCATGTTGTAAATATTTCTGTTTGATACCAGTGGCTTGAGTCTCAAGTGGGTCCAAGCGGTAAGATAATTAGCAGAATTTAGCACCAAAATATATTAATAAGAAAGATGAAGAGGGCAAGACTTCTTTAGGTTTCTTTTCATCAGTCCTTCCTGCACACAAATATAAACACAATCCATTTATATATATGCTTCTGTGTAAGTATAATCCATAAATCATTGTATATATGCATTTGAAATGAAATATTGACACTGACTTGTTTACTTTTTAAATTTCATCTGCACTGAGTTTGCAGATATAACAAGAGTCAGTTACATTCAGAACTTTAGCATAAAAGAACCCCAAAAGAATAATTTAAGTCTGTCTTGAGTGAGATCATTTAATGAATCTTTTAGATGTTAAGAGGTTTTATACGCTTTAAAAAAGAAATCATTTCCCAAATGCAATGCCATGATATTGCCTCTGAGAGCTAAGAGATAAAGTGATACACATATGCTCAACACATGGATATGAACGAAGTGGTTACCTTGGCAACAACAACCGTGTAAAAGCTTCCTTCTACTAAATTAGAATAGTGAGAATTGGAGAATTTTTTTTTCCAGTCAGATCTTGAAAATAAGTTATTATATTTAATTTGTAGAATTTTTAGACCCTTAGACTTTCTGCAGTTAAACAACACTTACTTTGTCCTATGTGCCTCCAGGTTCTAATATATAAAACTTTTGTGGTATTTGGTTTATATTGATTTCACAATTCAATACATCTTTTTCTTATTCAAATAAAGCTATAGATAGATTTGAACAAACTGAGTTTGCCACCATAATCTGAAACTGTACATATTCCACATAATGCAAACATATACAAAACAAACAATACTTCAGACTAGTTCAACAAATAGCTGCCTAACATAAAGCTACATGCTAGAGCCTGTTATTGAGAAAATTTTATTTCCAGCCATTACAAATAACATTTTTGAAGAGGTCCTAGTGAATCAAGAAGCACAGCTTCAATTCAAGGATTTCCATGTTCCTACAAGGCTTTTCTGTCTGCAAAAATCCTGTGTCACAGATAACTAAAGAAGTATACCTGTGACCATTTCCCCAGGCCATTCTTCACCACTAGAAAACATGCTATTTTTTCTTAGAAGAGTCCAAAGAATCCTCTTACTGCATGTGCTATAACCCACACAAAATATTTCCAAAAAACTAAAACATTTATGATTGGTAACAAAAGACCAGAAGTCACTGCTCAGCATGTGAGAGAAGGAGAGCAAGAAACCTCAAAGACATCTGGAATACTTGATCAGTCACCACTGAAGAATACAGCACTCCCAGTTTTTGCATCATGCATACAGGCAAAGACATTCCTGTTCATACAGTTATATCTTCCTGGGGTCTTGAAGGTTTCCTAGTGCCCAGAGCAGATTGAGAGTTTACAATTAATCTTTTAGATGCAAAGTACACATACCAATTTATATTATATTCTGTCTTATAAGGGTATAAATTACTTATGATGATCTTACTTTTATTCACTGTGGCCAGATACTAGAATAATCTAACACTGTTTAGTTACTGTTTCAGAAATACATTATAACAATAAATTAGTACGTCCATTAAGGCTAGCCCAACTACTTCTTGGGCAATGAGACAGGAGGGTTATGCAATTTACTTTGGCAAATGTACATTTTTATGGTTTTTTTGTATTATAATTTGTGTTGATTACTTTCTAAAACTTTCCATGTGCCTCAGGAAAGAAATACTTTCTGAATACTAGTCTAATATGCTAATTATTATCAACTATTAATCACTTTGGTTAAAATTATGGTTACAAAGTCATGAACCAGGCAAATCTCAGGTACGTGAATTTGCAAATGTCCTGAAATAACTAGAAAAGCTTATTATGTCCAGCATGTCCAATTACAACTTAACCTCCGAGTCACATCAAAAAAATTAGTCTAGTGAAGAAAACTGGCCATTACAATTAAAAATCTCTATCCCACCTTCAGTTCCATACACAGCTGCAACCCAGGAACAGCAGTAGACAGGACTAGACATCTTTCCTGAGCTTACAGAGGTACATGGCAATTGTTTGGACAAAAAAGGTACAGCATCCATTTGCACCCACACAAGCAAAATGCTCAAGTTGTGCTCCATTCTCTTCCATAGGAGACGATCTCACTGTGGACTGCACTAGTGTATAGAGGGCATATATATAGATAGATGTAGATATATGATACAGAGAGAGCCAACACTGGCTATAATATACCTTATTCTTCTCATAATAAGAGGTACTGGGGACATGCGTGAGAAGTGTTCCCTCTGGGAAAAGCCATCATAGGAACAGCACTAACAGTTTAATGTCAATCTAATCAGTGTCACCCTTTGCTGCCTGTGACTGGGCAAACCCATTCCAAGGAAAATGTCCTTCTCAGCAAAAAGTCCTCTCTTCTGTAAATGCTTTCAGCCTATGTACTTGGAGAAGACTTTTAATTCAGCTTGTGCCTGTTGTGTCCCTTCCCAATAAGCTTGAAACTTGCCTCCCCTAAATCCAACCACACCCTGTGCTCAGCCATGAAGCCCCCCTGGCAGCACATGACACAGTCAGATCCTTGCTAAGAGAATGTACATTCTAATGTAGGACTTGTTTACATTCCTTTTGTGGTAATTTGGAAACTATCCCTAAATCTTGTTATGCTGGAATCATTTATTTGAGCAGAAATGCCATTACAGCATCATTTAGCATTAACACCTCTCCCACAGAGTTAACTGTTTGTGACCACACTAGCCAATTACTGTAATTCCTTTCCAGCAGCGATCTGCTGCTGCTGCTTATAGACTCACAGACCCAAGGAAAGGTACACCAAACAGGATACAAAGACCATATGCTAGTGAATGAAAGATAGACAAAGTATCCAAACTGGGAAGAGACAGCTCAAATTAGATTTCAATTGCCTACATACTTTAAAAAAAAAAATTCTTCATGGAGTTACAAATATTTCTTAAAATAATGAACCAGATTAGAACAGTTTCACACCACAGTACCATAATTAGCTTGTACCCTCCTGGTACAATTATATAAGCAACAGCTGTTGAACTACCCTCTGAGCCCTTCAACGAAGTTCTTTACTTCTAACTGCCTAGAAAGTGGATGGTCTTAAAGCTTTTCCATCTTTAATACCGATCTTTTGCCAACTATAAGTGTTCCAGTCCTGTCATACAACATTCATACGGGTGTTGGCTTGTATCTATCTTACTCTGATAGGAAAATGGAGTTAAGTAAAGAGATATAATGTATCTATATTTTGATCCAATGTCAACTGAAAAAATATTCAGTCAGTGGATTCCAGCCTCTAAATGCTATTATAATTGCTAATTACTGGACTAATGTCTACTCTCTTCCATATGACTTAAGTAAATGTAAGGGAAATGCACATCCATAATCACTGTTCAAATTAGGAATTAAGAAAAAAAAAAAAAAGCTTAAACTCAAAACTATGCAGTTTAGTACTTAGCATTTATTTCATGTATTTGTGTGAGTGTTTCACTCCCCAGATGGTCCACTTCAACATAACTTTATAGGAAGACGCTTTTTGTGCTGCATTTCACCAAATCTGGGTAGAGATATCACTCAACATGTAAACTTTTGACTAAATTTTCTGGTGTAAATGAGTTCCAATAAAATTTGGTGGAAGAGTTTTCTACTAGAAAATTCAATCTAAGTTACATTTTCTCTATAATATATCAAATCTGGTAACACTTTGATTCCTAACACTTCTAATTACATGAACTTCTAATTATATTTGTTCATATGTTGTTTCAACTGTACATATGTGATATGCTGCTTTTCACAGATAGTCACATATAGAATCATACACCAAATGATTTCACATAGCTGAAATGAAATTATAAAATCTGATGAAATACAGCATTTCAAATGCTGCTACAGACCTAAGACTACTGGAAAAGCAAAGCATACAATACTTCCTAGCACTACTACAGCTGTCCATTCAAGAAATCTTGATGGCATGTATTTCTGGGGCATGATTTTTGAGCAGAAAGGTCATGCTTATAAGTCAGCAAGTAGCAAGACCTACATCTGTTAGTATGAGATTATGAGAACTGCCATACTATATTGAAGTAAAGCTCTGCCTTATCCAGTACAGCTGCAGTAGCACATGTTGTAATTTAAAAAAAAAAATCTCCCTGAAAATTAGTAATTTGACCGCAGCAGCCTCGCCACGCCGATGATGTAGTTCAGGATGTAACTGTAATACACAAATTCAAGATTTCCTCCTGGTAGACAGTAATTCTTATTTAGAGTAAAAAAAAAGTAAGTAACTTTATATTTAACATGTAGATTCAAATGTAACTTATTGATCCATAAAAACCCCACGATCTTTCAGTAGCAATCTGAATTCTCAGTTATTACAGAGGCAATTTGTGCCCAATAAGAGCCAGAGAATTATAGTGAACATGTAAGTGATGCTATTCTTCCCTTCTTATAGTAACCCTGGTCCAAAGTCTAAACTGACTGGCTAAGCCACAGTGAGAGGGAAAACAAAGGTGCAAAGAGGTAAACTGATTTGGTCTCTCTCACTTCCCAAAGTGAGAGAGACCATGTCAGAAGCTGTGGACAAAATTAAGGCCCTCTGAAATCCAAATCAGATTGCTTGGCTGGGATTTATACCACACAACTCAAAACACATCTCTGTGAAACCATACAGGGCATTTGCAGATGAACAGACCTACAGGGTTGTTACTTTCACATAGAAGAATTATTTAACAAAGAAACATATGAAGAAACTCAGTTCAAGAAACAATCTGGATGTTGCATTTTAAACCAAACAAAATACATGTTGAAATTAATATCCTGTAGGAAAGAGAAAAAGAAAGAAGAGGTATGAGACAAAGTCATTTATATTGCACTTCAACAACTGTGTGTAGCTCCTTGCTACCACAGATCTGCTTTCCAACAGCAAATAATAAAATTATACTTTTTACGCTTAATTATATGCAAATTAAAATTGGGTGCAAATTAATGCAAAGAGTTGAATATCCATTTAATCAGATCCTCCCTGCAGGGTCCAATGATAAAAATGACAGAAGACTTGCATTACTAATTCTGAACTTCTCATATCTTGTACCTACTTACCTTGTAAAGGAACAGCTACTGTAACACCTGCCTGCTGGGCTGGAGGTTTATGCTGATTAGGTCTATAAGAACTAGTGGTAATCCTCCTGAAGGGAAAGTTCAGCTCCCTGAGACAGGAAATCTAAAGAGCAAATCCCTGTAGTAACTGCAATCATTTGGCTGCTGAAATCAACAAGCCACTAATATTCAAAGATAATTTAATAAGCATTTAGGTTGTAGTCTATTCTAACATGGCTCCATGTTGAGGCCACCAATCTACTGTTTACATCTTGCTTTCCTCTCTTAAATCAACAGGGAGGAGAAGTGTCTCTAAACTATCTGATAACATGTATAATCTCCATTGAGTTTTCTTTCCTGAAAGGGAGCTGCTGAATATCTATCCTTTCCTCAGTGTCCAATTTTTTTTTTGCAAGTTTTCATCTTCACTTCTAATTCTAGCATTGAGAGAAACTTTCCAAGGAATAGAAGGGCAAAAGTCTCCTTGATGTAGATTCTCTGTATTATAAAATTGACAAGAGGACCCTTAACCCTGTTTAATAGCTAAAAAGACAAGTGACAGGGGAAGAAAACAGAAATTTATATGAATAAGACCATATTCTATTATGCTGCCTCACATGGTGACAGAATAGACTCATGAATTTTCATCTGACATGACATTCAAGATCATTCCCAGGGTCTTATTGCAGAGAATGCAGATTTGCCTTTCTCCCCAACTCAGAGGACTGTTCAAACCACCACCAGCTGGTCTGGTTTCTCATCAAGTAATCCTTATAGAGAACAAGGATGAGAACATCCCCCCATCTCAGTATACTGCTACAGGGAAAAGCTATAATTCCTCTGGGGATGATAACTCCCACCAGCCTGAAGAAAGGTTCCCCTTACTTTGCTCAAAAAACCCAGGCAGTCCCGTTGAGGGAGCAACAAGTGATAAAACTGGGTTAGGGAGATACCATTTGAATGGTGTAGCAGGAGTGATACTTCCAGGGTTAAGTATGTGCGATGGATCCATTTCCTTTCAGCCCAAGAGTGCAGAGAAATATGATGGTAAGATGAAAGACGCAGACATTATGGATGACAGCAGTGAGTGGTGATGCAAAGCTTTCCTCCTGGGTAGTGGTAGGAAGAACTTGCAGTGAATCACTGCAGAAAAAATACACAACTACTGGAAACGAAGTGACATCTCAGTAAGCCCTCTCTAGGATCTAATGCATCTCCATGTCTAGAAGGAACTAATTTACTGTTCTGTTATCAAGACAAACTCAATGATAAATTATTTCTTCTGCTATCTAGAAAGGTTAAAAGTAAGCTTTTCATGACAGACACACACAGTTCAGCCTACAACCTAACACAGCACATCTGCCTGTAACACAGATTCTCCCATTACTTTTCTTCAAAGATGGGAGTTTCAGCAAAACTTGAGTTCAAAATCTAATTCATGTCCTTGCTGTAGTGGTTGCTCAGCTAACACTGACTATTAAATAAGCACAGAGAGTATTTTCTTTAAAACTTCCTACAGTATGTTATACATATTTTGAAATTTCTTTAATCACTCACGAGATAAATGCATAAATATAGACTTCAGTGAGTGTGCTCTTGGCTCATTAAAACACAATCATGGTATTTTCTGCCAAGCATATATTTATTTATTTAAACCAGTCTGTCCGTGAGAACTTTTTAGGTGCCACTGTGTCACTTGCAAACAGGATTCTATTTCATACATTTTTGATCTAACAGTGTTCCTTAGAAGCTTTTTTATTATGTCCATTTAGCCACTGCCATGAGAAATGCAGTAGTAGAAGAGGGAACTTTTGTTTTCCTTTCCTTCATCCTTCCAAAAACTTGCGTTTTTCTTGGCGTTACTGATTTTATTTTTCTCCTATAAGCAGGGTTAAATCATTTCAACCTTTTTTATTTGTCATTTTTAAGCCACACTTTTACTTCAACTAATATTTTTTCTTAACATTTCAATCTAATAAAAATGGCAATAATGTTTTCTTCAATGGGATAACCTCATTATTCAATAGGGCAATTCTAAGTTGAAAATGGAGACATGGTTTTCTCTTCCCACTGTGACTAAAAAAAGATGCAAGAACATCTACAAGAACTGCAAGTTCTAAAACTCTGAAATATATGGGGAAAGACAATGAATGTTGTTTAGACATCTAAAGATAGATTGATGGAACTTTTTCGTATCTAAATACTTCTGAAAATTTAGTGTGTGCTGAGAATAGATATTCACTATAGCTAATACTTCTGTTCAGTGACTACTGAAAACACAAGAAGTCAAACTTCTTAAGTATCTCCTTTTAAAATCATGCATCCATCTCATTACAGGTTTTTTCCTTAAGTAACTTAATGAATCATTTAATTTACATCTCACAAAGGGAGGCATGCTTCTTGAAAAAACCCTAGGTGACAAAGTATCCTTGAAGCAGACAACAAGCAGTTCACCATTCTCTAATATCAGAAAAAGCAAAAATAAACAATATGAATAAATGTATATTGGGTAATATAAAGACGTGTATTTTTAATGTACTCTATCTATTAGCAAAAAAATATTACTAATTATTACCGTAAGATTAAATCTGTTTGTAAATCAGTGTGTCTCAATTGTTTATACCTACTAACAGGACTGAAATTTCTTTAGGAAAATAATTAACAGATTAAAATTAATTATTTAAATATAGGGTTCCTGCCTGCTGACTTAAATCATGATTAAAATTGCTGATTTAAATCAAGCCACCCTATTGTGACCTACCAAAAAAAGTTTTCTGAATTGTAATCAAATAATATGCAGTATTCAGTATTAATTGGAGTGTTTTATGTTAGCTCTGGTTTCTGGAATGACACATGCAAGTGCTTCCATAGGACTGAATTCTTAATTCCTCATTTCCCCTTTCATTACAGATGTCAGTTCCAGGTTTTATTGCGTAACATGTACAGTCTCATTTGTACAGAAAACTGTATGAGGTGGCAAGGCATTAAACTGCATTGCAAGAGACAGCATTTCTGAAATAACTGAAATGTATCAAATGAGTAACAGGTATATCTATATCAAAATACCAACAATAGCTCCCTATAAAAACTCACAGGTCTAACTAGTAATCATTAGATAATCTGTGACCTATTATTCTAACTCAGATTCTGTTAATTTCTAATTACTAAGAAAATAAAGCTCCTGACAATGTCTCATGTCCAACACACATAGTTCCTCTAAATGTTTCTGTATTTACCATCCAAATGAGCACGCTGTACATATACAGTTTCTTGGAACTGTAAATACGTTTTCCCATATTGTCTTTATATAATTGACATTAAGAAGGATAATTAAATCCAATGCTGCTCACTAGCAACTCTGCTTTAGATCTCAGAAAAACAAGCCTTTCTCACAGTCTGTTCATATTTAACTTCCAATCTAATTGTGTTTAAATGAGCTTACATTTGGGTATCTATCATTTGCATACAGAAATTAAAGACAGGAAAGGGGGTTCTCAGGAAAAATAAAATGGAACCATATCATTCCAAAAACAGCGTACTGAAATAGTCTGTACCAAGAAAAATTACTCTCTTCCCTAAAAATCACCAGCTATCTTTATCAAAATTTCAGGAGATTGGTCACATCCCACAGATTACCACAACTACTTAATTATTAAAATTTATCTATTACCAGAACCAGATGGCATCTTTAGATCTCTTATTACAAAAACAAGATAGGCAAACTAGTACAGCAAGAAATACAATTGTATCACATAGCTGACGTTAACGGGATGAAGTTTATAAAAATGCTTTTATGTGACTGATGATTTACAGTTCTATCACCCTAACAAGACATACATTGCATTGACCTTTGGATCTTTAACACCACACTGAAAACAGGGGCACAGTTGTTTGTTAGATGTCAATCAAGTTTTAGTTTACCAAAAAAAAAAAAAAATCTAGGCCTTGTGCTATTTCAATCCCCCAAAGACCTGGGAGAAAGATATGGTTACAATTCTGCTAAGTCTCCACACTATTCTGGATTCTTCTTCAGGCAACAAAGTACTTAAAAACAGACAGAACATACTTTGGCATCCTATACCTCTCTCCATTTAAAGTTGTAGCAGATACTATTGACTAGCATATGAACATATACTTGAATGACATTGTTGAACCTTCATATTTAATTATTTTACCATTGCTCTGGAAGAAAAAAAAAAAAAAAAGAAAATGAAGCTACAGTAAAGCTACTCAATTCCATTCACAATTGCAGTGTCTGCTGGAGGCCAACTGACAAGCTAATGTGATAGTCAGTGGTGTGTCGCTTTGAAGTTAATCAAGCCAGTACCTACACCCCAGAAATCATGGGCTGGACTTCAAAAGATTGCAGGGGAAAAAATATATCAAGAGATCCTGAGGGGAAAAGTATGATGGATGACAAAGAGTTGCCCATTTAGATAATTATGTAAATGGTCACAAAACTATGTCTGTGAAACTCCAAGACACTAAAGGGAAAAGCGTTCATAGGAATGAATTAACTTGATTTGAAATGCAACAAATCATAAAATTTGCACAGAGATCATGTCTTTAATAATTTAATCAAAATCTTCCTTGCTCAACATAATAATTTTCAAAACTTAGCAGGAACATGCAAGTTAGACTTATCATTAGTTCCTACTATTTCACCTCTGCTTGCATACTACATTAATACAGTTAGTTTTAACACGGACAAAAGTTCACTCTCAAGATGCCACTGGATATATACCATAAAGCTCACTAGACAAAAACTGTAACAATTCCCTCAATGAAAGAAAAAAAAAAGTGACAAAAGAGGAAGAAAGCTAATCTGTAGCATGTGTAATTTCCTCCCTTGATTTTCCAGAGTAAGAAAAATTCCACAATGCTCCAAGGATAAGTTTCCAAGGTCCCTGAAGACCCTGACCAATTGAGGACACAGGCCCATATGTATTTGATCTGGCTATTGGCCAAGACAGATTTGATGTCAGAAGATACACGATGTTCAATTCTCATCTCTACTTTCCGTGAAAGATAGTAATAGAACTATTGCTTAAGATTTCATTTTGCAAATTCCAAGGTCTTGAGGCTCTATTTCTGTTTTTACTACTTGCTACCCTTCAGGCAATAAGTTTCATTAACCCTTGCTTTTACACTAGCCATTACCATCTCTGTTAAATGTTACATTTTTCATCTAGATCTTGCACTCACCTACTATGACCTCAATGTATAACCAGATGCTGGAGTTATTGTTCTATTAGATACATACAGTGCCTAGCAGAAAACGACTTCTGTACTTGAACACAAGTTGTAAGTTGTTATAAGGCAAATAAAAATCAATGTTAATATTCATCTTCTCGGGACTGAATGCTTCCAATGCACAGCTTGCTCTGCAGCATGAAATCACGTGAGAGAACTGCTTGAGTCACGAGAATGTGATGGTACACCTTGCTAACAGCCTTCTCAAAAAGCCTCACACACAAAATAAATGCTCTGAAACTAAGCCAAGTTGCCAGAGCAGGAGGAACCATCAGTTCCTGACAACTGACTTGTCAGTCAGACGAACCATCTCAACTCAGTGACTTATCTGTCCTTGTTCTGTGAATTGTAAATCAGGAAGAAAGACGAGGAGGCTCTTGGGTTGGTCATGGCACAGAGTTTAAATCTCACAATTTTTCACCAGTTAATGGAAAAGAAAATAATAAAACACAAATATGTCATATTAATAAAATATTACTTTAGGTGCTTAACCTTCTTTATAATTAATATTAATGAAATAATTTAAAAAACTGATGTTAGTTAATTCTTTCTTTTGGCAAATAAAGTACCCAAACATCAATAATAGTAGTTCAGGCTTCAGACGCTTGGTCTCTATTCACTGCTGTACAGTTTGGAAAATTTTAATGGCTGTTGAAGCTAAGAAAATTAGATAGAGAAGTGGCAGGGCAGTAGCCTGTCATCAGCCCAGCCCAGCACTGCTCTTGCAGGTCTCTTCCTCTTTGCCACCCTCTTCTCTTACTGTTTTACCAGCATGTTCACAGAACGGAAGCACAGACTGCCTTATACCCTGACCTCATGAGGGGATCTTCCTTCCCTCTGACATTGTTGCTGTGTAACTTCAGTGACTGAGCAAAGACAGCTGCCAAAAGCACAAATCACAGGGAAGCAGCTACTCACAACCGTATAGGCTTCTACTAGTTTCCTTTTCAACTCAGGCAAGACTAATACATAGGGTTTGGTAGCTGGGTATTATTTTGAATCTTATGGTGTTGAAAGCAAGCAGAGAACAGCTGTATTTTGGACAGATACAAAGAACTTGGTTAGAAGACTTCTTTTCACCATTTTGCCTTATCCTGATGATAAACAAAAACCATTACCCTTGGTGGGATGGTGAGCTTATAAGGCTTGGAACAGTTGTACTACTAAGGCTTCCCCATACCACACACCAAAAATCAAAGTTTTAATCAGGCCATAAAGAGCAGCATAACCTGCTTCCACCACACATTTGTCAAACTCACAGAAATTAGGTATGAGGCCTACCATTACCCTTCTATAACACATGAAATATACTTGAAACTGTGTTGATTCACCTAATTAAGACCAATTGCCACCACTGCCAGTCAAGTCAGAACATAAGACATCTCTAATCAGCTAATCAGCTTTCTAGAATATTAGACACTAAATTCCTGGCAAAAAATATACCTCTGGAAAGCTACGTCAGGGAACAAAGCGACAGCATTCAATTTTACCTTAGTAAGATATTCAGAGTTGCATTAAAGGAAAACTTGAATAAAAAATCAGCACCAATAAGAAAGGACTGTAAAGTCTTACTGAAACTCAGTGGGAAATGGGTATTAAAATTCCAGAGGCTCCCTATAAAAATTTCAGCCACATTATAATTATTATCTGGTGTGGTTGTAGGCATCAGGGTGACATCACAATGTTTTTAAGTGAAGCATCCATTCTATAGACAGCCTCCAAGTATCACTGCTTCCTTTCCAACTTACTGTACCTACTGTCTATGTGGGTACCTGGAGCTTGAACTCATTAGGATCTTACAGCCTCATTTTATTATTTTGACAGGGTGATAAATTAAAAGTCAGTGTAACAATACAAATTATACTGAACTTAAGTTTCTCTTATTTGTCAGGAAAAAAAAAAGTCACATTTTTATGTTTCTCTTGTTCCTGAATACTTTCACTTCAGCATTATGGACACCTTCCAACATTATTAAGGATCACTTTCACTGATAGGAAGGTCACATTTAAACAATAAGAACAAGAAAAATATGCCTCTGAATTCGTACTTCAGTAAATTTTGAGTGTAATCCAGATTCAAACTGAGGAGACATTTCAAAAGCATTAAAACATAGATTGATGGTTGGTGAGTTTTAAAAGCAACTGAAGACAAGGAATTCTGAAAATCTCTCATGGAATCTATTTCTACTTCACTTGTCAAATATTGCTAAAAGTCTAGCTTGAACTGATTTAGATGAAAAACAGAGTTTTTGACCTTATTTTTAAAACTGCTAAGAAGCTCGTTGCTCTCAATTAACAGAGACTGTAGATTTATTCAGAAAATAAAATAGTGCCTTAGCAGTCTACAAGCAAGACTGTTACTTTTGAAGTAGTTAAATAAATTTTGGAAGGAGCACAGGGGAACTAAATGGCTTCCCTGTCTTCTATAATGCTGGACCACCTTGTTGTATGTGTTAAAACAGCTCCCATTTTGAAGTATCGAATCTGGCTAAGATGACATTTATGATGTTAGTTAAGTTAAAGGGTGCTGGATGAACAAAGAAAATAATGAGAGGAGCCATCACTGGCCTCTAAATGGAAAACAAACAGTCAGAAAAAGTGAGCATGGCCTTGAGTTTAGTCCCCCAAGCTACCACTTCAAACTGTGTATACCCACAAAGACACAAAATTTAACTAAGTTAGGAAAGGAAGGATTCAGCTCAGTGAGCATTTTATATCATCTCCCTGGTTAATTTTTTCAGCACATTTAATTCCTTTCTCAGATACTCTTCTTACACTTGGCATGCAAAGCAACACAGTCATGGCTAGCAAAGCAGGGAGAGCTTCTCTGAAGATTCGAGTAAATGCTCTGACACACAGAACCATGCTGATTTCCAGACAACAGTTTGACATCTGCTCCATCAAGTAAAAATGAGACTTTACAAAGCCTAGCTTCAATTCATTTTAAAGCCTTATTTGAAGATCCCATTTTAGACCCTCTTGCTGTAGATTTCACTTCCCTGGCTGCTTAACATGCACATCGGACCCTCCAACACTGAGCCATATAGATTTGTCTTTGTCTTTTGTGTTAATTATTAGCTGCTGCAGAGCTGTCTCTGTGGGTGAACGCACACAGAAACAAAGGCAGCAAGGTTGTAAAACCTTTTATCTCTATCAGGGCACATTATTTGATAAGGTGCTAAGCTAATAGCAAAGCATGTCAAATTGTGTTTAGACAGATCAGTGTGCTGGGAATTGGAGGTTATATTTGTCTCTGCAAACCAGCACCTACAGAAGCAAAGAGAAAGTCATACCAATATTCACAACGCTATGTAAACCATAAAGTATCTCAAAGTGGTTATTTTACAAATGGCTTTAAGATAATGAACCTCTGTAATTTTATTCTTTTGAACTTAAATCATTCACATTCTCATAAAAGCAGTGAAAGTAGGAAACAGAATAATGGGCAGTGAACAATGCAATATTGTGTCAACATTACATAGTCTATCTTTTAAAAGCATCTCTGAGCACCCAGCTGGAGAGATTACCTTTGCAGTAAGATCTAAACATCTTTCTCTGAGAAACAGGCAAGTGTGTGCATCAAGGAATTCAAAGATGACAAAATGAAACACTTAAAAAAACAAAACAAAAAACCAAAACTAAAAACAAAACCAAAAAACATTCTGCATGTTAAATGAAGTAGTATGGTGTGAATTTAATCTTTTAAGAAAAAATCATTTTTAAGTTCCAAGGTATGGATTTTGCCTTTTTGTTTGACTTTTATTTCCCCACCTCCCTCAAAGATATTTCTATTTTGGTTTTAGTGGTCTAACAGCACTAAATGCAAGGCAGCAGCTGGACAACACCACTTAATGGGAAGGCAACAAAAATATCATTTACCCTGAATGTGAACAACTGATAATGATGCCCGGACACCCTGGAAAACACAATGTGGCCCTTCCTCCAGAAACCCTTACCTTTTCAGGTACCTTTGTCAACTTACACATTTGAAAGCCAAGTCTTGCGAATCAAGGCTGTATGTGCTCATTGTCACCATCTCTTTGAACACCCACAAGACTCTTCCTATGTGAAGGTCTCAAGATATTACAAGGAATTACCCCAAATGCTAGGTATCTAACTTGTATGAAGGTTACAACTTTGATTATTTTAAAGTCACTGGGACCAATAAACACATTTAGATCACCAGGATTTCAGATACTAGAAGATGGTTTCAGCACACTTAATAAATGAGTCCTTTGTAAACCAAGTTTGAAATAATTAAGGTTCAGATAATCTGATTTATTCTACAAACCAAGTTGAGATTATTTTTCAATCTTTGCAGACCCTGTGATAACCTTGAAATTAAAATCTTATGCTTTCAACACTTCTGCCCTAAAAATCACACTTACAGAGCTGTAATAGATTCAGTTTATATGACTGTGTGAGAGTTTATATGTAATAGGATACTTATGTATTTTAGTTCTTGCGCTGATTAATAGGCAAATTGGGCTCCAAAATGTCACACAGACTCTAAGCAATAAAACTGACGATTTTTTTCTTCAGTTGTTAAGGCAAACAACTGTGAAACATCTTTAGTGTGAGTAGTGGTAATTACACCTCTTTCTTATCCAAAAATGAGGCTTCCAGAAAAAAAAAAAAAGGCTTCTAATGTTGTCTACTATTATTATTAATTCAATATTCTCTCCTGGAGAACCTTATGGACTGGTTGTCTAATACTGCCTGTTGTCTACCCCAGCACTGATACAAGCCTGTTTGCTTATGGTGCAACTGATAAAGAACCAAACATGCACAAAACTGGGGTACATTTTAATCTTAGCTACTAACTCCATTGGGATGATATAGGACATGAGGCAATGGTTTATAGAGACGTGGCATGTGTTGCTTCTTCTGTGTCTTGTTACTGTAGTTTGAGCTCCATCTGAGATAAAAAGCAGAATAGCAACAGGCTTCATGGTGGACAAATTTGTGTGAATCCCCGTGTCACCTGTTCGGGCAAGAAGACAGACCGAGCTAATAATTTCAACTGGTAAGCTTCTTGTGTGAATACATGAGTGCATGTATGCCTATATGTGTGTCTTTTGGGGTTTTTCAAATATTATCATGATAAATCATCTCTATTCCTGATCGAGGAAAGCAAAACTCACTGTCGCATTACTATTTGTGAACTCTCAACGAAAAAATGGAATTGGATTTTGATAAATTCGATAACATTTCTTGCCCCTTGAGGCTTAGTTGAGAATAAGATGATGCAGGACTAGCTGTGTTTTTAGAAAACACCCTAAATAAACATTGATTCTTTCCCCAGTAGACAGGCTACTACTCTTTCTGTCCTCCCCCCAAAACTGCTTTAAAAAGGAAAGGTGTATGCAAATAAAGAAAGAAAGGATGGGGAAGGTTAAAACAACAGACTTTCAGTACTGAATAGAAAACATCTGATGTTGATGGGACCTAGAAGCACTTAATAACTCACTACTGTGGTCAAATATACCTAAGGTTACTGAATTCCACCATCTTTAATTTGAGAACTCTTGGAGGGAGGGAAGGGAAGCAGAATGAACTGAGGTTATTACAGTGACCTGAAGTGTGAAACTGTCTCATCCAAACAAGGAATTCGTATTCTACCCAGTAAGAATACCCAGCGATCAGGCAGGCAGACAAACTAATCGGGGTGTAGATCAGCAACCTGATGAGGGAAGCAGCTGCATTTGCAACTAAGAGGCAAGTTCACCCTTTCTGATGAGATCATAGTAGCTGCAGATTCCCATATAGATGAAAAACTTCCCTCTCAACTTTTTCTTTGCTATGTGTCTGGAAAAGTAGAGACTTTCTGTATATTCTCCAGTCTTCTGACCCCCAGTAAGTATCTAGTCCTCTTAGAAATTACTTTCTTCCACTTAATCTTAAGTTACCAATCACCAGTTAATCAACATCATCCAAGCTCTTGCTTTTGAACACACTGAAGAGAAAAAAAATTCAGGGTGTAGCATGGGTCCTTCCATTTGAATAAGTAGGCCAGCAAACAGGCAGATGGCAGAAGCAAAACATGTGAGAATTAATAAACCATTACATAATGCTTTTCATCCAAACATGTACAAGTGGTTAAACAAAAAGTTTGTAATCACTATTCTCATTTTAAAGGTTAAGGCATGCAACTCATACAGAAATGAAAATGCTTATCCCAAGAGGCCAGCTGCAGAACTGAGAAAGAAGGATGCAAGAAAATAAAAATCTCCAGTCCCCCCTTCCCCGCTCTGTTCCAAAATATTCTGTTCATCCTTAGAAATAAACATGAAGTACTTGCTTGTTGCCTGCTCCTACTAAATATAAAGTTATTTTAAGACCATGTTAAATGCATCCTTCTTAGTCTAACCCTGCTATTAATGTAAGGTTGATAAACAAAGTATAAATATTGAGTCAAAACATGAGGAATTATTTCATCCCAGAACTGATTGTAACAACATCGCTAGCTTGTATGTTATACCATTTAAATATATTTTCCAGTCATATAGATATACTTGCATAGGGTTTCTAAGCCACAAAACACATATGTAATTTATAAGAGCATGACACTCAGCGAGAGGATGCAAATGAGAGCAAACAGAACAACCCAGATAGAGAAACCTCATCCACCCACAAAGATGGGTTATGCATGTCGCATTTTCCAGCCTATTTCTCTTAAACATGTTTTGCACTTTCTAGTGCTAAAAATAACTCCTTTACACTAGAAAAAGAGCAGTGGCAGAAACCAGTGCTTGCTGGCAAACTGCTGTCTCTCCCACACACACATAATTTTTTATTTTTGAGGGAAACAATTTATTTGTAGCACTTCAGACACGTTTAACACAGCTGTTAAGTGGCCATACTTCACATTAAATAAGCTGAAAATTGTATTTCTTTTTTCTTGTGTAGGTCTAATCAGCTCAATTCTGCTTCTACTGGCACCCATGTTAGTTAAGTGGCTCAGAGAAATCTCCCAGCTGCAAAACTACTGAGAGTAGATTGACTTTAAAAAAAAATCATATGTACGTGCATACACCTAGACACATTTTATTCATCTGATTGGTTAATGGAACATGCATTTATTGTGTAAGTTACCACACTGGGAAAGAAATGCAACAACAAATCTCCCCTCCATCATAAACAAATGTATCGTCTAAGCAAGATGCGATTTTGCTTTGCTTTCCATGACATGATAACAAAATGTAAAAGGACATGAAAATAAAGCTGCATGTTAAAAAAAGGATCTTTTTTTTTTTTCTGTAGAGAAGACTAGGCACTTTAAAAATATTTAACACTTGCTACATCGATGTTAAATAGTATTAGTCCTCCAGAATGCTTCACAGAAGTAAATCATATCTAGCCCATGCAACAATCCAAAAATACTGATATAGGTCTTGTTCCTTATTAATAATACAACACAGAGCAGTCTTTAACAGACACATTTAAGTTGTTCCTGTTCCCCGGGAGAAAGGACATATGTACCAACTTCTTGAGACTGGCTACCTTATTTAGCATTTCCATAAAAATCCAGTAGAAAAATTATCATATATCAACATACTCATGTGCACTTTTATTCATAAATAAAAGTGTTAAGCAAAAGTCACCAAATAGTGCCACCTGCTGTAACCTGCCCAACAGCGCCAGGCAACAATCCTGTTCTCCATCACCTTAAATGCACAGAATTCAGCATTACACAGCCAAACCCCTTCATTCAAGTGACACTAAAGAGCTATAAGGAGAAGAAAGGAACAAAGAAACAAACAAATATAATGTAACGGAGCTCTTCTGGAAGCAGAGGGATATAAGCAGTCTGTTGTTCCAGTGCCTATCCCCTTTTGTAGTGCCAGCCAGGCTGGTGAACTGGCAGCAATCTGCCTAGGAAAATCCACGAACAAACACTGATACATACACTCACAAGCAAACTCCTTTAGGAGAGCAATTTATGAACAGATCATTAATAAGGATGATATGTTACCACTGAGATTCTAACAAGAACCTCCTACAGGTTCCAGATTAAAGGTTTTGCAGTTGAAGAAACAGAACAAATTGCACTGCCACAACCCATGTATCATAGAAATCAAGAGCCAAACTCCCAGGATACTTCTCCAGTACTTAAAAACAATTAAGGTAAAATTCCACTGTAAACTCTAAAACAGTCAGAGTGGTAAGGTACCTTAAACTTGGACATTTATAAGACAAATAGTTAGCTGAAACATTTTTAAATATCTGCTGAAGACACCTAAACTGTGTCTAAAAGACAATATGCTAATTTCTCAAATAGCCACAACTCAAATGAAAGACAGCAGGATACTTTTAAGGTGGTCTTAGCATTTTCACAGGATCCTGAGCAACAGGCGTAACTATCCACTCACTAAACATGAAGCAAGGTAATGGAAATCATACACAGAGTCAAAAACAAAGCTGGGTTTCCTCAGGCCCGTGCTGATACAATCCATCATGACATAACTCAAGTGAACTAAGTATATTGAAACTACATGTTCATCTCACATCTGGATAGAACTAGTTTTCTACCCTTTCATATGTGTCTTAAACTCTAAGTTGACCAAATGGATCAGGCTGACATCCCATCTAATCACAACAATACTTTATTTTAGCATTTGTATCTTTTACCTGGGGCCAGAAGTTTCACCTTCAACCAACTTTGCAATTGTTGCATACTATTTGATCACCACCTGTACCTAAGAGGTGACTCGAACTCCTCAATACAAGCATATTAACTTAGCAGCTAACAAAATGCATTGTGAATTAAACAAAAATGAATAAAAAATGCTACATAAATGTAAACTGTTATTAAAAGAACCAAGGATATTTCTGTGTTACTTCCATCACTAATTTTTCAATCACATTTCTACATGACTTTTAATTTTGTAAAAGTAGATTAAGTGCAGGCTGATTTGTATTTTCTAAATCACGATGAAATTACAGTTTAAAGTGTTGTGTCACAGGTAAAACTGTTAAAAGCCACAACAGTAATGACAGTAATGAAAAAGTATCCATATTAATTACTTGTACATTTATCGAGTAATTTTTTCCTTCTCCACCCTTTTTTTTTTTTTTTAAAGACACCATTTTTCTGTATTTTATCTGACTTCACTCAAAAGGATACATTAACTGAAAGCACTGGAGGGTCAGATTGTCATATATCCCTAAGGAGCCCTTCCTGCTGCCTAGCTGTGCAAAAGAACTCTAAATCAGGTAGATACTGAACTGAAGGTTATTACAATATCCCCTGCACAGTTTATTCGTATTCTGAATAACTAAGCTCTAAGCTCTTGTATCTTTTCACCAGGTGAGATCTAAGCCTTCAGGCTTTCCATATCTTTGCACTCTTTCAAGCCCTACTCCTGGTACTGAGTACAAAACTTCATGCTGTTATGATACAGAAGTTAGCACTTACAAGAAATTTCAGCTAATATTAAGAAATCCCAACATGCTCTAATTCCAGGTCGACTGTTTCCTGAGGAACTCGTGAAGTAAAGTGTGCATTGCTCATACCTGGAGTTCAGTACTAAACACTTTTAAAAAACTTGTGTTTTTTAACACTCAGCATTAATTAGTTCCCTTGCATTTTAGATTATGAAAATATTTTGTAGACATTAAATGGATTAAAATTGAAAACATCTTGTGAAATCATAAAGTTTTAGTATCTTGTTAGAGATGGATAAACTAAGGCATTGAAACATTAATGGCAGTATCCTTAACCTTACCTTATGGGTAAGGTGAAGAGTACAAATCTTAATTCATGCATTTGAGAAAATAGCTGCCTTTAAAGTGTGACTGAGCACAGCTTTACAGTTGATGAAAGATTCTAAATCTAGAGCTATTAGGAATCTCCAAATAAAAACTAACCAATATCTGGTATCAATGGAATGAAAGATGTTATAAGAAATAGTCGAAGAATACAGTTCCAAAATTCTATTTTTCAGGCTATCTTGAAAATGTAAACACCAAGTCTGGGGGGTTTTTTGAGTGCACTAGTGACCCAGGAATCCCACACTGCTATAGCCAAAGAGGACAATCACACAGCCTACCATATTCTGAGGAGTGCTTAAAGGTAATCTAATACAGTTAATAAAATTGGTCAAGGTACACCACTAGCTGTACATGAGCATATGAGATACATATGCCTACACAAATGTGTGTGTGTGTGTGCAAACCCATCAGAGAAGCCTATTATGTATTTTTCTTGTTTAGTGTGCATGTCAGCAGGACTAAAATGGATGTGGATATCTAAATTTATTCCTTATCCCTGACTTCATAGAACAGTTAGAGAATTGTGCTTCGTACAACATGTCCTCAGTTTCTCACCCTCTGGATAAAAATTTACCAGTACTTTCAATGTCACACTGGAGTCACCTCCATCCACCCACCTGGAAGACAAGAGTAGCAAAAAACTGAAGAGTATTTAGAGACTGCTTTCTACAGTGTGTATAAGGGAGTGAAATGGCATGTGCATGTGTTGAAAACAGTGCTGGTTAGATGGAAAAGCTAGATAAACAAAACCGACAGGTTGTATTGAAAATATATGAATTCCTAATTCCAGGCAACTGGAACTAGGAAAGCAGTTCCAAAATACAAAAAATTTTACAAGCTCCGTTCAAAGAAAAATACTATTGGCAAAAGTAAATCAGCAGACATCTCTCCTGACTATTACGTGCCCCCAAAGTAGAAAGAAAAACTGAAAGACTAATCCCTTTTTATAAACATTTGCCAGATACAGTTAAGACTGAAAACAATAAAAATCTCTGTTAAAATTTCTGAATATTTTCATTAAGTTACCATCCATTGTAGCATAACCCACACTCCTAAGTCCTTTATCTGCACAGAGAACAGAGACCTACAAGCTTTATAGCTGCATGTAATCCATGTTGCTACCACCTCTGCACCACTTCCAAGAATGTCCATTTATATTCAACAATTAAAAACAACAGACTCTTAGATGCTACCAAGGATCAACCCTGAAATCTTTTTTATCTCATATATTCATATGCATCCTAAGAATAAAGTTTGCTCTGAGATATACAGGTTGATACTCTGGCTTTGGGATCCATCCACTGAGTGCTATTTTACACATCTTCAGTAAGATGTCACTTAAAATACTACATATGGTTTTCATCACATTTATGCAAGAACAAAAAAATTAAATCGGAAGAAATTCAAAGGGGACAGTTATTAGAAAAAAAGGAGTGTCAGCAAAGAGATATTATGAGAGAACAGATTTATTTTGCTAAAAAAATAAATGCTGAGAAAGAATATCTGACTTCATAGTATAAATATCAAGGAGAGATAAAGCCCACTTAAGACAGATTAAGGATCAAATGGCTATACTTTAGTCATGAACATTATTCCCACTAATGTTGCAAGAGTATCCTTTAAAGTAGCTAATACAAGAAAGCTAACACTATTTTTAAGTTGAAGACAGAAACTTGATATAGTTAAATCCACACGGATCTGATGCGGTCTCTTATGGAGAGCACCTAAAACACAGCTAGGTCATTGTTTCTTTTCGTTATAATTGCGCCTATGAATCCTCTACATCTGGACAGTAATGGCTACCTACAGAAACCTAGAGAGGATACACTTTTCACAGTCAGCACATAATTTCAATTCTGTGTAAAAGAAAAAAGAGGAGGAAGAAATGAAGGGTATATGCAACTCAAAAACCAATTTGGGTACCAATGCTTTTAATGACAGTAGCACGCTGCAGAACCGTATTCCCCTTACAGACACAATTTAACTTACCTAGACCATTCAGTCTATAATATTCTTTGTGAAAATTAGATTTGAACAGACTGCTTCAAAGCTCATTTGCACCTTGAGGTTTTGGTGTTGGGGATTTTGGTAGGTTTTTTTGGTTTTGTGGTATGTGGGTTTTCTGTGGATTGTTTGATTTTTTTTTTCCTTGTTCTTACTTTTGTAATGCTACAATCCAGAGAATCTAGTAAGTTAATTAAAAAACCCATTGTCACTACAGGGTCATTGATGTATGCTGTTGGCTTTCTGTATTTTATATGCACAGATACCTCTTTAAAGTCTTTATAAAATATTTATTACTGTTGTGTCATATGGAAACTATATTTTACATACATATATTTAAGTGTACGTATGTATCTACGCATGCAGATTATGTTCCATGGATTCCTTTCAACTAGCTGTTCACTATAAAATTGCTTGAAATTACCAGGCAGCTAATTGGTGAGAATCAGAAAATCCTTTCAATAACTCTATTTGTACAATAGCCAGCTTGCAAGAAGAGAGTTGTTATGGAACATGCTCCTTTTTGAACGCTCAATTCTACAAGATGTCCATGGTCTAATGGGGAAATCCCCTTGCAGGAAACATCAAAGGCAACTAGCAGGCTGGAAAAATTCAGGCCTCCAATTGGTAAACTACCTTGAGATGTCTCACACGAAAAAAACATATAATCTTTGTCCGAGATCTGCCTATTTGATTTTTTTTGTAGTTGAGTCTCCTTCTCTCTGTGCTGAGGCCCTATGTGAAAAATAAATTTGAAATCCTGTAACATTACAGTTGGGTAATTGGCAGCAATGGGGCACCATCAACTGCAGTAAACTAACCATTTAAGCTATGAATCACATTTATGATTTGCACTGTAATTGTTAAAAATGTTCATCTTGACTGTAAATAGCAGTTCAAAGAAATCAATTTAATAACATATACAAATATATACTTCCAGACACAAATACAGTGTTAGAATACTTGATTTTAATTGACAACTCATATTCAGTTCCTACATCTCAGGATGTGGTATTAAAATCGCCAATGAACTGTTAATTTTTACTTTTCTTTTACAACAGTGACACTTGAACGCTCATGAATACTTTTGTTCACGTCAAAAGGAGCTAGTTTGATTACTGACTCTTTACAAAGTAAACACATACTTAAACTGCTTTCCTGAAAAGCAGAAGTAAAAAGAACAGGAATGAAGCAGGAAATTCATTTAAAAAAAAAAAATTTTGACTATGAAGATTTGTGTTTAGTTAGGATGGCTCTGTGCTTCTCCAAATGACACTTGGAAAACAACTTACAGGATAATGAAGAGAACAAACAACACTCCAAAGTGAGGTCTAAAAAGCACGTACGGTCTGCTTAATATATTTTAAGACTACCAGGACGCAAATTTTAACAAGTTACATATGGGGCAAGCAGTTCCTGCACCAGAGAAGTATAAGGCTCGATGCCCATCACCACACTGCTGCCCTGCTCTCTGTCCAGGGCTGAGAACAGTAGTGTTGGGCCCAATATGGTATATTGTTCTTTTAGCTATTCACTCTGGCACATATTTTATCAATTTTTCTTGCCCCTTTATACTCTCATCTCATTTTTTCCTCTCTTCTTCCTCTTCCCATTTCAATTTATTTTCTCATTCTTCCCCTTTCCCTATACCAAGCTTTCCCATTTAACACCTTTATCTCAACTTGTACTCCAGTCCTCCTCCTTCCAACCATGCCAAGTCCTTTTTCTTCATGCAACAAGGCTTGGGAATTCTCTGAAAGTAGCTATCCACACAAAGATCACATTTCTCTGTTCAGGAGAGTGACCCAGAAAATCCAGAAGGATATCATAAGGCTCAAATCCTGTGCACCAACAGGCAAAGTTCCTCATCATTTTATTATGTATGGCACAAAAAACCCACAGCCACTCCTTGAAAAAAAATGTTGGCAGATCCTCAAGCTGGAAGTGTACAGATACACATATTAGAAGTTACAACTGAAATACTATAATGCATCTACAGCAGCTGTGCATTACTAACCACGTTGTTTGGTACTCTCCCTCTGCCCTATAGTTAGCAACAAGGAAAATTAAGTTAACCTTGTGTACAACACAGAATAGGAAGTGAAAATTAGCATTACGTTATGTTTGGATAAGTGTTTTACTCCAACAGATCAATAAAACCAAGGAACTCACTGTTTTTGCAGTAGTAAGTAGTTTGAGTAAACTACCTGAAGTGGAAATGCAGCTATCAATAGCCAGTATTAGAGACAGGTAGAGAGGTGGTAAATATAAATTTCTTGCTAGAGTAAAGCTAATAGCAATGTCTACAATTTTCGCTACTGAAAACATTGACAGCTGGCAGTTGACTCTATATGACTATGTCTAAACTGGTAAAAAATTTGGGTAGTGGGGGGCTAGGGGAGGGTGTTTGGTTGGTTTTTAGTTTGGGGAAGGGCTGTTGTTTTTAAATTGCAGTGGTATCTAAAGTAACTCCCAAAGACCTTTTAGAAGCACACAGGTTCCAATAAATTCGAGGGGGGGTAATATTTTTTTTTTCTTTGAAAGGGGAATAGTTTTTCAGAAAGCATGCATACAACTTTTGATGCCATAAAAGTTCAAGGCAGTCATAAAAGTTGGAGGCAGTGGATGGAGGGTACTGCAAATTCAGCTACCATTTCCCAGCTTTTACTCTGTCTGCCTCTTTTGTGAGAGCCAGCCAACTGGATAATGCTGATGGAAGCTAAAATATACAGAGATGGGAGTGGCTTCAGATATTGGCTGTTCTTTAGCAGAAAATTCAGTATGTGGTGAAAGAATTATATTTCATATAAGATCTATTTTAAAAACATAAATGTCATGCAACTCACACTAGAAATTGCCAGATGTGACACCATGGAGACATCCACTCTTTTTCAGCCAGAGAGAGCAGGTATTCTGAGGCCTTTAGTGAGAGAGCTGCACCTGCTACAACTCCAGTGCACTAAGGAGTCTCTGGCACCAGTGGCAATGTGCCACCTTCAGAAGACAAGTCATCCATCAGCTAGACTGCTTCAGACCCACTTACAGTTTATGTTAATGTGTACATGAAATGAAATCCAATTAGACTACAGCGTCCAAATTCACAGCCAAACTTGCTATAAAGTTTAACCCCTTGCTTGCAAGAGAAAAACATCTGCAACCTTAGGATGAATAATTCTTTTGTGATAAAGCCACATCTTGGTTTTGAAATCTTGACTTCCCATTTCATGAATTCCAGGAGAACATTCTCACCAGACTCAAAGTGTAATGGGGGACGTGTGGATGTAACACCAAAAAATCAAAATCGATTCCTGATAAAATGGTACAGTTTTATCTCTTAGATAAGCAGTTCAGATTGTACATTTTCCCACAGCATTTTGCCTTACAGAAATTAAAATCAAAAACATCCAAGCTTATTCTCTCCCCAGAGGGCGATTTTTAAACTGATGTTTTATATATTACAGGACCCTTCTCATTCCAAAAGGATATTCCAAGTGCTAGGTCTGATCTATAAAGCTTTGGCATATTTTAGCCCAAGCTTCATTTTAATATTCTTCAGGGTCCCTTTTATTACAGTAATCCTAATTACTGTCAGTTTGAGGCATAGGAGGATGACTAGAGAAGCGGCACCTTTTGGCGAGAGTTGTTACACACTGTAAATATAAAGAGTATATCTTTATTCATCTTGTATGTTCTTTGGTTTATAACATCTCCTAAGAATAAATGGAATGTATCATCCTACAGCCAAAGATTGCATCCTCCCTCAAATTGGTAACTTTTTTTTTTTTTTTTAAATTTCGTTTCATAAAATGTTGTGGTTTAATCTAGCAGGCCACTAGACACCACCCAGTCACTCATCCACTCCCCCCCACAGTGGAACAAGGAGAAAAATCAGAAGAGTAAAAGTGAGACAGCTTTTGAGTTGAGATAAAGACGGTTTAATAAAAGGTAAAACAAAAGCCACACGAGCAAGCAAAGCAGAACAATGAATTTATTCACCACTTCCCATGGGCAGGCAGATATTCAGCCATCCCCAGGAGAGCAGGGCTCCATCACACATAACAGGGACTTGAAAACACAAATGCCAGCACTCTGAACATCCTCCCTTTCCTCCTTCTCCCCACAGCTTTATATGCTGAGCATGACACTACATGGTACAGAATATCCCTTTAGTGAATAGGGGTCAGTTGTCCTGGCTATGTCCCCTCCAAACTCCTTGTGCATCCCCGGCCTCCTCTCGGGTGGGATGAGGAGCAGAAAAAGTCTAAGTGCTGCTCCAGTAACAAACACATTCCCATACTCCAACACTGTTTCCAGCACAGACCCAAAACACAGTCTCTAACACAAATCCAAAACACAGTCCCTACCAGTTACTGTAAAGAAGACTAATTCTATCTCAGCCAAAACCAGCACAAATATTAATACAGGTATAACCAAGAATCTTTTAAAATAAAATCCCCTGTTTTCAGAGTTGGGTGTTCATATAAACCAGCACGTACGCAAATCATGGTAAGACCATGTAGTACAAGGAGATTGTTCCTGTGTAATTGGACACTAGATATTGGTAATTGTGGAATACATGACCCCTTTTTCCATAAGTGTTTGGTGTATTGTCCCCATTTTTATGATATTTATATGTTTCTCATAAGAACATCTGAAACACGATACATTTCATTTGCTTAACTTCACTCTAGTCACATGAGTGAGGCATTGCTATCTGTAAGCAGAGAAACAGAGACATTAACAGCCTGTGATCCAAAGACATGCGTAATAGCTTTGCTATAGAAAAGATGTCACAGGACAAGGATTTGCATTAATGTGCTAGATTAATGCCCCAAAAAGCTGAATTCCCTGCATGCCTAAATATCAGCACAAAAGGCTTTCTGTTGTAAGGCCAAGCAACTGGAAGCAGACACACCTGGTAGAACCAGGTCACAGGACAGTGGAGGTACCGTAGTGGCAGAAAGCTGCCAGCAGACATGTCCTGATATGAGATCCTTTTCCTTTTTAGTGTTCTCTGGAAAGCTCTACCTTAACAGGCCTATAACAATCTTTTACTTGTCCCCAGCTAGCATCCTACAGGTCCTACTGCAAGTCCACAAGATACTGGTGCCACACAGCAAAGAGAGAGGGACCACCTAAATTTTATACTTGAGGAATGAAGTTGATAAGTCTAATTGTGGATTTCCTCAGCTGTGACACTAATTCACTTCTAATATAGGCTTGTCCGGAGCCTACCAAAGTAACAGTCCAGCTGCATATCGACTAGTATGCCTATAATAATACCAGTTTTACTGAGATAAAGCAATTCTGGACATAAATGGATAGATAAGCCTTAAAACAAAACCACCAAAAAAAAGAAAATATACTTTTAAACCCCACCAACCTTAATTAGGGACTAGTCCCTCCACTGTCCACTCACAACTAACATGGTTAAGAAAGCAAGCCTTGTACATATTAGCACTTTATTTGAGGACAAATTCTACTTATGCAAACAGGTTATAAAGGTGATGGAGTAATCTGCTTTGTCTCTGCCACTTTTTACCCAATGTAGGGTTCACATAAGCGTGTGCTCTGTCAAAAGCAGCACTGAGCAAACCAGGATTTTTAGAATATATTATATTACAGTTGATGTAAACAACTAGACTCTATTCAGTTTATATTTACATAAACATAAACTAGTGAGCACTAACAGAGAGGACTGCTTACCACAGCCCTAGTACACCCATTGGCAACTTGTATACACGTGGCTACCCCAAAGTCACTCTGAAATCCCAATTTACAAGCTCAGGCACGTGTAATGATGTTAGCTTGATGGTGAAAACATAGAACATCCTGTAGCAAAAATGGGATGACTAGACTAGCATATCTGCATATTCAAATTGCACTACAGGCTTGATCTAATATCTCTTTAAGCTGGAGCAAAATATTCTGATTGTAACTTGATATGTTGGGATATTTTCCAAGAAATAATTTCCTAATTCTCTCTCAGTTCTGCTAAAAAAAGTTTATTACTCAGTTATGTAGTTTCAAAAGATTAGAAAGAGATGACTGATTCTGGCCGTAGACACAATTTTTCTTTGCCTATGGAAGAACTGATTCATTTTTTTCTAGTTCTCTGGCTTGGAGCAGGAGAGTCAAAGTATTTATCCGAGTAATAGGAAAGGATTACACATGTAGATGGATTTACAAAACGTCAATCCCAGCAGGCTTCTGAAATTAAAAGAGCCTAATGCATGGGGAGTGATATATTTTACAATAAGGAAAATGTCAAGTTGTGGAAAAACTATTCCAGAAGGTAGCTGCGAGTTAAATACAGAGTTCACTTCTCTTGTCACTTGATCCTCTCCTTAGAATTAAGAACTGAACTTGCCATTTTGAAACATGTAGAGTAACAGCTATAAAAATCCACCACTAGAACATTTATATTTGGAGATTTTTATGCCTTAACACAAGTTTAAGGAACTGTCAGAGGTCAGAGAACTGAACATCCCCGCTGAGTCACTTCTATGAAAGACATGCTGTGGAATGGTATGGGTGTACTTACTCTTCACAGTTATTAAGGCAGGACAAAAAAAAAAAAAAAAAAGAGTATGGCAGTAAAAAAGTAAGACTTGCTCAATATGGACTTGCTCAATAATATGGACCAATATACATTTTTAACACAGAAGCAAGGATTTTCTACTCAAGAAACAAATCACATTGAAACATCTTTGCAACAACCACTATCACAATTACTTATGATGTTTAGGATAAAGTAGTTGTGGTAGATGGTCACTGTTAGGGTAAACTCTGTGTTAGGTTAACCTTGTCTTAAAGGAGATTTTTGTTTTGTTTTGTTTTGTTTTTCAAAACTGAGAAAAGAGACACTTGCAGGTCTTCAAATAGCTTTTAATGAAAAATAAAACCACTTCTTGGCACAGAATAACACATTCACCAACTGCTTCTCCCCAGCTATCTATTATTGCTTGTCTGTCTCCAGAGGTGACAGATGCCTTCCCCAGGTATCAGCCAATACCCTGTGATTTCATGGCAAAGGGCAAGCTAATGAAGCAGAGTAGGACCACAGCTCCCATTTAAATGCAAGATTGGACTGAATACCTTTTCAAGCTACTGGAAATACAGTGGTTTTCTTTAGGAGACAAACAGAACTTACTCTATACAAGCTTTTAAATTCTAGCAGTTAATACATGCAAAATTATCTTATATTGGAACACATTGCAGACCTATCAGCGTAACATCATCAAATCCTAATGTAAACCAATATTTTAATGAATCTCTCTTCTAAAAATTAACCTTCCACCCCTTGCAGTGCATTTTTATCAGAGGGTGGTGCTAGAAGTAAAAGAAACATTAAATTACATTTCAATACACTTCCCTACTAAAGTGTCTCCTATTCTAAAAAACAGCTGCCTGTTGGTCCTTCCTTAACAGAAAAGTTAATATGTCACTATTAAAACTTTCTTCATTGTGACATATCATTCCTCTTGGACGTTTAGAAAGTAAAAGTGTAAGAATAAATTCACTCTGTTTGGGAAACATGTTAAACATGCAAGTACATTATCTCTGAATTGTTTAGTTGTCACAGCTCCTCTACAGAGTAGGCACAGTTACCTGTCACTTGCCCATGAATTTTCTGCTATTATTTTAGTTATCAGTATTTATCAGTCATAAAACTCTGGCCTGTATGTCTCACACTTTGAAGCCGAGTTCACAATTAATCACAACTGTACATCAGATTTAGTGTAAAGAGTCTGCTTGAGCAGGGCTGCATGAAAACTCATGCAATGTTTTTCTGCAGATAATCTTAGACCAAAAAAGCTCCTGTAACTGCTCATTAAAAGCTTAATCATAAATAAAACAGTAAATAATAAGTACTTTTCCATGGCACTCCATGTTTGCTTACAAAAAATTAACTTAATGTTTCTTCACAGCATTACTATGGAAGAGAAAAAACAAGGAAGTTCAGCAGATAATTGCATTTTCCTGAGTGTAAGCAAAGGTGGCTCACAAAGGATCAGGTCTAAGTGCAGGCACACTCCAGGCTATCCCAAATCCCAAATCCTTAAACTGGAATCTGGTAGGTAAACAAGATGCACAAGGGTCTACCCAAAACTAAAGTTCATAGCAAAGATTTTAAATTATCCAAATCGAAACAGCGTAGAGTGGGATATGTAAGACAGGGATGTAGCAAAAATGGGATCAGTAAGTTCTGCTTGTGGAAATGCAGCACTATTAGCAATATTTAATGTCCTAGTAGGCTCCAAGAATGACTGTTCTCAGACAGCAGCAATCCTAATTGCCTTTAATAGCAAATTATATTTTAATGTTTTTAAAGAAATAGCATAATAATAATAATCTGTAAAGCCTAGAGGAACCCATTAAGAAAATTAATCTGTAGAAAAACACATTTCCAATATAAACTAAGAACCAATGTCCATGTCTTCAGGAGAAAATCAGCCTATGAGAGTATATGCTAATGTTGTGTTGCTTCTCATTGACTGCTGGAGCATGCTATTTCTCTGCTCTTAGTGTAGAGATCTGGAGTTAGAGTTCAGTCTGAGGTTACACTTTTTTCAGCCTGGCTAGAGATAGGTAATTACACGGGCTGTGAGCTCATGCTTGCTATGACCATGGGTTACAATTCATTTTTCTACTGCTGCCCTATCTACTCATTGTACAGGCAGAATTTAGACTCCACACTAAAGAAATGCAAGCACACAGGACTGTATATATTTTTTTAAAATAAATTTTTTAACCCAAAGTTATTACAAAGGAAAATTACAAATTACTGAAATAATTCACATGGTTTCTGTTGTGAGTGATTCCACATCACTAATACAATCTGCATTCAGATTATTGTACATTTAAAGCCACAGCTCTAACTAAATAACTGCTGCCCAGTGAGTCCATCGGTTTAAAAAAAAATCCAGACCAAAGATCCACACTAGAGTTGATGTGCTTCAAGTAATTCTACCTCTGAGCAAGCTTTCAAAATTAGAAGTAAATTAATTTACAATATGTCATTATTCCTAGATCTTATGGAG
The DNA here is from genome assembly GCF_003031625.1 of Empidonax traillii. Lineage (NCBI taxonomy): Eukaryota > Metazoa > Chordata > Aves > Passeriformes > Tyrannidae > Empidonax > Empidonax traillii. The sequence continues at coordinate 544,655 of NW_020955260.1, read as the reverse complement.
TGTATACTTCACTGCCTACAGAGACGGCTTCAATCATACTCAGCAATAAGCTGAATTAGTGTCCCAAAGTGCCTACTCCCCTCCTTCTTTCAGCAGGTCTCTGTTTAGGCAGAAGGTCAAAAATGAAGATGAGCTACATGTTGCCTGGAACCCCTCATCTTAATAGTAAGGGGGAATCTTGAGTTTTATGGCTGCTACTCCCGTGTCAGCCAGCCATTATTAATTTAATTTATTAGAGTGAACAGTGAATGACATGTTTGAAACAGTCAAACTACTCTGACAGTGCCCTATCTACTTATTATAAACAAACCTATTCTAGTCAGTACCTCTGTAGTGGAAGTCTATCTTACCCTCTGGCGTCACTTAAGATGTGGTTACCTTTTATATTTATCATCCCTGCGATACAAACTTCCATTCTTTTCTTTGAGCAAATCTCCCTCAGCATTCTATTCCGAGGCGGCTCCCCTCAACCCTTCATTTTCCTTTCCTCTCTGCATACTTGGGGGAATGTTGTTGTTTTCCAGTCTTTAGAAGCTTGATTCATTTGCTCACATGAGATCCAGGAGAAAATTAAGAACTTCAAAAGGAGAAAGAACAGAACTCCTAACCTGAGACATGGAAGTAGAGTTTGTGTCCCTTCCAAAACTGGGGACAGCTGCTTTTCTATGCAGATGTCATATCTTACATTCTAGGATTTGTTATCAGTCAACTCAACTTTCAGTAGTAGGAATAAAACCAAATCCATGAATACATACAAACCATTTTCACTGTCACTTAAAAATGCTATATTTTAACACTTCACTACAACACACCAAGTTCAGGCTGTTTTTTGATCATTATATTCTGCTATTTCAAACAGTTCAGCATTTTGGACACCCTGTTTAGAGGGGCCTGCAATGAGATTGCTAAGCCATCACTGTCTGATATAGTTCCTGCTTTGACATCTGAAATCATTTAACATCACATTAAAACTAACCCCAAGAACAGTTTTTCACCAGAATGATAAGCACTGTACAAGGATACCACCAGTATACTCATTATTTTGGCTATTCTCCAGAGCACAGGTGTCATCACATCAGAAATACAGTTGTCAAGTTAGGCCTTAGTCATTTCAGACAACTTCAACATGGCTTTATTAGTATAAAGGATATTTAAAACAGCCTACATCTACATACTACGTTAGCATTGGCTTGTTTAAAGTTTCATAAATAAAGTCTCAATATTTTGGGGTAAATTTCCACCATTCTAATAAGAACATGGCTAACAAAAGTACATTTTCTGAAATTAAAAGTATTACAGTTGGGCATCTAAAGCAAAGGGATAATAAGACATTAAGAATTCTTCAGTTTGCACAATCTTTTGAAAATCTTCAAATAAACTGAAAGTGCATGAATGACGAAGATATTTTGATCTTCTCCAGATGTTTAGCTCTGAGAAGTTTCTTCTCTGAGAGTTTCTTCTATATTAATTACATTATTAAATATATTTACAACAGCAAATGCTCTGTGGGCAGAACTTACAAAAAGCATCCCTTACATGTAGCCCACATGGAACCACACATGCTCAATCTCAGACGTTTTGTAGAAGAGATTCCTGAGGCTGTGTTAGCCTTATTACTACAACTGCATTAAGCTCTGTATGTTAGTCAAGGTGATTCAGGTACCACACTATAGCTTAGAGATAAATCTAAAAGACACAATAATTCATGTGCCAGTAGCTCACACATTCACTTCTCACACTGATCCCAACATCAGCAGAGCTAGTGCAACAGATTATCTAAAAGTTTTCAGCATGATCCAGACTTCAAGCTATGAATGGTACTAATATAGAACAGGGTATAAAAAGAAATACATATTCAAAGTATATTTGATCAGGCACTACCGAAGTAAGTTGAATCCCTTCAACTGTTCACTCATATTTTGGTAAAACTCAAAACCTCCATCTCTTGTTTTAATCAAATCAGAAAATATTCAACAGAATACACCCAGCAATCTGTTATTGTTATCTTTCATTAGTAGTTGCTCAATCACTTGGTTCCCTTCCAACTGAGAATCATTTGACAGTTCCATTTTCAAGACCTGTTTTTACATTTCTGAATTGCAAGAACACTAGTGCTTAGATAACATTAACAACTGAATTGCTAAAAACAACCTAGGAGCACTGAAGATTTATAGCTAAACATTGAATAGAGATTCTTTAGTTATGAGAAGACCTTGATGTCATTTGTATCCATTTTGCCATTAAAGAATACCCTCAACTCTATCTTAAGTTTCTACTCTTGGAGAGAAATTGTAGGAGAAAACTATTTTAATAATATAATTTTTAAACTACATTCTGCTTTTCAAATGTAGAGAGCCTCATGGTGAAATGAGAGGTAAAAGGAAAAAGACCTTTTTTCTCCCATTATTAGTTTGTCAAGACTGTCATCAAAAGGTTTGATTTAATCACCTCCATAAAACATGCCATGTTCACCCTCTTGTCACGATCTCCCAAGGGCTGGGAAACAACAGTGTCAGTCAATGACTACAGATGTGGTTAGATGAGCCAGACTTAACCCAGACTTAATCTCTCCCAGGTATCCTTTGCCAGTTGGGCTCCTGGGATTCATTTTGAAGCAGCAACAGTACTATTACTGAATTTGAGTCAATGGGGTATTCATATTTGAATATAACCTTTTAAACCAGTTTCCATGTCAAAACTGACGTGCTAGTAGATTTCCTGATTGTTCAGTGGGAATTGGGCTGAAAATATCTAGGAAACTAAACAAACATTGTTAGTTATATATTTCACATTGTTTATTAAAGAAAATAAAACATTGGAATCAGCAGTAACAATAATGAGTACAAATATAACCCAATGAAGTCTAGGTCTAAGTGCAAGTATTTATGTAACAACTGCCACATCGTCATCTTGTGCACTGCCAAGTGGGTGCTGGAAAGCAAGAGTAAACTTCAGCAGCATTCACTTCTCTGTCCACCATTCTTTAAATAGATCCTTTCCCACTATACTTGCCATCTAGAAAAAGCTTTTTTTAAAAAAGTTATCTGCCATACTGATAAACCATTTATCTTCTACATGCCATCTGGAAACAGATTGTCCCCTCTTTCCTTTAAAGTCTTAATTTCTCTCTCCTTGCTACCATTTAAGTTTATATCTGTATTATCTAACCACAGAAAGACTTTGAGATATCATTTCCACAAAAGATGTTATAAAAATAAAGTGGTAAAACACTATATCATACTATATCACTGTCAGGACTCTTATCTGAAGTTCATTCTGTTCTGCAATGAGTTATTTGCTCCTCAAGATAAACAATAAAACAACTCTGAAGTATTCTCTGTTTCCAGTTCAGTCTGGTGTGCAGTGTCCAAGAAAGCCCAGGTTACTGCTCCACTGTTTTATCTATAGCATACAAGATGAATTTTTGTGGTCTTGGGGTAAAGGCACTGGACTGACACAAGACAAAAACAGCATTTTCTTTCATCCTCCGTTTCCTCTAGGGTTATTTACTTCTGCTTCAAGGTAAGCCTACCGTCTACTGTAAAGTGCCCAAGCCTCTGAAAAAAAAAATCATAAAATCTATCCATCATGAAGACATTCCTTTTGAAAACAAAAACACTAAAAATCATCTCTATTTGATTTAGGGATACTTAGTAAGGTTTGTTGGGAAGATATTTGGTGATAACTTCTTTGAATGTATTCACACAGTTTAAGCAATTCTTCTTAATATGACATTAAACTATTTCTTTTTTAAGTTTTTATACCTCATGACTTCCTTAATGGTTTCTAAGACTTTCTCCCACTTGGTTGGCTGTTTATTTTCATGTATTCACAACACCACATCTACTATGCTTGTTAAGCTCAAATCTCCTGGAGACATTACCTCTACTTACCATGAAATGCTTCTGTCCAAGCTAACAATCTGCTGTTTAATTTAAAAAATAAAAAGCTGCTGGTATCAAGTCTTAAATCAGAAAGCTTCAAAGGTTTCATTGTCATATTAGTTCACTGTCCAAAACTAAATCCAGTGATCCAACGATTTCAAAGGAGGGTACCACAAACATTTTTTGTTAACTGGCCAGTTACAACACAGAATCATATCTAAATATCCTGTTTTAAGGTGACACACACAGTGTTGCGTTTTGAGCATCTACTTTCACACCACAAAACCTCTATTATAGTGTAAGGTATATTGTTTAAGAGTCTGGTTCACAAGTATCAGTGGGCCTTGAAAGGCCATGTAACAGTACAGTGAGTAGCAATCTGGGCCTAGAGCACAGTAATGGAAGTATAAAAAATTATATTTTGAGTAGAAATTCATATCCTAAATTACCTACCTAAACGTATTGGTATATCAAAGGCAATATTTTAAATCCATTATTTTATTGTTCTTATTGATCTCAAGTATTCATTAGAGACCAGTCTTACTCTCTGGGATTCCTACTAAACACTCGTGCAAACGTTAAATTCCCAGCCCAGAAACAGCTGCAGAAAACTTTAATATTTATATATGATGAATTTGAGCTCAGCAATCAGACTTGAATGTTCTGAGACACAGCAACCAGCTGCTGTTCTCCAAAAAAAAATCATTTGTAAAAATTCATCACTTACAAATACAGGAAATGGGAGAGACTATCCAACTTTAGCCCTCACTCAGGATGGCAGATTTTGCCCAACAGGTTTCAGAACAGAGAAAGAAAAAAAAACTAAACCAATACCACCCCACACACCAGAAAAACACAGCACCACTGAAGCACAAGTACAAAACAAGAAACAGAAAAGAAAGAAAAGGCAGTGGCATGATTAGATTCTAGTGAGCATATGAAACAAATTGTTCAAAGAACCTGTTCGTTCTTGCAACTTGGCTAAAGAACCCAGTGCTGGTTGCATTAGGGTTCATTGTCGGACACAGAGGAATTCAAATGTGGAATTCAAGGAAAAGTCAGCAGACACAGCCAAACCATCCGCAATCACAGTCCACCAAAAGGAAAATAGCATTCAAAAGAAAATGTTCTGCACTGGTTCTGTCTAGATATACCACACAAATAACCATGTTACTACTACGTAGAGTTTAAAAGAGCAGTTTCAAGGTGCAATGATGCCAAAATAAGAACACTGAGTTTTGTCAGCACTGCTAGAATGTTTATGCAAGAAAACTGTGTCACAAAAGATCTGAAAATACCAAAACAGATTATTTAGATACTGCTTGACTGAGTTACTGTGCTTGTTTCAAATACCTTACCTTGTATTAATAAAAGGTTAAGCACTTGAAAAAAAACATCTAAACCACAGATAAGTATTCCAGCAACATTTTTTTCTGCCTAAAAGAAACTAAGACCACCTAAAATCTAGTACAGTAAAATTTAACAGCCTTATTTTCTAAATAAAACAAAAAGTCTATCTGTTACAGAAGTTTACTGTCAAGGTCAGCAACATCTAAAAGTCTAAAGCAAGCACGGATGCTACATATGCATTTAAAACCAGAATGCTTTCCCAAAAATTATCTAACTTCTGCAGAAATAAGGCCTGCACAATTCAAGGGACAATACAAAACTACATTCTGGAGTAGTCTGTCTTCGGTACTCTATCTAAAAGCAAGTGACATGAACCAAAGACTTTAACAGCCTTTTTTTGCAGAAGCTGTTGTTGTTCGTTTGTTTTTGTTTTTGTTTTTTTTTTCCAAACAAAACATAAAGTTCTCATCTCCAACTCCCAGCCAAAGAAACAACAAAGCACCAAACCACTGGACAATCCTTGTTCATTGCTATGTTAGGAACACCAGGAAGATACTGGAGAAATATCTACAACTTAGCCAAGCTACAGCTGTTCAAAGAGAATTTGGTGTGTGACATCTGAGAGAAATCTGTCATAACCCCTATAAGGAGCTAGTTCTACTGGACTTTGCTTGCTTGCTGCAACTTCGCTTACCCTTCAAAGAGCATCCCAACTAACACAGAGATCTGAAGAGGAGAATTGAGGAGGCAACTTTTCTACTCTTTGCTTTCCCAATGCAAAGAAACACGAACTTCTAGCTGTCATTCTTTAAGCATACAATATGATTATTCCTGTTCCTAATTCAAAGGTTAAGGATTTATTTTTAGCAGGTACAAACCAAGCTACACAATTGACTTCATTTGCTTTCCATTTCACCCTTGGTCTCTTCTTTGTACACACATTTATTTCCATTGCACAAGATTTGGTTTTGTTTTGCAGTCTTCTCTTGTCAGCCAGTACTAGGAACACAAGGATCCTTTTGTATGTTGTGCCCGCTAGCTTTCCTTCCTCCCTTCTGTTAGTAGCAGACAAAATGTACCTCATTAGAAATTACTTTGCAGCTGAAAATATTTCAGTTACTTGGTGAATTCTTGCTCTTTGCCTGTCAATTGATGTAGTGAGGTACAGAAAGGTATTTGTTATCATGCTACCTAAAAAAATGGGAATTTGTTTAGTCATATTAATCAGTAACTTTTTTTTTTTTAACATAGGAAGGTAAGGTGTAACTATATACAGATAAAAACTGTGCAAATAAAACTTGTATGGTAACAATAGGAGTATCATGCTTAAAAGTGTGTTTAAAACTGATCAAGCACAGCATCAAATTCCTAAAATATCAGAGTTTTACTCTTAATGCAGATAGAAATTCCCTTTGCATGCAAGTTAAGAACAAATGGTATTAAGTTTACATACATTGACATGGGAAAAGAATCAATTGCACCTGGTTTCCCATCAGCTGTCAGCATGATGACTCATAACAGTTCATCTGTGGGATATCCCAGAGATACCAAGGTGCCAAAGAAGGATTTTCTTCTTCTCTTAACCAGAAAAAAATTAATATGGTCTTATAATTCATAGTGAATACATTTTGAGGTCTACCAGAAATATCTGATGAGACTTGAGAAGGAAATTCATTTCTCTTGAATTAGTTTTCAATGTCAAAAACCAGGTTTTTTTATAAATGGCTAAAATATTAAAGATAAGAGACAATTACAGTCTCTTACACTAACCTCCACTTTGAGTGATTTCCTCCAGTCATTCCTGCCTAATTTATGTCAGATGGAAGAAGGTTTTTTTCTCCTTCATATTCCTAATACATATACATTTGTCTTTCTTTTGCTGAAATGCAAATTCACATTTTATTATAAAAGTTTCACTTGGACTTATCCTGCGCTTTATTGCCATGAATGTGACAGCAGAAGCCCTGAAGTTTATGGTGTTTCATCTGTAGGGGATGCTGAAATAAAGATTAAAATAATTCAGTAGAGGATCAGAAAACACCTAACAAAGGATAGGTCACAGAACAGATGTGACTGGAAGTTGACTGGGAGCTCCCACCAGAGTACAGGTGTACACACATATACTTCTACAAGTGGAAAAGTTATACTCGTTCTGTACCTGTTCAAAGGAATGTAACTTTAGATATTCTACAAACTACTCAAAACATAGCACAAACAATGATCAGAGGAGTTCAAAAACATAATCGTCATAGTCTTACAGAACTTGCATTCAAAGACATCTGAAAATTAACACCGCCAAAATTAACTGAGGTTTTGTTCAGACTCAAATCTACAGCCTATGCAATTCTGCAAAGAAATTTTACACGACTTAGAGAAAAGCCTCTTCCCTAACACCTATGAATATGCCCACTTGTGCTCCACCTCTAGGTGAAAACTCCAATTTCATCAGAGAAAAAAACCCCAAAACATAGCTCTTGTCGAAAGGACCTGCAAACTTCATATTGCAGGTCAAACCAGTCATTTAAATAACATGACAGATGGTTTTGACCTCACTAAAAATGCCACAAACAACTTTACATGACTTTCTTCTTTTTCTGCTGTGAAACAGGCTTGCTCAGAACAACAGTAAGAAATTTCTTATAAGCCCAACAAGGAACACGAATAGTATGACTGCCATAACAACTTCCTAGTCCCAATTCCAATGTTTTCAACTCAGTATAAAGGCTATGCATGAATCTTGCTCATTACCACATATCATACTCAACACTTACTGTCTTAGACAACCGCCTGCTACCTTTTAAAACTCACAATCATATCATTTGTTGTCAATTCTTATGAGCAATTCTGTTTCTCCTTGTCATCTTCAGGCTAGGAGGTGAGACACTGCTATTGGGTACACAGGCCCAGACAACAAACATAACAAAAATTTTCTTTTAGGAAGGTAAAAAGGATGAAAACTTGTTACCAAGCAATCTTCTGCTGTACTCAAACAGCAATACAAACTTAGATCTTATCATTACAAAACATGCATTACAATAATTTGCAGAAATCTAAGACAGTAAAACAAAACACAAAAAAAGTTTATTTCCTTCTACCAGATGACTGTTCCACATTCTGAATATCTAATATAATTTCTTAGATCAGCCAATACAACAAATATAAGGGGGTTTTGCAATGCAAATCTAGCAGCTCAGAGAAATGCTTGAAGTGGTTTGCAACTATAAGGGGTTTTTGGCTGCCCTCCCTCTACTCAGTGAGTTATTTCTTACTTAAATAGGTGTTTGAGGGACCAATTTAGAAGTCAGAAATATCCTTTGTTGACTGGTTCCCCAGGGCCAACAGGGTATGTGCAGCACTCCATTATAGTGCCTATTTCTGTACTTCTGAGGCACTCCTCTGCTGTGGTACACGTCTGAAAAGCTTCTCCTGCTCTGAATATGAAAACCACAGTATATTTCCTTCTCTTTTGCACATGTTTTTCTTAAGTTATCATAAGTTATCAAGTTGCCTTCATTTCCAAAAGGAATATCCAGGGGAAAAGCTTAAGTCAGGATTTTTCTTCTACTAACACCTCAGAATTGTTCAAAAAACATTTCTGTTTTGGTAATGAATTCAGTTTGCAAAGCCATTTTTCTGAATACCACATTGTACAATCTGCAACCTGTATGGGTCAGGAATTGCTCCACTGAAAATAGTAAGACAACAGAGATTTGGGATCAATCAACAGAAAATCAAGACCCTATGGTTGGAGCATTTATCACAGCATATAACAAGTCAGAAGCATTGTCACAGAAATTTATTTATTTACACAGTTACATTAACTTCGGAAATTTTAAAAGTTTTTAAAAGAAAAATCATGAAATAGCATGTTAGAAATGAACACTTAAGTAGTTATTTTAGCCTGGAAATCTCAGATTTGACTCAAATTTAAATTAATTCCCTGTCAGAAGAGAACTTTTACAATTTCAGAAGTGAAGCTCTATACCTCCTTGGTTCTGCACAGCTTAAACATGTTTGTCAAAACATCTTCTGGATGAGCTGGCAGTACATTAGGGTATAAAATCCTGGCAATGATCAGAATTCCACAGAACAGTTCTTTTGTGTCCTTATAAAACTTTTCTGCAGCGCTGAGTGAGCTTCTGTCCTCATCACAGATTACTGTCACACAGCAGCAGCACCACTGCACACATTGATACGCTGGTCACATCCAACCCTCCATCCATCCAGAGGCTGCAATCAGGTATCTGATAATAATGCAAGTCACATCAGCCGGACTGCTGCCGCAGTGAACTGATCCATGCTGGTGCCTTAATGCAAATAACAAGGACACCAGAGTCACAAGATGTAGGATCATGTCTCTGTAATACCGATGTTGTTTTCCAGAAGGAGCATTCCAGGCCTCCTGCTTCTCTTGCAGGTCCACCTATATTCCCTCTCTTAGCCTCTAGCTGGGCAATGGCATTGTGCAATATATTAAATAAGTAAAGGAGTGCTGTCAATAAGGCATTGGGGGAACAAATAATTTAACCACTAAGTTGATCATGTCTTGTCGGTACTGTGGCACTATTTTGTACTGCAAGTGATGTGCTTTCTCATCATCTTTGCCACCGTGTGAAAGCTTGCCTAACAGCCTTGAAACACTGAATCTGCAGAAAATGTTGGTCAGATACGCTTAAACTGAAAACTGATCAAATAACTTACATTAAGCAGACATTTCTGGTTTTTTTCCTATTTAGTTATCTCACTACATAATTTCATAAAGATGGTATGTACAGGTACGTATTCAACTTGCAAGTAAGAGAATCAACAGTTAATCCATGAAAATAGTAATTCCTAAACCCACATACTTTGTTTTTTTTTTTATTTATTGTCCCAGCACCCCAACAAAATTGTTAGTGCCAGATCATTCCATAGAACAACGTTCACATGACATACATCTTCAATACCCTCAGTAGAACAAATAAATTGAAGCAGCAGCAACTTGAGGTATTGTCAAGCTGCACTCAACTACAAGTACTGGAGGAGAAATACAAGTACTGGAGGAGGACAAGTTTTAATTTGCCCTATCACAGAAACATGACCAAAACTGTATTCAAATCTTCTACCATCAATCCCTTCTCGATAGAGTAATTCTTTTTCAGCCCTCAGCACTACTGTACTTGGAAAGATTATTGTCTCTATATATGAAGCATGAAAAAAACAACTATATTATCTGTAGCAACTTAGAATACTATCCAGGTTCTGATACTATCAAACATGCCTAGCTCAATATACACTGCAAAGTGATTAATACAGGAGTAGGATGTGAGAAGTCAGGGATTCCTTCCTGGAGGATTCAGTGAGGTAAGACCACTTCAAACATAACTGAGCTCAGAAAACCCAAATTACTCTGGGAAGCATCAAGTGTTGAATTACAAAACAGTGAACAGGCAACATTTTTAATTCAAATTTCATTCAAAGTTGAAGTTCCTCCTGTTACAAGTCAACAGGAGTTAAGTTCCTAAATTGTTGCTTAAAAATGAAAGACAAGCCTCTATGTCACAGACTTGAAACAGATACGCTCTCTGGCCCAGCTTGTCCCACTGTCAGGTGAGCCAAATAATTTTGGATTCCTATGCCACACAGCTTTAAGGTACTTAATAAAGTAGTTCTAGATTATGCAGAAATGCCTTAAAACATAGGTGGCAATATGCTGAGGAAGTGGTTTGTTGTTTTTGTTTTTTTTTTTTAATTCACTCACACAGACCAGTATGTTATATGCAGACTAGTAAGTAAAGCTGCCAAGTCAAAAAAAAAAAAAAAAAAAAAAAAAAAAAAAAAAAAAAAAAAAAAAAAAAAAAAAAAAAAAAAAAAAAAAAAAAAAAAAAAAAAAAAAAAAAAAAAAAAAAAAAAAGCTTTTCTTATGTACCACATTGCTCTGATACTGCACGTTCAGATGTGCAGAAACACGCCTTTTACCTGTGACACAAAGAATGACCTCAGCTTCCTAGTTCTACCTCCTGGAATCAGCTCTCTTCTTTGCTCTACTCAGCAGAAGCACTTCTCCAACCAGAGACAGATTAAAGACTGTTTCACACTTCCTTAAATCAAACAAGCTATCAAAAAAGCTCTGGGATACCAGAGCCATTGGGTAAAGGTTCTTCAACTCATATGAGAGCACTGCCTACTATTTTTTTTCTACCCCATCACCATTGTTATGCCAAGACTCTTCATTTTTATACTGCCAAGATTCCTAGAGCTTGTGTTGACAACAAATGACCAGCTGGAGTAACCTAAAAATCAGAAAACTCATTGATCCAAGTTCTTCCCACCTGAACTAACGTTGACTGCAACAGTAACTTGTGCCTCAGCCCTCCATCTGGGTCTCCAGTAATCAGTACAGCCCCTTCACTGCAGTGCTGGCTCCTGCAACCAGCAAGAACATATGGAAGAGGCCCTGCTCTAGGGGACCCCAGGGACTGCCACTGTGTGCAGGAGCAACAACTCCAAACAAGAAAATCTGCTCTCTGATTTACAATACTGTTATGTATACTTGGTTTGAACATTATTCTCTGCCAGCAAACAGGACAATCCAATGATGTCCAAGTTCGTATCATGACTGTGCTGTGGCCAGGAGAGTTGTTAGAGACTCAGGGCCCTCAGGCCAGATTAAATTCTGCCTTCTGAAACACACAGGATATTCCCTCTCTGACCAAAGGATGCTTTGGAACATTTACTAGTTACCACATCAACATATTGTCATAAAGTCCAAAGATTTACCCCCTCCCCTGTTGTCTCTGGCAAAAGCTACAACTTACCAAGTATCACCAGGTGTTTTGATTAAAATATTATTTCAGAAACAAAGATCAAAGTCATTTAGACATACTTTGAATGGCCTCGTGAAGAGACAATGATCAAAGGGATGCAAGTTACACAATAGATACAATAGGAAAAATGCAATAGAAATGTACTATTGAGGTTCTTCGGGGTCTGAGGGTGAGTGTGAATATAATGCTCTCAGTAGTCAACACTGATAAGGTGGCAAACATCAACTCAGGGCAGGCAGATCCATTTTTACTTCCTGTTAACACTTTCAGATCCAGAGTGCTACTGCACTTGTTTTGGGATTGAAGGACTTCAAAGTACTGGAAGCTTTAGCTCCCATGGATTCTCTCACACCTGTTTACTTGATGTGCAAGACTAATTCTGCCATCTGATGCAGACACTATTGGCCCAATGAGTAATAGTAGTTCTAAAAACATTTTCCAATAAGGACTGAAGTTAAAGAGTAGCCTTTTCCATTATTACTGTGTCTTCAATAGGTAGAGTTGCAGGAAAAGAAAGATCATAGTCTTAAGCTTAATGAAGATCATTGTATTATTCACTGACAACAATTTAGATATACTATGGTCAAAAGCACAGGGGAAAAAAAGAATTGAGTCTTGATCAAAATCAGCTCCTGAAAGGGCTTGTATTCTTGTAATTTCTTTTGCTGGTTTGACACAATTTTCCACATAGAGAAAAAAGAGAAGTCTGTATACTATGTGTCAAATAAAACCACGCTAAAGTGTTTTTGCAAACAGTTCAAACTAAAAGAAAATAAATTACCATCAGCTGCAACTTTAAGTACTTGGTGTCATCTAGAGCATTCTTAAACTGCATCAAGACAATAGGCAACAACTGCAGACTGAAATTATGATTGTTCTATGAAAAATGAGTCACTAGAATATTTTTAGACTGCATAGTAGCTTTTAGTTCAAAGCATGATGAACAAACAATGCAACTATGATTTGATTCCCCAGTTCAGGTAGCATCTTCAAAGTACCATATACTCTTTTGCTTACACAGAACACCAAATCTTTCGTTCAATTCTACACATCAGAAAGCTCCTAACGCTAAGCTGATGTTTAATTTAGCAGCCAGACTGTCTCCTGCAAAATCTGTCATCTTGTGTTTTCTCACAAATCACCATCTGTACATTTCCTATGCAATTTGTTTGGAGCTTTCCTGTACACAAATAGGACTTGCAAACAGGTACATGTACAGACCCATATATGAGTCTCATTGTTCCCAGTCTGTACCACTAGTACATTTTTCCCAAAGCTTTGTAAATGTTTCCCACACTCCAGTGGGAAGAGTTGCACTGTACAGTTTTCCACCCCATCAGATGCTCCCTGAAGTATGGTTATGTGGCACATATCTCCCAAGTAGCATCAGAGGCTGGCTAATGCAGCCAACCTGGAACTGATGCACTGCTTCCTTCCAAGTGAACCTTAATAAAGTTATATACCTACCCTTCAGTAAAAATTAGTAGAGCTGCAAAAACAAACAAACAAAAACCAAAACCCATAAACCAGAACCCAAACAAAAAAAAACAAGTAAAAACCAAAAACAAAACAAAAAACCACAAAAAACCCACAAACTACAACAAAAAAATGACAAAAAAAGAGCACTTGAAGGTCCTTCTTAATTCATAGTTTAGATACACTGCCTTCACACAGCCCTGAAATTATTCAGTTGCACCAAACCAAGGTCCTGGGTGAGTAAATTAGCAAGAACCCAGACATCGAGAAGCCTAAGGCCACTGATTATGTTACTGAACCTAGCAGTTTTTGCCAAAAGTCCCTGATAGACTGTTTTTCATGATGCTTCAGTCACAAATCATTCTGTCCCGCAATGTGCTGAACGCTTAACACTATATATAGATATTTGTGATAGGATAAAGATGACGTGGTTTTACTGTGGTTTTGCCCCAGACCTTTTACTTTTGCAAAACTTGACACTTTGAATACTTCATTTGAGGAGTTGCTGCTAATGTGTTGTCACAAAACCAAGGTAGTGAAAAGCTCTGATATCAATGCAGGTAAGAGTTGCTTCATGAAGTGTGACACGTCTGTAAGTGCTGGTACTGTTCACTGTCCAATTGCCACTTGTGGCACTAAATACAACACATTGACATGGACAAATGCAGGTCACAACTTCACACAGCAGTTGCCACGATGCACATGGCATCCCACCAAACCTTTGTAGAAATGGTCAGAAATTAATTCAAAGTGCTACACTCTGTACAATACTGTTAAGACTTTGTCCTGATTTTCTGTCAAAGACTAGTTTTATATCTGCAATGACTGAAACTTCATTCACAAACCATGTTTGTGCTAACAAGGTCAGGCAAGCAATGACATGTTTCCCTTAGACATGAAGGAATGATTTCAGCATGCAGCCTTCAGACTCATCATTTGCCTTTATGGGCACCCACAGGTCTAGTCTGTCCTGATCAGCCTTCCTGGCCCCTGGAGCTGCTCCAGGCCTTCAACCATTGAGAAATTTAGAAGTTCAGAGACAAATAAGAACCTTTTAAAATGAATATTTTATAATTTCAACTAGAAATCTACTAAAAAAATGAAATTAAAAATAAATCCAATATAAAGCCCAGTAACTAAGCCCAGAGTTGAGAAACGATCTCCAGGTACATATTTTCAAACTCAAATGGCCATATTAAAGTTATTTCCATCAGGCAGGAAGGACCATGAAATTTGACACCTCAAAAGGTTGTGCAACATTTTTTTTCCTTTAAAGGAATACTTTTCACTTCCACTGCTGATCTTCAGAATAGGGACTAGCCCTAAAGAGACAACAGAAAAGCTCCTGAAAGCAGTAGTAGCAAGGAATTTGTAAGTAGATGCAGTTTAGTCATTGCATGCTTATATGAAGTCAGAGTCAATAAAAACCTCTAAGGCCAGCAGGGTGAAGCATTTTACAAAACTCTGCACAAAGCTAAGAATTTAAGGAAGGGCTCTTTAATAATGAGCAAATGTTATCTAAGAGTTGCATGATGAAAGCATGCAAGAAGCTCCCAGCATTCCAGCAAGACAGCAGGAACAGAGTTCCCCAGCATGAGAAGATTTTTGCCAGAACCAATTTTCCTCATAAAAGGATACTTGGGCTGCCAGGTTCCCAGCTGCCAGATAACTGTCTGCATTGCTGTGGATTTCAGATTATTTTTATGTTACAAGATGGATAGGAAAACACAGAGGAAATTTAACTTACTCACCAGAACACAGAGAAAAGACTGAGTGGCTGACAGGCTCCTGGCTTATTTTATAAACATCCCTTGAGAATATTCTGCTCACAGATCTGTTTCAAAAGAACAGCAGTAGGTGGTAAACAAACACCATACATACCTTTCTCCAAGGAGTTTCAGTCCTCTCTTCCTGATCTTAAGATATCAGATATGCAACAACCCACTGCTACAACACTTCTTGAAATGTATTTTCAAAATAAACAGTATGCATGCACACACCAGACACTTGGACATTAGTTTTTCATGAAATAAGACTGTCTTTGCATACAGAAATTGTTTTTCTTCAACAACAAAAAGCTAAGAAAAAAAAAAAGTCACAAAAATGATTTTATTCTCTAGATCAAATTCTAACGAATTGTAATTTTTCAGTGACAGAGAAAAATGTTCTGTTCTTTTTTCCACCAGTTGATCAGACATATTAAACCCAAAGAATGTCATTACAGAGTAATATAATTTCCTGCTTGAGATAGCACTTAAAATGTTAACCAATTGCCTGTGTTTAAGCCAGAAACTTGTTTGATCAAATTATACTTTCTAGTCTTTACCTGAGGGAATTAGGGCAAACAGACTCCACAATTCTCTTGACACTGCAATCCAACAGCTAATCAACTTCACACAGCAAAAGTTCCCCATTTCATTTAAATTTTTCTGGGTTCAGCTTTCAGACATCTATGCTTATTCAGATGAAAGAGGTATTTTTACAGAATAATTTCCTCCAAGAGAAGGTACCACATATACGAAGACACCAAGGTACTGCTTAATCCTTCTGACTGCCCAAACACATCCTTAAATCAATCATGTCAAGAATGGACACATCATGGTTCTTTTTCTCTTTCCTCTCCCTCAGTATCCTATTGCAACTTTGGATCGAGCACAAAGCATTCCAGTACTGGCCTGGAGTTTTGTACCAACTGCCCAAAGACTAACTCATCTCTAACTCATGTTCTCCCGTATTCACCTGTTAAAGATCCATACAGAACGTTTTGCCACTGCAGCACACTTAGAGTTTACTCCAAGTGACTAATCCATTACTGGACCACAGAACCACTGCTATACAGGATACAGCCCCCAGTTCAGGAGCCATGGATTAGTTAACCCTAGATGTCTGACCTTGCCAATAATGGGAAAAAAAAAAAAAAAAAAAAAAAAAAAAAAAAAAAAAAAAAAAAAAAAAACAAACCACACCAAAAAAACCACAGTTGTTTTAAGAGGCATAGGGCACCACATGATGTCAACTGCTCTAGAGTGCTGTTGTTTCTTCTTGACTGTTCATCATGATGCTTGGCCCTCATGGAGATAAATACTTAAGCATGTGTTTGAAGATTAGTCTAAACTACCAAATTCCCTAGAGTGGGAAAACACATGAGCTCACATTTAAGAAGCTGTGTTTCAGTTTAGTAACAAACAAGGTTGCTTTCAGGAGGTCAGACAATGCTCTGTGCTTCTGTGCCTCAATTGCTTCTAATACCTGAGCTGTCTCATTCAAAGCTAGCAGGTTACCTCTGCTCTCCTCTGCCGCCAGCAGCAATTGAACATAATGATACTTAAAGTGTTCTCCTGCATAAGGGTCACCATTCTGATCCTGGCTGTCAGGAGTCCAGCTGGGGATTAGAGCTGACCAAAATAACCCTCCTCCACAGTCCTCAGCCATTTTCCATCTACCTCTGAGGAAATCCTGTTTACTCTTCGCCATGCTTCGGTACTTCTTAAGTTCTTAGAGACATTTCATGTGTTGCCTCAACTCTTTTATTTGTTGCCATACACTTCCCTCCAAGTTCTGTAACAGTATGGGAAGACATGGCCGTGCCATGAGAGTAAAACTCTCCACATTACCAAAAGAGTTCATCAGAAAAACAGATCACCTGCACAATCAAAGAACAACTCTGCAAGCCAGGGATCCACCCGAACAGATGGCTGAATGCTGCCCCAGATAACTCATTTTCGTCTCCTTACTTTTTTACTGAAGAAAGTCAAAGAGAGACAACCTCAGCATTGGATGTATGGAACCAGCTGGAAAAGCAGGAATAGAAAAAAAGAGAAATTTGGGCACTGCTAATGTTAATCCAGCAAAGTAATTGTGGAAATCTATATGCTCATCCATAAAACACTACCAATAGCCTATCACTATTGACAAGGAAAATAATAAGAACGTAATAAGAAAATAGTAAGAACTGCTCCCATGTTAGCAAGTGCTGAAGCACTAACACATGACCATAAATTGAATAACTTTTGGTAAAACCTGAGAATTACTGCAAAACACTACTATCTCAGTACTATCAGGGAAGCAGTCCAAGGTGTCTCCTTCCACCACTTTCAGCTATCATTTGCATTTACTGTGCAAAAGAGCAATACTCCAACACTATCTAAGGAAACAGGCTGTACTTTTACAAGAGAGGGAAATAAAAATACACCTTGCAAAAGCCCTCTGTGAAGTACAAGATGGCACAAAAGGGTTTTGCTGTATTTAAGGAGTCCATGGCAAATGCAGGAGAAAACTTCAGGTTGTGAACTTTAACACAAACCTGCTTTCTTCTTTGATACTGAAGAATCTCAGTAAGTTTTCTTTTTCAAGAGAAAACTGTGTATTTCCAATAGATGTTCAAGATCTGGAAGAAGCACCTGATAGGTGTTGAGTTCCTCCATGATGAAGTTTTCAACTGTGGGAGCTACAGTTTAAACTTTTCCAAAAGTTTAAACTGTAAAGTGTGCTTCAGAAGATTATTTTGCACTCAGAAATCTGGGTTCTCAAATGGATTGGCCTAAATTTACCGTAAAAATCTGGAGATTACAGAAAGAGTTAGGTAGGTGAAATTTTGAGCTCATGGCAATACACAATACTAAGAAAAACTCCTGGAGAGAGACAATTATTTACATTCGAAAAAACTTCTCCTTACACAAATGCATGGTCTGAGTATCATGCATTAATAAGTACTGCTGTGTGAGATGTTGATTTGACATAGCATTTTCACTTTTTTCCTTCTCAGCTATAAGCTAGCCTAGCTCCAAGGATGTATCAGAGTCTACAATAGGTGAGCACAAAATAGGTGTGATCTCCTATAAATCTCTTTCCTGCTCCCAAGTACACCTTATCCCATTCCTATGGCCAAGTTGTGATGAGGACAGCTGGAGAATTCCTGTGCCAACTAATAAACTCCTTTACAAGGGATGTGAAGTGAAATGTACAGTACAAGGGACTGAATTATTCAGTAATGCACTTGGCACTAGAGATGTGGAACTGACCCTTTTCATTAGCATCACCAGCCTTCTCTGCAGACATAGTTTCTATATTCATGCATTTCTTACCATGCAGCACAGAAGCAATAGTCACTTGAACCAAATGGGTCATATATGTCATCTTTATTTCCCTCTGACTGGTAACTCCAATCTTTTTGGGTCATCTCAGAAATCTGAACCACCCAAAAAACTCCAGCCCAGGAGGAGCTAGACATATTAAATCCAATCCCAGCCTAGGTAACTCTGCCTCCTCCAATTCTGTCACTGGGTCAAAACACCCTAAAAATCCAACAAGACTTCAGAGTAACCTGCTCAGACTTACGCATCTTGGCAGTAACTCCAAGGCTCTGTAAGACTTCTCATCCCTAGACCCAGGTATGAGAAACCATTTGAAGTCGGACTTCTTAAATGTCTATTAGAATCCCAGACCGAGTCACTCACGGATCCCAAACTGGAAAAGAGTGAATACTACAGACTTGCTAACTGGGCCACTGCCACTCAAGATTTCTTCATTTTGCACAGTACCTTAAAGGAATACAGAACCACCAGGCAGGTTTTTAGTCAGAGGGAATATATGCACACACAGTAAATAATTACACTACCAGCATCTTGCAGACAAAGCTGTGGGTTTACCTACTACTGTTTTTCTTCATCTTTTACAACCGACAACTTATTCTGTCCTGTTTTCGAAACCCAAAAAATTCAATAAAGGTCTGTTCATTTGTAAGCAAGCATGACCATTTGGATACAGATAGTTTGACATTATTAGTTACAAGAAGAAGAAAGCTGTAATTGACTTAGTCACAATATGGCAGGCTGAGGTGAAGAATATGTATGTATGGTTAAGTTAGAAGAGAAATTGTGCCTGCTTATTACCATTGTCTATTTCAAAACATGCTTTCTCAAGCGTATCAGATGATCCAGAGCATTTGCAAGAAAGTATTTCTTGTAATCTAAACAAACACAACTACACCAGACATTGTAGAAACCAGGCAGACAATGCAGCTTTGTCCATGTCAGACATTTGTTAGTATTTCAGCTTTATAGAGCAGTACGTCTTATGACCCTGTCATTACTTAAATTTTCTTACTGTCTGCAAGTAAATCTTCTGCATCTACACAAGGCTTTTCAAGAACTGCTTTTAAATGGGTGGGGAAGAGAGAAAAAACAATTAGATTTGACTCCAGGAAATAACTTCCAAGAAGTAATAGGGTTTAAAATTTGCCTTTCTTGAGGTTCTGAACTGTTAGAGATTTGGCAGAGCTACTATAGTTAGTGCCTTTGACTCACTTTGGTACCATCACAATCAACTCAGCTACACCGATAAAATTAATCTGTTTAACCCACCCTGACAGACCAGAGAGAGCAGAGGAACTTTGGAAGGCAAACTTGCACCATCTGCAGTCCACCCCATTAAGGTGAGTCATTGGTAGTTTAGGGCACAGCCTCTCTCAGGATTCTCAGTCACTAATGGAGCACATAAAACAAACACAGGCAATACAATTACAGAAAACTGCATTTCTAGAGTAAGAACTGCAGTCCAGAGATGACAAAGAAATTAATTCACAGACAACTGTGTTCATAAGCAAGGAAAAAACTTCACAGTATTTGTCACCAGTGGCATACAAACTAAATATATTTTAAAAAAAATGTTTCTATTAGTATAGAACAAAACAGGCAGCTGTAGCATAGACTGGGCAGCCTCACCAAGCCAGAAACCCCACTATCACTCTTCCAGACCCCCATCTCTCCTACTCCTCCCCTGCTGTTACATTACCCCAATTGCCAATGAACCTCATTAGCCTTCCTGCATGAACCACCTGCTAATCCACCCATCCTTGTTAGCACATAGGAAAGCATCTGGTAGTCTAGAGAGAGGAACTTTAAGCCTTTAACTCTATACCTACCAGATCCTTTCACCACCGTGCATTCATGTCATAAACATTATAAACTGAACTTCTTAGACTGTATTGTGTCAAATACCACGTCACAGTAACATGTCAAGGAATACTGTTCACTGGTACTTGAACCCAGAGCCATCTATTACCAATACATGGACACCTTGATAAGGTCCTCAACACCCAGAAATTACTGGGCTGGAAAACAAAAATGCAGGGGGAACCAAGGCTTTTCCTACTCCTACACTGGGTTTGCCTAATTTGAGCTGTGTGAACAGATCAACTTGTTTACGTTTTTTGTAGCCTATTCACATTCTCTGTGTTCCTCTGCCCTGTCAGCTGCAGCATCTTTAGAAAAGCAGGGAAAACCAAATATTTCTTCTGTTTATCTAAAGAGTTCAACTAAACACAATCAACTCCTTGTGACAAGGTGGTGACAACTACATTTTTGTTTCATTTTCTTCTTTAAACTATGGTATATGAATGCTGGAGGGGAAGAGAAAACCAGCATATTTTTTAAACAATCTATAAAAACTATTCTTATAAAATACATATATTTTACCTATTTCTGTATTTTTATTAAAAATTCAAAGGATACATAAATAAATTGTTTTACATAGGATCTGATGCAGTTCAGGGGTGAGGGAGTAGGTTAGTTTTCCCATGAGCTGGAATTGCTTTGTCAATAACAAAGGTGGCAAGATGGCCTTGGTATGGTGCAGTCTCATCCAACCAGCTGACAGAATTAACTCAAATATTCTTGAAAGACTGACAAGGTAGACATGCAGTCAGCTACAGGTAAACCTGAGCACAAGCAAACCTGTTTGCTATGGCTCATTCTCAGGTTGTTCCCACCTCTTCACACTGATGTCTTGGTTCACACACTGTATCAGTTTCTTCTTATACTTAAAATTACATTAAAGGACTCAAATCTGCTTCAGGACTGCTGCAAGTAAATATACATAGCTGCTAGCTCAGATACTTGTACTATGATTTTTTTTGGAAGTGTGCTTACAGTGTAACCTTCAACCTGGTGGTACCTCTTGCACCTATAAAAGAACAATCCAGACGCAGAAGGTACCAAGCCTTTCTAAAGGGAAAAATTCTTGTTTTTCACTGCTATCACCTGATATTAATAGCAGAGCTTCGACAAAACAACATAAAATTCCTCTTAAAATAACTGTACCTATAGATAATTTTTTTTAAGAGTTACTTCAGAGCTTTCTATATACCTGAAAACAAGTCCATAACCATAACCGCTGCTTATAGTCAGCTGGTTAAATTCACCAAAACTGGTTCAATCACATCATAGAGAGTAACTTCCTTTGGGAAGAGATACTATATCTACTACTCAGCACCTTCCAGGGTGTTCCAGGATAAGGCTCGGACTCCAGTTACTGTGTTTAATACAAGTGTTGCCAATCACACAAGGTGTTCATCTCCAGGTATCTGAATTCTAATCCACACCCACATTCTTGTCTAATGTGGAGTGTTAAAAAGAAAAAAGCTTAAAAACTCTGCTTTCCCATGGTGGGTTTATTCTTTAGTGTCTTCATATTTAGATTAAACGAGTACTGACACTAAAATTAGTTTAATTTGTCTGGGATTCAGAATGTCAGTAATTTTTTTTCCTCCTTTGAGGGGGAAGTTTACTTTGGGAAGTTTCAAAGCAGTCATTAACGTACTGGTGCATGCACTAAGGACTGAGCTGAAATCTGTGTTCAATACATACAACACTCAGTAGCCCCTCACTGATGTTACAAAGCATCAGTCTGACTATTAATCAGATTTTTCCATTTGGCCATCATTATGTGTGAGCCAGAATCAGGGTTTAAAACAGGATTACTGAGAAAATCCCAAGTATATCAGCATTGTTATGAAGAGCTATAATTTCATCACTGGACAAACAAGCCACCAACTACATTATTTTGTGTTGTCATCTGATTTCTCTGTTTATAGAGCTCAAAAAACTTGACTAACATTGCAAAACATGTTTTACTAGTTAGTCATGCTTATGCATATCTAAAATTAAAACCCAAGACTTTTGCTGATAGTTTATCTTGGTCTTCATCACAATGACCACCACAGAACCAGGGGCTCTTTCTCCTTCTAACATTAAAAGGTCTACTGAGTTCAAAATTAGAGTAATAACTTTCATTTACCAAACATCTATACACAGAGTACACATCTCATAGCTTTACAGTATGACTTGATTACACGGTTCATCTGACAAAATTCACTTGAGAATCAGCCAGCCATACTAAAGAATCTGAGCCAATTTACATACATTTTCAGTTATGCTTGAATAACCACTTCATTAACATGAGATTCACTCCTAAATTCAAGCAAGCCAACCACCACCCAGTTATCAGTGCATCCATCTCCTTCTCTTCTGCCATAAAGGAAGCAAGTAGGGTTGCTAGTTGAGAACATACTGGCCTTTCAAGAGAAGAAAACATCATCATACTAAAACTCTGCAAACAGGTTGTAGTTTGGACTGACTCACACAACTTTCTCCAAATGATTCCTGGAAAGAGGTCAATGTTCCTAAAAGGAGACAGGTGATAGAAGTCAGGATCCACAGACTAACAGACCCTTATTACTATTATTTGGTAACAACAAATTGAAGTTTTTAGTTTAGGGTTTTGTTACCAACCATTTCTCAGTATTCTTTAGACATTAAATTAGCCCAGAAGAACCACTGCCTTGGCAAACACCAGCTGAGGATGAAACATGTACTATATGTGGCTCCCACATCCACCTGTGTATGGATACCAAATCTGTAGAGCTGGAACGAGTGTCCACAAACTGACCAAACAGACACATGATCCCTGAGTCTCAGACAGAATCCTTCTGGAAAGAAACAATAGACAGTAAATCTGTGGTTGACTTCTCACAATTCCTCCTGTGATAGAGTACACTTCGCAGTTTATGAGTAGAAACACACTCCACACTGACTGCACATCTACATATAAATGTTTAAAAAATTGTTATTAAAAAAAAAAAAAAAAAAAGAAAAAAACCTGTTCCCCGAAGCAAAGTAACACACTGTGGTACATATTTCATGAACATGTTTCAGACCAGAAACTTCACTATAGTTGAGGTGGACAAATAGGTCTTTATAAGGAACTTGTTTTAGACCTGACTGGAAGAAAATCAAGGTGTTTCCTCATGTTGTAACACAAGTGCTTCATGACATCCTCAGAAAATAAGCAGACCAACACTGTAAATGAAAATGTAGATGAAAAACCACTGGTTTAAAGCTCTAGTTACAATCTAGTATAAAATTAAAAACACTTGTAGTGGAGTGTAAATTTGGTGCATCTGTGCCCTATGGATGCCTCTTGTTTCCCTAACCAAAGAAAAATGACAAGTTAAAGCTGAGACCAGCAATAAAAATAAAAAGTGTAATAGGAACATATTACATGCTTTCTGTAGCTGCCAACTAAGACTGGGGAGGTCAGCCTTTTATTTTCAGCTCTCATATCCCATTGCATCCATGCATCAAGTTCTCCACAATTGTCTGCCTGACTCTCATTTTCTTCTAATAAGTCCAAGTAAACACCTGCTCAGTGCCTGGAAACCCCTATTTTATTACCCTCCTCTTGCCTTTAAAGTATGAAGCATTCCCAGCTCTAATTCATCTACCAGAGGATTAGTTGTATGCAAACCTCAGAACTGCCGCCTGCCTGTACCAGGGAAGCCATGCATGCTTCACATACTTCTGTAATCCTATTCCCCAGCACATCATGATGGAGGGGAAAAATATCTCAGTGAAAATATTCTTACAGGAGGAAAAAAGTTCAATGCACTAGGAATCAGGAAATTATCAAAATCAAGTTTTCCACTCAAGAGACTCCAAGTCTTATGTTCTTTTAGCTTTGTTTCACCTCAAAAAAACCCTTATTTCATATAAAATATCTTTAATACAGTAGGTTTACATACTCTTTAAATATTTAGATAGCATAACAAAAATTTAAGTTCAAGCACCACAATTTTTATGTGCCATATTTTCATCTAGGTTTCATGATTTCTTTATATGCTAGAGTCATGCACAGAAAAGTCTAAGGAAAGGGTGAAGCCAAACCTATGGTGTCCCTGAGTGCAACCACAAAACATCATCAGCTTCACCAGTAGTCCAGAACAACTCACAAGTGCCCATGTCCTACCGGACAAATCGTTGTTTCACTGTTTTTATAACAAATCTGAAGACTGTAGTATCATAACAGGAAAAGAAAAGCAGCAGATAGCAATGCATAATTCTTTGTATACCTGAAAGAGAAGGAAGCAGTTTCAAACCGATTAAAGAATCAAGCACACCCAACAAAGATAAATAAACCATTAAGAGTCCTTTGTGTTCTAAACTAAGTCCTTCTTAATGCAGCCTGGACCAACATTTCACCTGAATTATGTAAGCCAGGCAGAGCAGGCAGAGGTAGATAACTCTGAATATTAAATATTACTAGAATTACCAGCTTATATCATGCCCCTGGTAGCTGTGGCCAGATTCAAGCTTCAGGAAGAGGAACAAAACCTTTGGAAGCCAAATTGCACATTACAGGAGAAACAGTACTTTTTTCAACCACAAAGACAATATTGGTAAAATGCCAATATAATAACCAAAAATCAACCCAAATTTTCCTAAAACCTGCTCACAAAACAGAAGCCCAAAGGTCAAAGAAGCACAATGGCTTTTTGCTGCTATTGTTCATCTCCTGGGAACAACGTATGGAAAGGATTTGACTGTCAGCACAGGAAAGATCTTTCCATGTTCTCTAGCAAGAGCCACAGACCATCCTGGTATGTGGAAGCTTTCTTAATGGAAGAAGTAAAATTTTGAGTGTATGAGCAAAGAAAGTGCCAATACTTTTTCTTCTTTGCAGCGCCAGTTCTTCAGATACATTCAATGCCAATCACTTTCAGTTTCATAAGAAGTATGAATATCACACGAGACTTTGTTAAATGGAAGCAATAATATTGAAAAAAGTTAGGACGAAAAGGCTAAAGTTCACGTTCCTTGGCCATATGCACATTTGAGGTACCTGATCGAAGAGTTTAATGCTAAGTTTCAGGTAACAGCACTTCGCTGTAAGTATAAAGCCAGTTAATTTTTTGAAAAAGATTTTTTAAGTTTAAAGATACTAACACAAGAGACTTCAAAACCTAATTATACTATTAGGGTTTACTTATCTTGACCTGAAACAGACATTTATTTTGCCTATACAGTATTTTGTTTGTTGAAGAAAAAACGTGACCCGTATTTTTCCAGAATGAACCATGTTTATTTGGGTTGGCAGCAGGGAGAGCTTTTTTCTGAGTCACATCCATGCCCTGCCACCTGTGGCAAGAAGCTTGTTTTGTAACAGAACAGTGCTAAATTGTTTATGAGTGCTGGAAAATTTAATTAAAACTCACTTCAAAACCAACATATTCTGTAAGCATCTCAGGAAATCTATAAGTTCATCATTAAATTCATTAGCAAGTTTATAAAATCCAAAAACAAAAAATCTGTTCAAATATGCATGAACACACACAGAGAAAGCAACCACCCCCAGTAATGCAAATTCTCTTGGACCTCGTGCATTGTGGCGAGGCCCCCGGAGTAAGGCAAACACGAACGACCATCTGTTATTTTTGTCTGCAAAGCAGCGACTTCCCCCCTGATGAATCTCTGATAGCAGCCAAGCAATGGCAGCGACTGCTGTGGCAGGAACTGACAGCCAGCAGCCCCAGCCTCCATTTCTCTTTTCACTCAACTTGCATGTTAAATGGCTGCTTCAAACCCAGGAGTAGCTCTTTACATATTAAAACCAAATATGCCTTTTCTGTGCTTTCATTTAAATTACAGCAAATGAAGGGAAGTGTCAGGGAGCAAACGAAGGGAAAAAAGAAAGAGAAAGAGTTGGAGAATGAAGAAACCCTCAGGGAGATTCCATGGTGCCAAAGAGATACTCATTTTCAAGCACCATCTGTCAAGAGCTACTTGGAGCTTTTTCTTTCTTCATCTTAATACCCTCCCCCCAGGTTTTACCATCTCACTTGCTATACCAAATGGCAAAAACATCTACATTTCATAGAAAAACTGATTGATTTTCACTATTTCAGGGGCAAAACTGATTCTCTGGGACAGACTGAACTGTGGGGAAAGTCAAGATTAAGCTCTGCTTTGCTGTCTCTTGGATTCAGAAGACACTTTGTCTCCAGCTAACTTGCAGGGGGTTTCAGCACTGTTAGAGTACCAGCTTCAAGACAGCAAACAAATGCAAGATTTACCCTCAAAGTGCAGATTAGTCTGGTAGCTCAACTACGGCCCACATCTCATCCAGCTACTGGGCAGCAGGACTGAAGCAACCTTTGTGGCAGCCCAACTGCAAAAGAGAGGAAATGAAGTTAACTTGTTCTGCACCACTGTAACATTTCAACACCTCTCCCCCTTTTGTTTAAATCTATACATCATCTGAGTTCTCACAGCAATTTAGCAGCAGAGATAGGAGGATGATCCTTAGAGGTAAGCAGTATGAGCTTCACAGCTTCACAGTAGAAGTTTGTATGGCAAATTAACAGTGGAATGCATAACTCAATGGAGAAAGTAATGATCATAAGAGATTACTACTTGTTGGTCCTCAGGAACAAGGTATTTATCAGCAATGTTTATTTATCAAGGTATTTATCAGCAACATTAGGTCCATCGTGGTTCTAAACCAGGAAATCCAGTATTGCCAGAAGGGCTAGTTGTGAAAACAGACCATGTTTTGCCAAAAATCCTAGGCCTTTTTCACTTGATTTCTTCAGTCTTCGATCAACTTCAGGACCTTTTGAAGTGTTAATACAAACAGAAATGGGGACAGACAGAACCATCTGTGGATAGTGAACAGACTAGCAACTAGAGTTTTCCATCAAGATGTAGTATCTACACCAATTCTGGAGTTGAATTTATGTTCTTCCTATATGCCACACAAGATCTGAGTAACTAGACTACAGTCTTTCAGCTTTTCTTTGACAAAGATTGTAGAATTATTAGGCAGTTGGGGTTGACAAAAAAAGATCCTTCCTCAGGCTTCCCATAATTTAAGTCAAAGACAGAGCAGAGTTTAAACCTCCAACCAGAGTAGTGGCCTAGGAAAATACGGATATGGATATGGAGCAAGGGACAAGAGGGAACATTATTAGTTACATCATTCCAATTCTACTGAGAAACACTGCCAACATCACATCAAAAACTGTACATTTCACTGAAAAGGGTCTTATTTGCTAAATGAGCCAAAGTTACAATAAAAAGTTTTCCCTGTCAGGTTTGATTGGAAAGTCCCACATGTCAAAACCACCAATCCAGATCAAGATCAAAGATTCCCAAGACTAATTTTAAGAACACTGAACACATGGTTCAATTTGTCAGCTTACATTTCAGATTTAAAATGCACTTTTCTGTACTTTTAATTTGAAATGTTAGAATAAGAAAGCTTATGTTTACCTGAAAAGTTTAAACTTAGAACTTTTATTAATCAAGTCTGAAAAAAGTATCTAAGCATAGATTTGATCATAAAATGAAGCCATAACAGCTGGCAGCAGTAAGCATCAAACCTGGTCTTTCAGAAGCAAGAAGGAACTTCAATTACCAATTACTTTTCTCATTTCTTATTTAACTAATTCATTTACTGAGGTATTAGACTTCTGGCCCTTTACAACATGGCTATCCTTCTCATTCAATATTTATTCCTCCTGTAGCATTGCTGTATACAGTGACAACTCCAAGATATGAGAGAACTATCCACTTTGCCCTGGTCAGCAAAATGCTTGAACAAGATACTGAAACACCTAGAGAGTTTTAAGCATCAGAGTTGTCTTGCCAGCTTCTGTGAGATCATTCAAGTCCATGGAGGTGTGCACGCTCTATATGCTGGGGCCCACACAATTCCCGAAGCACTACTGGATGCAAAAACAACTTCCCTCCAGAGTCAATCATGAGAAGTAAAGA
>NW_020955260.1:511685-515311 GCF_003031625.1 Empidonax traillii | reverse complement strand
AAAATGCTTGAACAAGATACTGAAACACCTAGAGAGTTTTAAGCATCAGAGTTGTCTTGCCAGCTTCTGTGAGATCATTCAAGTCCATGGAGGTGTGCACGCTCTATATGCTGGGGCCCACACAATTCCCGAAGCACTACTGGATGCAAAAACAACTTCCCTCCAGAGTCAATCATGAGAAGTAAAGAGTATTACTTCCAAAGCAAGTGTTTCTAAGCAATTCTGAAGGTAAAAACAATAACTTCTTAATACCTAATGGGAAACAGAGAAAAAAGTATCTTCTAATATTTTTACCAGAAGCCTAATTGCCTAGTCAAGAACTTGATGCATTGTGATAAATTGTCAAAATAGGTAATACTAATGTCTAAGTTTAGTAAAGAGAACAATGTAAAAATCTATTTTGAAAATTAGACAACACTGGTTATTTCTATTCTTCTTTTATTACCCCCTCCCACGCATCTATCCCTATTGTAAATCAATCAATTTGAATTTAATAAGAGAAAATAAATCCATAAATTGTTAGAATTTTTTCATTCACACACACCTCTCACTCTTCCGAAACAGGTTTCCTTATTTATCTTTAATTTTCCAGAATTTTTTCTGCCTCAGCAGTTTCCCTTCCCTTTTATTGGTAAATTTTCCCTGTAATTCCTACACTCGCCATTGGATTCTCTCCTGTTTTTTTGTTCATGGTGGCTCTCACTCCATTCCATTTCCCAATTTTAACATGCTAGCTTTACCTTATTCTATCAAACCTGACCTAACCTTGATGTCAGCTTGCTTTAGCTTGGCAGTGGATTTGTTCCCTATAAGGCTTGTGACTGAACATACAGCATTGTTAGTCTCTTGACTGGTTCTTAAAACAAGAACACTCAGAGTTAGCTAGCAGAGAAGGAATAGAAGCAACTCAGAGCAGTGGGATTGTGATTCAAGTACAAACAGCTGAGCAACAAACACTAGCATTCCAGTTATTCTTCCACCCAACCCCTGTTGTCACTAAAGGGTGTTTCTTTTGAAAGCCTTCAGAATTGCTCCCTATTCACCATCTACTCTACATCTAAATCTAAGGACTACAATCTAAGGATTACAAATTACAGTTGAAGTTCAGGAAGAGAGAAAGTCCAGAAAGGCTATATATTATGGAAATTCAAAGGAAGATTTAAATCTTCATGAATGTTTCACTGCCAACATATCTCCATCCTGACACCATCCTGGGGAAAACCACTGCAAAACTTACCAATTACATAGCTTGGTTTTAATTTAATTAAAAATATATTTACTAACAGCTCAAATTAATTCATATAAACACATTCAGACCTCACATGTGCCTATGTATATTTGAATATGTAATACATATTATATACAGAAATATTTTTCACACAGAACAGTAAGCTAGACAATAAAAACACCATTCAATCACATACTCTAACTACCTCTAAAACACTTGGAGTCACTGCATCTCAGAGTATGTTAGTGATATTTTTTCCTTACGTTATGTCTTTCCTAGGTACACAACTGAGTTTCTCTTTCCTCCTTTAAGAAGATGCATAGGCCAAGGATTTTATCAGCACCACAACGACCCTCAGCTTTTGGGATTTAATAAAGACTGTACACAATCTGTCCCTCCTTTTGAATCTGTAGAAGAAAAACAAGCTTGAAAGAGGATTTGGAAACTATTAGTCTGAGAACTGAGTTGCAGATCAGAATCAGAATGATACTGTCTCTAGTCACTAGAACAGCATCTTTTTCTACAATGTATTTAATTTTGCCCCTAAGCACAAAGAGTCCTAATTTTTAGGAGATAGTAATTGTGTTTTCTTTGCGGCATAATAACATATATCTTACATAAGTTCTATTTACACTAAGTGTGCAAGCTAGGTTCAGCTTCCTGGACATTTTGTCTCAGTGCTGGGATCTGAAATTGGAGGCAAGACATGCTGTGTATCTGCACCTTCTTGGCTGTTGCATCTGCCTCCTACTGTCTTGTCTCATCTCAGCAAGTTCATTATTGTTTTTGCAGATCCAGTAACTCAAATGTCCTACAGCTGGTTGGGAAACCAAGAACCACCCATTAGTGGAAAAATAATTACCAGAAGTTCAGTCATTAGCAAATTTCTCAAGTACTAAACAAAAGAAATAACCAGAACATAATAAAGTGATCATAAACAGTCATAATGCAATTAGCTATCTTGGTAACCAGTCAAAACCTCACAAGAAGTTCCACAATCATCTGTAAAATCCCCATACTGATAGGATTGCTATATTTCGTTCATTCAATAAGTGACAGGACAAGAGGAAATGGCTCAAGTTGCATCAGGGGAGGTTTGGATTGGATATTACGGAACATTTCTTCACCAAAAGAGTTATCAAGCATTGGAACAGGTTGTCCAGGGAAGTGGTTGAATCACCGTCCCTGGAGGTGTTCAGAAAACACATAGATGTGGTATGGTTTAGTGGTGTTACCTGGCTTTAACAGTTGGGCTAAAGATTAGGTGACTTCACCAATCTAAATGATTCAGTGATTTGCAAGACATTATTTACAACAGCCAATAACTCAGAGGAATTATGGATACATTTTTATCCATGTATCAGGCTTCACAAGCATTCTTAGATCAGAAGGATCTCAAGCAGTACATGTCGCTTATTCTCACAATATCCCACAAGAACCAGGAAGTGTTGCAGCTGGTGTGGTTATGCAAATGCAAATGTTTGTACTGCAAACTCCACAGATGTCAATATGTGTTAAAAACAGGAGCACAGTTTGGTGTGCTTTACCTCCACTCCTTATATTCAATCTTTTTTTTTTCTCCAAAGGTACACCTTTTGAGGAATAAAAAGCATGGCATGACAGATGGCATTAAAACAGCACAGTCCCATAACTGAAGCTTTATATATCTCTGCCAGTCTGAAATCTAACTCCCAATAAAATAATACCATGATATTGCCACATCCAATACTATCATATTTTCCTGAAGTAACACTTAAGCCCATTAGTAAGTTTCTGTTTCTCAATGAAAAATACTTTGTCCATTCAATTCTCACAGAGGATTATAAATCCATGTAGAGTAGTTCAGTTTTGACTGAGAACATTAGGTCTCAGCCCCAAAGTTCACAGACTTACTGCCAATGCCAGCATGAAAATTCTCACGACTTCTGTATTTGGTTGCAACACTTATGTGCTTTAGCCATCTCTTATTAAAATGCAAAGTGGTACAATAGACACACTAAGCACTGTTTTTACAAAAAGCCAATGAACCAGGAGTAAAACATGTCAGATTAACTGAAGTATTATTAAGTTCTTATAGGAATAGGTTCCATGTGAGTGTGTCCAAGTACACATATATTTATGTGTATTACCTAAATCTATATATGTAGTCTGATATTCAGACAAACAAATTTACTACAAAGATTGAGTTTGTATACATAAAACCCTTTTTTTTTTGTTCTCCCTCTGTTCCAATGTAGTCACCTCACAGCAGTAGTTATTTTAAGGCAGACAGAATACACTGACTTAAACCATTTGGTTCAGAAAACAGAACTAACATCATCATACAATTGCTGGAGAAACATTACAGACTTACGTAGAAGTGGTTGAGTAATCGTGGATAGTTTTTCTATGAATTTAC